>NC_133976.1:344759-689519 GCF_047716275.1 Strix uralensis
CCACTAAGATAAGGCTGAGGTGTTTGAAATGCAGACCCAGCTCAGGAGTGCGGAGGGGAAGGAGCTGGGCCAAGTGGTTTGGTCGGTCCAACAGCTGTTGCGGGCGAGCACAGGCCAGAGGCACGTGTCGGTGCATCAGGGGAAGGCTGAGGGTGGGGAGTGTGTGTGATGCATGGACTGTGCAGAACCAGAGATAGGACAAAAGCACATACTGTTACATTGCTTTGGAAAATGATGGTGTAAGATATCCTGGTAATGGGGATAGAGCCTAGATTTTTATGTTTGATAAAGAAGAAAAATGTAGTGAAGTAAATGGAACTGACTGTCTTCAGAGAGTTAAAATAGAGCTGGAACTTTGAGTGAATATTTTAAGGCAAAGCTACAGAAACGTGCCCTAACATGTATTCCTGGCAAAAGATAAATCTTGCAGGTAGGGAATCCAAATACAATTGTCCCTGGGGTTCTAGGGATAAGCAATGCTCTCAAAGAACAAAGACTAGGACTCATCTGCAAAAAAAAAAAATGTGTCAGGGGATCTGAAATCATAAATGTAGGATGCAACTTGCCAAAAACTCCACTGAGCTAGACCTTCAGAATGTTAAGACGAGTAATAGTAGATTATTCAGCTGTACAAATAAGAGTAAGGAAGGAGGATGTAGAGCTGTTAAGCAGTGAGAATGAGATAAGATCAAAGCTAATTAGATAAAGGTACAAATCTACCAGAACAGTTCCCTGCCAAACGGGGCACGATGTTGGCTGGATGGGCTGTGGCAGGACTGATGCTGCCAGCTGGGGAGAGCAATATCAGGGCCCTGAGGGCACTTACATGTCTTAATGTCCCTGAGCAGCTTCCCCCAGGGTCCCCTCCCACACCACCATCCCAGGAGCTCTCTTTACGCTGCAGCTCTCAGTCCCTGCCTGGGCTGTGTTGGAGGAGTCCTGGTCTCCAGCTCAGTTATAGTCCTGCCCGTGGCTGGCCATGGACCCTCTCGATCCAGCCCCCGACCCACGGACGGATTTCCCAGCTTGACCTCAGACCCGCCTCGTGACGGTGGACCTGCCCAGGGATCATTAGGCCTGGCCTTGGCCCCGACCTGCAGGTTGGCTGCCTTGAGACCTGCCCCATCGCTGTGCTACTGCCGCATGAGCTGGGCTCTGGCTGGACCCGGCCACCACCGCTGAGCTGTCCTGCTGGCCTTGCTTGAGCGGTGCCCAGCGAGGGCCCTGCCCTGCTGGCTCCGGGGTCTCCTGGGTTCCTGGCCCACCTCCCTCTGGGAGCAGCCCTGCCCTTGCAGCCCCCAACAGACAAATGACACCAGCATTCGGAAGAAATAAAAGGGAAAATTACTGGCACATTAGCAAAGAGTTCAACAAGGTAACGGTCAACCTGGTGTGTAGGAGCGCTCTGGACAGCCCCAGTTAAGGTGCTCTGAGTTCACTGGTACGAAAGTGTTCAAAACAGGTTTTGAAGGGAGAGAGAGATGGGGGAAGATGGGAAAAGGGGTGGGACAGAACAGTGTTTATCCAGGAATGGTTTTGTGTTGAAGGAGATTGACTGTGCTGGCTAAGAAATACCCTTGTTCCAGCTTGCTTGGATTTCAGGACGGTATCATGTGGGAAATTATTAGTAAAGTTGGAGGAAAAGTGGGGGAGCACTGGAAATCATCTGTCACTAGCTGATTAACAACTTTGCCTATTAAATGCTTTCACTGGTAGCTGTGGCCAAAAGAAAACTGAAATGTGCTGCTGATGTTTCTTTGTGATGACTTATGAGGGGAGAACATTTTACGTTCAGAGCTGGGTGAGTTTGTGTAACAGAAATAGGATGAAATTCAGTAGGATAAAATGCAGGATCTTCACTTAACAGAAAATCGTCTCGGTAGTTACACGCTAACGTTTTCCTTCCTGAAACAACAAGAGGCAGCATATTAGTGGTTGGGGGGGTGACGGTGGTGTCAGGTGCCTGCGAGGGCCTGGGACGGCTCGTGGAAGGCACCTCCAGCCCGTGGGGGGCGTCAGCGCCGTGGCACCCGGAGCTGCTGCGGCGCCCGGAGCTGTCAACGCCGGAGCTGGAGCTGCTTGTCCTTCCGACCGCTGTCCGCAGGGAACGGGGTTCACATCGGTCTTGTTCTCCTCGTGTGCGGGCGCTTGGAGGTGGGAGCTGGGCTGCTCTGGTAAGAGAAACTCAAGGCGGGCAGCCTCCGTGTGCTTGGCGAGGAACCGAAGCCTCGGTGGGGGATCCCTTCCTGGGCAGGAATTGAGGAACGGCTTGTAGGGCTGCGACTCTGTACGTGCTGGGCTTACAGACCCAAATCTCAGTAACACCGTTAGGGAGTATTTGCAATACATGAAATTAAATACGAGTATTAACTTTTCACGACCTAGTTTGTCAGTTGTTGGACAGCTTTCTGCTGAAGGTGGTGCTGGAATGGCTGCGCTTCCGCTTTGAACACAACTCATTCTTGCTTTGGGTTAATTACAGAGTAGTCTTGAGTCTGTGGTCCAGGGAAATGTTGGGAGAAGGACCTGCAGCTTTGGTTAAAATTCCAGAGGAGCGTTTGGAAACTGTAGCTAAGACAAAATAGCAGTTTGGGATAGGTTGCAGGCACTGTAAAATGTGCATTTGCTTACTATACCTTGAAAGGTGGCAGTCCTGGGCTAGTGTCAGCGTCTAGTCTGGGCTCATTTCACCCTGAGCTATCGTCTCTCTCTCCCCTGACCCTCACTCCCTCGCGTTTTCCAAAATCACCTTTTGCAGCAGATCCCAACTGTCTCTCCCACCCGGTTTCAGCGGTGGAACAGACCTCACCTGCCGTACCGAGCTCGCTCATCTTCAGGAAGCGACACCCAGAAATTAAAGGGCGAGTTTGGGTGTGTGAAGCAGAATGTGCCAAACGCTTGGGTGCATATGTGCGAGCAGCCTGTTGTCACAGTAACTCGTCTGTGGGCTGGGAGAAGGCGTGAGAACAGAGCATAAGCTCACCCGTGCACTGCGAGCCTGGAACCTGGCCTTGTAGAAATCCAAGACTGTTGGGTATCACCTTGCTACTATTTGCCTCTCTGGAGTGGTGTTTGTTTGGGGAGATGCTGCGCCGTCTCCTCTAGGAAACATTCTGTGCCGTTTGTCTGCTTCCACGTACAGACCTGCCTTTGTGGAGAGAAACGCAGGGAAGCTCTTGGCAACCTGCCTTAGGCTGCGTCTGAGCCGGTGGGCTGAGGAGCACACGTAGGGGGTCTGGGTTTCCTGCGGCTGGTTCCCCACTGTCCAGGGACCTACGGCTCTCTGAAGCAGCCCAGCCCCGGGGTGCCCCAGGGCGGGGGGGTGCTGCTCTCCAGGGTGGAGGTTCTCGAAGGACGGGGAGTTCCGCAGCGCTGGGAGAGGCGGGGATGAAGAGCGGGAAGGCGCCGGGGCCGGCTGTGGTCGGGGCTGCGGAGAGCGTCTTGTGGGAGGCTGGGACTGACGAAACTAGGGCTGGTCCCGGGCGTGCAGGAACCGCGGCACGAGTATCTTCTTTGTCAGATCTTTTCCTTTTTATCTGGCTTTGGTCCTGTGGAAGGATGCGGGAGTCGGTGGTGCCCAGGGAACCGCCTGTTCCCTGTGGCAGAGGCCTTTCCTTACTGCTCCTTGTCTGCCCGTTTATTTATGGCAAGATTTCCAGTTGTTTTCCATCATAATAGCATTTAATTTACTAATACATGAAACCATGTTAACTGAGTTGCTAGTGGACTTTGACATTTCTTCTTTTTCCGAGGAAAGAAAAATAATTTTAAGGGTGGAATACACACCCCCCTCGTATGACAGGGATGTATTTAGTTACTTCCTTGGTACCTGCGGGTAGCAGTGGAGGTGATGGAAGTGTTACCACTTCCCATTGAGGAAAGGCTTTCTGAAGAAAGAGTTAGGAGCTTGAACCACCTTTTTTGATCAATAAATCAGTTTCTTGTGTAAGAAATGTTTTGGAATTGGAACAACTGTTGGGTACTTCACATTATTTACATGTCTAATAGCAAGAGCATCTTGCTGGCTGGGCCTGTCCCCTCGCTGCCTCTCCTGGTGGCCAGCGTAGATACTGGAAGAGCAGATGGTAAAACAACGGAATTTACAAAAAATGACTAGCGTCGCTGTTTCTGAATCATCCAGAACGCATCTTCCCGTGTTGTGTAAGAGAGTCAGGAGTATTTTCCAGGCTGGTACATCAGAGGCAGCAGAGCACGTCACTGCTGAGGAAGATGAGATGTTGGTGTGTGTGCTTGGCCCCAGTGGCTAGAACCCGGGCAGTGTGGCCAGAGCCTGCCCGAGCCTGCCCGCCCTGGGGGAGCGAGGCTCTGCCCCGGGGCTCCTGCCCCGCTCTGCTCGGGAGGGGAGGTTGCAGAAATCGTTGGCTGTTTCTTTTGGTAGAGGGCACTGTTGTTCTTCACTCGTCTCGGATGCCAACCTCAGGTGATGCAAATGCGTAGGTTGCAGAGGGGGAGGAGGACTGTGGAGGATTTTGGTACCTCAATGAAATACAGCGCTCTGATTTCCTGCAGTGGATTGATCGTCTCCCTCCTGGAGGTCTGCACCAGCCTTTGAGGAGGTCAGCTTGTTCTGTTATGGTTCCCATTTCATAACTTCATCTCTGTGTGTCCTGCATGTGAAGGGACGAGTTCTGTGTTCCACCTTCTCTTTTGTTTTCTTGGTACGTTACGGAGTCTGCCTCGCTTGGCGGTGATCCTGCTGTGGAGAACATCCTAAAACATGCCTGGGGGGTACTGAACGGACGGGGATAGAGCCTCATCCCCCGGGCTCTGGGGGGTGTGTAGGGCGATGGCGTGGGCTTGCAGCTGAGATGCTGTTGGTGCCCTGGGGCCGTTCGTGTGCGTTGGGTCTTGTTGGTTGTAGGGGCTCGCATGTAGCACCCACGTACCTTGGTGTAACTTAGCAGCCATTGCTTTTGACAAATACCTTGCCTTTTGGAGAAAGACTACGCTAGAAGAGGAAGTATGGGCAGCAGGAAACGAAAACATTGTCAGCTAAACTTCCCAGGGCTGGAGAAGGAGAAGCCCTGGCTGAGCAGCGAGTGCTGAGCCCGAACACTGCGGGTAATTGGAGTCCCTGCATGGGGAGAAGCTGCTCCTAAGGAGGCGTCTGCCTCGGAGCAGCAGGTTGGAGTCAAAGCGGCACCAGCCCAGCCTCAGGAACTGCAGCACCGTCCTGAGATCCTCTGCAGGAAGGAAGGTCCCTCTTCCGCTTTCCCAGCTCTTCGAGGCAGTGTTGCAGAAGGCTCAGTGAGAAGATGGACACGCGAACGCTGCGCTGCAGCCGTGCTGGGGAGCAGATCTGCTGCGTGGCAAGCGCCTGCGCTTGGGGACAAGCTCAGAGGTGGCTTTCTCGGAGGATGCCGAGCGACAGCTCCGCACGCCGGACATGGCTGGGGAGTGGCACAAGTGCCACAGACTGCCCTGCCGTGACTCTGCGTTTCACCTTCTGACTTGGAGTTGAGTCTCCTCCTTTGGTCTGTACACGCAGTGGGCCTGGGGAAAGACTTGGGCATGAGCGAAGCTGGAACCCTTCTCTAGCCACCCAGTCACCGTCCATGGCCCAGCCAGCGTGCCCTCAGTGCTCAGACGTCGCCCAGGTAGACAGCCAACCTGAGGAAAGCCCCAAGCCTGGGACAGGAGGAGCGAGGGAAGTGAGGGAGCAAAAGCATGGCACGACCAGCATGGGATTCACTATGGACAAACTGTGCCAGGCATGTGCGATGGCTTCTGCACTGGGGTGGCTGGCTCTGCGCACCAGGAGAGGCCGGGGACTCTTGTACACCGTGGCTTTTATCAAAGCCTTTGACACAATCCCCTGTGCTGTCCGTACAGCCACTTACTTCCACATGGAGAGTGGTGGTGAGAGCAGATCTGCCACCTAAAATAGCTTCCCTGTTAACAGTCAGAGAAGTCTGTCTGCTTTTGCCACGGTTTCTGGGCTGGAGAGAGATGACTCTTCCCGTTTGGCGACTCATAAGGTGACAATTCCCTGACAGAACAGGAAATCAACATTTCGTCCTCTGCAGCTGGAAGGCATGTGTTGAGCTTTCTGCAGCTGACGGGGTCCCGGCGGAGTTACCCCGCAGCCCCTGAGCCAGCGGGAACACGGGCCAGAACAGCTGCAGACCTGGTGACAGCGGAGCTGTAGGTGACGGGGCACCGGCTGACATGGCCAGCCAGCTGCCACTGCAGGACCAGCAAATCAAATCCATCTTCTAGGAGCTCAGATCACCTCCCATCTTCCCCGGGCCCGGTGCACCCTCCAGCCGTCCAAGCAGAGCTGCTTGTCCCTGCAGTGTGCATCCCCTGGCTACTTCTATACCAGCATTTTAAAAATCCTCTTGATTTCTCTTTCACTTTTTAGAGTTCCTTCCAAGCTGATCCTGTTTCCATTGTGTTGCTGCTTATGTTAGGCTTTCTCTCTGCCTGTGCTGCCTTTAACCTTGATCCCCTCTTTTTCTCCGAACTTTCCTCCTGTCTTAATTAACCTGCTGCTCTGCTGGCAGCTTCCTCTTGCGGTCAAGAATAAAGGTCAGAGTTATGAATATCCCAAGGCGCTGCTTAGGTTTTAAAGCTAACATCTATTAGATTTGCTGATTTTTTTTCCTCTTCTCAAAGTGGGAACTTAAAGATTTTGACACTAAGTTCTTTCCAGATTCACTTTTCGTTAACATTTCTGGTAACAGAATGCTTCAAACTGTTCCGACCACTTAGCAACAGAACCACAGATGTATCATGAGCAGTTTAGTGGTCGGGTTTAGGTACTACAATTGTGGGCATGAACTCAACGTCCACGATCCTGAAAGCGATGGGTGTAAGAGTGCTGAGGCCAAGCAGGTGCATCAAGGAACAGCACAAAGCCCCGAGATTTCCCATCCCAGTTACGTATCAACCTCCTATCAATGCCTGGGCACTCCCGGCCCGTTCATCTCACCTGTGCTGTGTCTCCAAGGAGTAAGGATGTGGTTCTCTTAAAGCACTCAGGCTGACATTGGAACTGTTCAGAGTGCAAGGGAATTTGAAATGCAAAAAAAGCAGTTGCTTAAAGTGGTTTCTCTTGGGCTGATTTGCTTAGGTCTGCAAAAGAAAAAAAAAAAAGCTTGTAGCATTACTTAATTTTAAAAAAACCCACCACATCATGGCTATTTGGCCTCCTGCAGAAAGAATTTGGACTCAGCAGAGCAGTTTTATTGACGCTACAAAGCATAAAGGACAAGAGGCTCCCTGGAACAAAGATTTGTGCTGCTGCACTGGTAGCCTGGGAGGAGAGGAGGTGCTGGCTGTGGGCTCTAAAGGGAGTAACTCTGGATCCTGCATCTCTTGTTTCGGCAAAGCACTAGTCTGCACATGGTGGGCTCAGGCTTATCTGTGCCCTATTCCAGAATTCTTGATGGCAGTCAGTCCTTTTTATTGCCATCTGAATGCTTGACCACAGGCTGGTGGTTTCCAGCTCTGGAAATTTCCTGCTGGTCTGTTGGTGCGGTGTCAGCTGCCATAGTTAGTGTCTTCTGATCGTTCTTGTTTCAGGCTGATTTATGTTTTACTCATTTCTGGCCCTGTGTTTGATACTAGCTCAGACGGTGTGTTAGAGTTGCTGTCTTTTTTTCATCAACTGTATCATTATTAGTTGTTGATATCTTCTGGCACTCTCATACTCTGCACTTCCTATTGTTTTGGTAGCTCAACAGTCTTAAAAGAAATGGATACAAATCCTTTCTATGTCTAGTGCCCTGCTTTTCTCAGTTAACTTTTCCATTTACCTTCTGGAGCTTGCAACAAGTGTTCATCCAGCTCTGGGCTGCTGGGCAGCTGGTCAATGGTAGAGGCCTCGGGTTGACCCAGTGCTGAGGGATCTGTGGTGGAGTTGGGAACGGTCAGTGTGAGGTTCATGGTTGGGCTGGAGGATCTTCAACGGCTTTTCCGACCTGGATGATTCTGTGATTAGGTGCCTGACCTCGGAGCTGGCTGGACAGTGGATCCCAGCGTGTGTGGAAATACCCTTCAGGTTTGCTCCAGGAAGCTTTTTGATTTGGGTGGCTCAAGTTCAGCTCAGAGGGGTCCGAGTCTGGAGGCCTCCAGGAGTGCTTGTCTGGCCACTAGCCACGCAGGGAGCCCGGGTAGTCTCGGTGGTGCCGCTCTGGCCAGGTGTCTCGCCGTGAAGCGTGGGGCATTGGTTAAGGTTAGGTCTCCCTTGGACAACCTAGATCTGCTCTGTAACTGGTTTATGATACGTGCTCTGAAGGTAAAACACGACCCAGAGTTGCTGTTGAGTTCCAGGTGACCCATTTGAGTAATATCAAAATTAGCAACCGAATCAAATCATTAAATAATCAAGTTCTTATTGGGTTTGACATCTGCCTCAAGATCAGCGTCAAGTCTTTCATGCCGTAAATACAAGAGTCGTCCCCACTCATCCTTGAGACACCTGCCCCTGGCTCAGCTTTCTTCTGCTCCTCAGGCTCTGTGTCCCAGGCCTTACTGAAAAGGTTGTTGGTGAGAACCTTAGAGGATCCTGGCTGAGAACTCTTAGCTAGAACTGCTAATTTTAAGGTACTCATCTTTCATAGTTGTTGTTCAGCATCTGCCGTAGTCATCACTAGAATAAAAACTGCATAGTCAATATGCATCACCTTCTCTGTGTGTGACGGAAGAAAAGTCTTGCTCAAAGAGTTTAACATTAACTGCGTTATTTTTCATTATTGTAATAGACAAGCACCACTGCCAGGATACAGAGCCCAGCAACTCTGTTGGTTTGGGGGGTTTTTTTGCATCTTGCAAATAAGTGAAAACTAGAATAAAGCAATATTTTATTGACTCTTCCTCATTTAAAAACCTTTTTAGGGGGAAGTCCACTAGATGTCCTACAAGTCTTTGAAGTAGTCAACAAGCACTGGGACAAGGATTGATAAAGCATATCGGGGCTTTCAAAAAGCTGTTAAGCAGGCTTTCTCAAAGTCTGCTTTAAAAAAACCCCTGAAAGATAAAAAGCAAAGGATAGAAATAAGCAGGCAGGTTCCTGAAATAAGCTGGCCACAGGACTTTCCACATGAGGAGAGACTGAATTAAAAAAAGAGGCAAGTGTGGGGAGATTGGCTGGAAAATACGATGGGAGTCTGAGAAGGCGTGGAAAAGTTGAGTGATTTATTGTTTGTCTAAACATGAGAATTAAGGGACAGTCAGTGAAATTAAGTTAATGCCAGAAAATGAACTAATTCCACACAGCGCAGAGTTGTGGATCTCGCTGCTGCAGCTGGTGCAGATGAAAGGCTCCAAAAGGAGGTGAGGCAGATCCACGGCGGTTGTGTTCCGTAGGTTCGGTAATGATTCGATACTCCCGCTGCTGAGGGGGAAACATTCTTTGTTCAGAGATCTGCACTGACCGCTGCTGTGTGCCAGCATGCAAAACCTCCCCGGAACCATCCTCCTGGAAGGGAAGGTCTTCCTCCAGACCCTTCCCGCCTGGCGAGTCCTGTAAGTCCTGTGGGGAATGGGCGCACCCCAGTCTTGGTGCCAATCCCAGTTCTCCTGCAGCAGGAGTGTAACGTTTGAGGATCGGCAGACAGAAACACAAATGATGCTCCCCAGACTCGCTGTGGTTGTAGTTCCTGCGCCACTCGCAATGTCACCATCCTTGGTGGCCCAGTGGGCGCCCGTATCTCCGGACTCTCCGTTCTCCATAGCTGCCCCCGAGTTCCAGGTCGTGCTGTCAGCAGGTTTCCTGGCTTGGCAATGAGCTTTTGCAGGGGACAAATCTCACTTGCCAGCTCCCCCTCTTTACTCTTTGTGATCCCCGCTCTTGGCTGGGTGTTGGGACAGCACTCTCTGAGGAGCAGCTTGTCACAGAGGTGTGAGTCCCTCATGCAGCTCTCCGCTCTCTGTGGGGACCACTGAATATCATTTTGGGCCTCTTCAGCAGGATGACAGATTTCTTGCGTCTTCGCGCACTCCAAGCAGTGTGAACATATGTGCTCTTGGATGTCTGTCACCATAGAGCTTCTGTTGAAGTGACCCTGTCCATCAGAGAGGGCAGAACAGACCCTGCTACGTCCATCTGGCACTTCCCTACCCCTGCTAAAGCCTGCACCACTAAAAATAGACCTACCAGAATCCAGGAAAGAACTTGAATTCCCATTATGTACCTTACTTGGACTCTGATGGTCCTGACTGCTACTTGAAGGTCTAGTTCAGCTAAGCCGTTAGGCCAGGACCCAAGAAAATGAGATTCTGTGGGCAAAAGAGCACACTCCAGAGGTATTCCTACTTTCTCGTTTTGCCGGATGACCAGACACGCTTCATGTACGGGCTGTGCCACCCTCAGATAGCTTTAGCTGTGTCTGCGTCCACATGCTCGGTGAACTCCAGGAAGGGCATTACAGGCTTTGGTTAAGATCCAGCTCATAGCCACAACTTCAGCGCAGTCTGCCCTGAGGGCTGTGGGCACTAAAACGTCCCCAGGCCTGGCCCCAGTCCTATCTCAGGGTGATCCTTTTAACTCTGGAGCCCTTACTTTAATGGAAACACCTGGGTTTTGGTGTGACTGTTCCTCTCTGTGCTATCATCTTGTTGAGGACAGATGCAGTGATACTTTCATAGGAAGGTGGCAGTTGTGTCCATGTGCCTGGGGACAAAGGATTCAGCCTGTTGGCGTGAGTCAGCACCAGGCGTGCTTCAGCGAGCTGGATCATCTGCGTGAAAGGTTTCTGCAGGAATCTTTCCCTGGAAGACATGGGGACATCAGTTCTGTCTGCAGAGGGCAAGGATGGTCACACTCCAAGAGTTGGGGTCAATGGCTCCATGTCCAAGTGCAGAGCAGTGACGAGCAGCATCCTCAGGGGTCGGGGTTGGGACTGACGCTGTTTAACGTCTTTGTTGGGGACATGGGCAGTGGGATGGAGGCACCCTCAGCATGTTCACCAACGACAGCGAGCTGTGTGGTGACACGCTGAGGGAAGGATCCATCCAGAGGGACATGGACCTGCTCGAGCGGGGCCAGAGGAGGCCACAAAGATGCTCGGGGGGCTGGAGCACCCCCCTGTGAGGACAGGCTGAGAGAGTTGGGGGGTTCAGCTGGAGAAGAGAAGGCTCCGGGGAGACCTTAGAGCGGCCTCCCAGGACTGAAAGGGGCTACAGGAAAGGGGGGAGGGACTCGTCATCAGGGGGGAGGGATAGGATGAGGGGGAACGGGTTTAAACTGACAGAGGGGAGATTTAGATGAGATCTAAGGGAGAAATTGTTCCCTGTGAGGGGGGTGAGGCCCTGGCACAGGTTGCCCAGAGAAGCTGTGGCTGCCCCCTCCCTGGAAGGGTTCAAGGCCAGGTTGGACGGGGCTTTGGGCAACCTGGGCTAGTGGAAGGTGTCCCTGCCCGGGGCAGGGGGTGGCACTGGATGGGCTTTAAGGTCCCTTCCAGCCCAAACCCTCCTGTGATTCTGTGATGAGAAGCATAAATATGACTGAAGTGCTTTTGTCCCATAGAGTGATGCAGTTGGCAGGTGTGGAGATGGTTTTGCATTTGGCATAAAGGGTTTTGGCGTAGATTCAGTGGTGTAAAAGGGAGACGTTGCATATTCTGGAGGGTAGTTCCTGCCACCCACCTCGGTGAAGAGCTTTGCTCTGTCTTCTCAATAACCTCCTCGTGTCCGGGGAGGCAGCTGTTGTTCCTCCCAAAGCTGCCTCCTCCTTGGCACCAGGCAAAGCCCAGTGGCCAGCAGGACCTTCCTGGTCTCGTGGCAGGAGGCTCCTCAGTGCTATAATGGGTGAACACGTCCCTCCTCTGCTCCGCCTGGCGCAGGTTTCCCTGGTCTCGGTGGAAGTGCTTTTGTTCTGGCTTGCTCAGACACGGCAGAAAGAAGCCCCTCTCTGTCTCAGTGCTGTTGTAACACAGAACTTCGGGGCTTGCGTGACCCTTGGGCCATGTCACCGTGTTGTGCAGTGTTGGAGGCTGAGATGGCAAAAGGGTGAAGCGGTGTGAAGCGCTGCGATGGGGTCTGCGGAACCCTGGAGGTCTGGGAAAGTGGGAAAAACACATCAATGTGTAAGCAAAATGCAGCTCGGTGGCACCTCTGTGCAGTCCCATGGGGATGCCGAGCTGCGGGGCCGGGGTAGTGCCTGGAGGGTGGCCCTCAGGGGATGCTCTCCAGGGAAAATCGGTTCCTATTTCCCTGCGTTGCAAAGTGGGGAAGGAGCACACTGAGTGCGGGCTGTGCCTGCCCGCTGCTGCCTCTGGGCCGCTTTGCCCCCTTCCCATCGCGCGTGGCAGCCGTGTCCCTGCGATGGTGGACGGGCACTCCTGCAGGTGTTCGGGAGAACACGCCTGGCCCAGGCTGCGCTGAGGAATTCGGTCTTCTGTGGCATCAGCCCAGCCATGGTCCCGTGACGGGAGGTGACTCCTGTCCCTGGAGGGGTGACGTGTGCCAGGCGGCAGCGGAGATGCGGTACAGTGACCCCGGCTGTCGGGACCGGAGCGAGGTGTTTGCCTGGGGCTTCGCTCTCGGGTAGGGCCCTCGCACTTCCCAGTCCCCCGTTTGCTGTGCATGGTCTGGGGTGAGGAGCCCCAACGAGCTACACTGGGTGATGGTCCTGCGGTGGCCTGGGCGCCAAGGAGACGGCGTCGCCCACCTCCCGCCTGCCCCAGCACGGGGCAGTGGTGTGGGACCGGCAGGATTGGGCATTGACCGGCACCATTGGCACAAATGATCTTCCCTGCAGGTAGCCAGCGGCTTGCTGGGAGTTCCTGATCCTCATAGATTTGTTTTATATCTATTTTTTCAAAAAAAACTTGTGATGGTTTAGCCCCTACCGGGGTCTGAGACCACGCGGCCGCTGCCCCTCCCCCACAAAGGGAGTGAAATACAAAGCCCCAAGACTGAAATAAGGAAAAGTTTAATACAACAATGCAATAGCAACACAACCAACAACAACAATAACAATAACAGTAATAGTGATGGCAATGAACAGAGCAAAATAGCTACCAAATACAGCAGTGGGAAGCACGATGTACAAAACCACGAGTGCACCGCGCTCCCGCGCCAGGAAAAATGTGACCTGCCAGGATGTGACCTCGGTCTGCATGGTATCTGAATAACCCGGCTAGAGCTCCCCCCCCACTGCTGGGGAAACTTAACCCTATCCTGGTTAAACCAGGACAGTTTTATATCTATTTTTTAAAAAAAAAACAAACGAAACAACGAACCAGAAGAAGACGACCCGTAGCAGGGTGGTGTTGTCATGCCCCTTCCCCTGGTGCTGCGGAGCCTCTTCCGAGAGCCATGTCCTGCTGAGTTCATGGGGCAGCATCTCCAGAGCGAGCAGTTACCTGGGGAGCTGCTGCTGGTGCTTCCCCCGACACATCGCGGCCTCGGGGAGGCTGTGGGCGAGCACTGCCTGCCCCAGGCACCCCGGCCCCACGCGGAGGGCAGGCGAAGTCCCAGAGTCCCCCCATGAGGGCGTTGGGCTGTCAGAAGCAACTACAGCTGCCTGGATGGCACTTCTGGAAATACTGTTGCTGCAGAAATGTGGGTAAATCCACATGGAATAGCTGTGGAGACCTTCTGCTGCACATCCCCTCCTTGGGCCCTGCCCTGCTGCGTTCGTGACTTTAACTGATCTCCCCGCTCCTCTCTGGCTGCCAGCCTGGCCGTTAAGTCCCCGGGAGAGGTAATGCACAGATGCTGCTCTCTGACTCATAGTTATTTGAGAGTAGACTTTCATTTTATTTGCATTTTTTCAGTTACAGATAAGCTGAAAACTCTAACAAGCATAATTGTATTGCAAGCATAACTCATAAATTAAGGGCAAGAGGGACTAATACAATTATCTCTTCTGTGCATTCGTGTAACGCGGGCCAAGGTTTCACCAAATGTATCATATCTTGTATGTAAATTATTGTATGATACAGCAAGGCTCCTAAAAGTATTCACTCTCAGAGAAAAGTTGTGTTTGAACTCCATAGGATCAGTCATGGGGAAAGCATAAATTAGTTAACCATTCCGCATAAAATACAGTAATACCACAAATCACTAAGTAAATACATTCTTGGGCTTTTCTCTGGTTCCAGTCAGCAGATGCAGGTGCCGCAGGGACGTGAATTAGTTCACTCTCCCGGCAGCCCTGTGGGAAGGGGAAGAGTCATACTTCAAGGGTTTCCGTGCTTTCTTGCTCTTGAAATAAGGCTCGTGGCTGCAGCGGGCAGAGCCCCCGCCTGGGCAGGACCCGCTGCTGCCCCGGGAGCGCGGGCCAGTGGTGGCCGCGGCGGGCGATGGGGGCGACGTGCTCCCGCCTGCGCTGGCTCCTCTGCGCGGGAGCGTCGGGCTCCGCTCTGGTCCCCGGCACTGCATGTCCCCCCCCAGCACAGTTCCGTGTTGCTTCTGCAGTATTTCCCTTTCCTGTCACCGCCGGCGCTCTGCGGCCGCCCCAGCCAGATTGGCTGCCTGGCACGGAGCCTGGAAGCGGCTTTAATCGTGGTGGCATCTGCTCGTCGGCCCACTCGGAGTCAGGCGCTGGCGAGCGCCGCTCAGGGCGCGTGGGTGAATCCCCATGGGCCGCAGTGCTGCGGCTGCCGCGCCGGGGGGGCAGCGGGGCAGGGGGGCTGCTGCTCGGACCCCGCAGCTCCCCCACCAATTCCTCGATTCTCCCTCAATTCCTTATCTGCCTCACGACTCGATGGTTTGCGCTGACCTTGACCTCTCCGGTGGTTTGATGTAGCTCTTGGGTGATAACCGTAACGTCCCTGCTCTGCGTCGAATGGTTAAAGAGTTCAGTTTCCAAAAAACGACTCGTCATTCTTCGCCCAGAGCTGCGGTGCCGCTGCGCTGGCCCAACGGGCGGGCGGCCAGGGGCACGGGGAAGGTGCCTGTTGGGGCCTTTGTTTGGGGTGCTTCTGCCTGTCCCCTGGGAGAACGCCTGCTGCTGAGGTGCTTGTGACAGAGGAGCAGTTGGTCAGAAACAGATGATGGAGAAGAAATTGCTGCCAATAATTTGAGGTGCGTAAATCTTGCATTTAATAAGATTAACTGGTATTTAGAAATGTAATTCCAACATTCTGTAGAAACAAAAAGGTGCATTTTCACATTCTATAAGTTATTTTTTTTTCTCTTTGCAACCCAATGTTGGTGCCTGAGAAGAGAGAGGATGGGGGCAGTCCAGGTGCTCGGGGATGCCTGGGAATGCACCCAAGCTTCTTGTCAGTCTGCTCTGGCCCAGGAGGGCTCTGTTGGGTCAGCCCGTGTGAGCTGCTTCTCTCCCAGAACCTTTCCTGTGGCACGTCCAGACTGCCCCTGGCCAGCCACGGCGTGTTAACATCCCTGTGTTTTTATCTAATGTTAGACTTACGTAGAGAGAATTGCCTTTTAAAAACTCGACCGAAGCGCTTTGCAGGCAGCGTACAGCGCAACTCCAGTACAGCCTGCGCCCATCCACATGCTCCTCCTGGTTTCCCAGCCATAGTTTTCCGGCATTCGGTATTCCCCATTCCCGTTGCCCTGCCTGTGCCAGTCCTTTTGGGCTGCCTGTGCTGCTGCGTGCGTCAGGATGAGCCCCTGCCACCCCCTGGCCCACAGGGCTCCCTCTTCTCTAAATACAGAGCCTCCCTCTCCACCCTGTCCCCAAGCACTTCGCTCCTCTCCATCCATCAGCCTCCGTCCCCGCTGCCTCCGTGACGGCTCCATTAAACACACGCTCGGCAGCGGCTATATTTAGGAGTCGGGAAGAGAACGAGCCTTTGGGCTGCGGACAGCCCATAAATCCAGCTCTTGTCACCAAACCACTGTTCTTTTATCTGGAATGAGATCGATAGAGGTGTTTGCAGATGAGGTACAAGTGTCTGTGCACGCGTGGAGGGAGGGAGGGGCTGAGGAGGAGGAGGCAGAGTAGGGTGGAGGAGTGGGAGGAGAAGGGGCCGAAGCACCAGTGCGCGGGGCCAGGGGAGCCGGAGTTCCTGAAGGCAGGAGTGGGGAGAAGTGAGGCGGGAGGGGGGCACCTGCCTGACCAGGGTTTGCTGTGCTGCAGCATGTCCCTCCCTCCCTCCCTCCCAGGGCTCTGAGGGGACTGCAGACGTCTCTCACGAAGCGTCTTCGTGTGCGGTGAGGTGGAGAGGGTGGATGTGCTCGCCATCACCGTCGTGACCCGTGGGGGCTGCGCCACACCAGCACCTCCATGGGACCCCTCTTCCTCCCCACCTCCCCCCTCCCACTTTTCATACATCCGTGTCAGGTTGTATAGAGTTGTGGGCGCCAACCTGTCTGCAGGTGCAACAAACGAGGCTTGTTCTGATGTTTTAGGTATTTTTTAGGCCTCTGCAGTCTTGCCTTATTCCCCAGCGGGAAGCGGTGGGGGAGCCCCGCCGTGCCCGGGGTGTGCGGGCAGAGCCAGAGCGGGGGCTGCTCCTGGGCGCTCCCGCAGCAGCAAGGAAGGAGCCGGTGTGTGGGGCAGGTGCTTCCCCGCAGCACGGCCGCAGTGCGCTGGGGGTAGAGTCTGGTATATCCCCACCACCACCCCCCTGGAGCTGAGAGCCCTCTGCAGGGTGAGGAGCTGCCTCAGATGATCCGGGCGAAAGGGTTGTATCTCCTTTAACTCTGCGGCGTGTTGCTGTGCTGATCAGTCCCTAA
The DNA here is from genome assembly GCF_047716275.1 of Strix uralensis. Classification (NCBI taxonomy): domain Eukaryota; kingdom Metazoa; phylum Chordata; class Aves; order Strigiformes; family Strigidae; genus Strix; species Strix uralensis. The sequence goes on from NC_133976.1 coordinate 361,383, forward strand.
CACCTCTCTTTCTCGGTGTAGCTTGTCTCTTCGCCAGTAAGATTTAACTCCTTGGTTCTTTGAGACAGTTTTTCCCAGGACCGCAGGGACGGGGCTCGGTGGACGACCACCTAATCAGAAGATTCACAGGGAGCCATCAGCCCCCCTTGCACCATCAGGCTCCAAGAAATCTCCCTCCGGATTAGGTAAAGGCATCAGGCGACATGCAGCGGCGAGGCTGGAGCAGCGCGGCGGATCCCCCGGCTGCTCCCTGCACGCGATGCCCCCGAAACACTCCCGAGCCCCGGCACCACAAGGGGGGCCGCAGCTCGCCTGGCGCCAGCATCCTGGTCCACGTGTCCTGGTCCCCCCCTGTGCCGGCGCTCGCTGGGGGTGCTGTGCCCTTGCATCTGTTGGGGGGGATCGCTGGAGCACCTGCGTTCATCTCTGTGATGCTGCATGTCCCGTGCCTTGGCGTCTCACTGTTTTGACCACATGCTCCTTGGTAAAATAAACGTTCTGAGCACGCCCCCCCTGTACGCTTGTATTTGCTCATGAGGTGTATACCTGTACTGCTCTGCTAATGCACTATGCGCACTGCAAAGCACACGCAAAAATACAAACTGAAAAATAGCGAGATAAAGATGGGATAAACACCACTTAAAAATATTTTAAAATTTTATTAATGGTACAAAAAATGTTTTCTTCCCGCACCCCAGGATTGTCTGGCGTGCCCCACTTTGGAGGCTGCTGCTGCAGGAAGGAAAGCCAGAACCGTAAAGCATAGGGTGTTATTCCGGGGGGAGCAAGTGCCAGCGTGCCAGGGCTGTGCTTCAGCTCCTCTGAGATGGAAAAAGCTAAAAAAACCCCAAAACCGCAAATACGCAAGAGGAGCAGAAAAACAAGAACCAGGAAGGGGAGAAAAGCAAGGCTGTGTTTCCAGTAGTATAAACAAGTGCTGCATTTGGTGGTTTTAGTTCTAAACTTTGGAAAAGTTAATTGTTCTTTCAGCCTTGCCAACAGTAAAGGCGTTTTGCTGCGGGAGGGAGGCGCGTGCCGCGGGTGAGTTCCCCAAGAGCAGGGCGCTGTGCGGTGCCCGTACCCTGCGCAGAGGCACCGCCGGGGCCGGCAGCCAAGGACGCCCCGTGCCGGGCGGGGTGGCGGGTGCTGCTGCCCCGAGGGCTGTCGCCTGTCCCCGCAGTGGGAAACAGCCGTTGTGGCAACTGGGGCAGCATTTCCCTCTAGCCAGCAGCAACGGTCTCATCTGGTCGTGAGACCGGGATGAGAGGTTTGAGAGTGTGTCCTGTCCTGAGCTTAAACAGAGCTTGCTGGATCAACAGTGCTGTAATAACAGGAAAAACCACCCCCCTGCTTTTGCAGCCCTTTCCCACTGGCTGTTGCCATTCTGAATCCCAGTGCATGTTCATTTTGGTTGTTACTGCCCCGGTGCAAACAGTTTGTGTCCCTACTGAAGAAGAAAGGTGAGTCTAGTCTGTGCTTTGGCCTTTATTTCCTCTCTTACTCCTCCCCTTTGCACACTCCTTCTAGCCGACGGCCCTAGTCAGCTCATTTAAAGACCTGCTGAAGTTAAACCTGACCAGCAGCCTGAGGTAGCGTGAGCAGCACCGAGGGCTTCAGAGGAAAGTGGTGAGACAGCAGAGGAGTGGAGTTACCTGCCCCGTCCCCCCGCTGCAGCCACGGATGGGTTGGCTCAGGGTAACGTGCCCAGTCGGGGTGGGACGAGGACCTTGTTGCTCTCTGCAGGACGAGTGTGCGGCAGCAGTCCTGGGTCATGCAAGATATTGCTTTGGTGGTGTGATGCAAATTCCTTCTGTGTATGGAGACTGGTGGCTGGGAATGTCTGGCTTAAATTCTCCTTTTACATCTCTGCCATGTCTCCTCTTAAGCCGTTCGCTCAGGCTGCGTTTTAGATGCCTGCAGTGGCACCTCTGTCTGCGCAGCCGTGGGTCGGGCTGTCCTCCCTCAGCGGCCGCAGCTGCAGGCCCTGGCATCTCTGTTGTCAGATCGGGCTGGCAGGTTCTCTGGCTTCTTCACACTTCTGAGGCAGGCAGGGAGGCTCCTGGGTTCTTAAACCCTAAAGGGGAGATTCGGTCCAACAAGTTGGACCTGAAACACCTGCTGCCCGGACGTCGGCCAGCGCGCTGCTGGGGATGTGCCAGTGGCTAATAGATGAGAGGTAGCAGAAGTCTCTCTGCGTTCCCAGCTTTCCCTGCTGAACTCCTGGCAGCTGGTGAGCGCAGGGAGCACCCAGGAGGAGGAGGAAGGCAAAGCAGGACTGTTGCCCCTCTCCTGCGGGAGCTGCGTCCCTCTGCGCTGAGGCAGGCGAGACTGATGTGGCCAACGGAACAGGGGAAGGGATCTGGCTGCTGCCCGGGACGTGGAGCACGTGTTTGCCTTACCAGTGTGGGTTCTCGCCTGGGAGTCTTGGGGAAATTTGATGCCTTGATGTGGTTTAGAAGTTTTGGTGAAGAGATCTTATATTCATGGAAGCTGCTTGTGAGCACACGGGACCCTACACAAGCGTGCGCAGGACTGACCACGCTGTCACCCGTCTGCACACAGATCACGGGTGAATACTTGCATGGAGGTGGGGTTCACCCTGTTTGTAGACACGTCGGGGAGACAGAGACAGCAGAGAAGTGTTCCTTTAACTCTCAGCTTTGTGATGTGTCTTTTTTTTTCTTGTAGAAACCAGAGAAGACAGAACAAAGCGTCTCTTCCGACATTATACTGTGGGCTCTTACGACAATTTCACCTCTCACAGGTAAGCGTCGGCATCTTCGCTTTGTGATTACGAGATTCATTGCCATGGAAAAAGTAACTCCTTTTCCTGAAAGAGCAGTATTCGTTGTTTTGATTTCATGAGAAGGAGACTTTTCTGGTTGTTTTGGTCAGTTCAGTTATAGTCTAAATTATAAGTCCTAGATAAAGCTTAGGCGAATAAGATGTTGAAGCTTCGGGGCAGTCGGGCTTACGTCACACTTGAGAATTTTTGGTGTGCTCCGGGAGCTGAAGAACATGCGTGGGATGCAGGTGCAGAGTTACAGCTTGGCTCCGAGGGGGAGGAGAGGGTGCTGTTTGCAGGGATGGCATGAGGAGAGCCGTGACTCCAGCCCGTCGGCAGCACCGCTCTGCGGCCGGGGCGACGGGGCCGTTCACCGGCTGCTCCACTCCGTGGAACCGAGCGTGCTCGCCTCAGCGCGGAGCCCGACCTGTGGGAAGGTGCTCGGACTCGACAGGGAATCGGTGGCGAAAGCCGGAGCGACAGCGCGGGCTTGGGCTTGGGCGCGCGTGGCTGGCGACGTGTTCGTAGGAGGCTGGGCTGCAGGGACGGGTCTGCTGGTTGGATTCAGGGGTATCTCTGGGCGCTGGGTTCTGTGTTGGAGGGGGAACGTAGGGTTACTCCGTGGAATACGATCTCTGCTTGCAGTCCGGCTTTAGCGCTCTTAAAAACTAGCTGTCGTTAAAGTAATTGGGTGGGCATTATTGCTTATGACGTGACAGCAGCAAATTGTGGGAATTCATTATACAAAAGCTGTTATCCTGACGTCTTGGAGCTTACCCACGAAGTGGTGAATGTGTTCTGGTTTACTGAGCTTCTTACCCAAATCTGTCTCCCTGGGTCTGAGCACTTTCTACTCAAAATAATGTGTGTGACTTGTTTTGATTTTCAAAAATCCTGTGACACGCTTCTTCAGGGCTGTTTATATTCTTAACTGATCATGGTGTGAAAGAGAAAATGCTGCTCTGACTCAGAAAAGAGTGAAGAAGAAAAACAGAGGAGAAAAATGGTCCGTTTGCACCATGGCCAAATGCTGCAGGGAACCCCCAGAAGGTCTGTGCTGGGGTCATTGGTACCATAGAAATAGGTCAGAATTTGCAGATAAGTCAAAATTACATTCCTTAAGCAAAAGAAGAGTAGGTGGATGGGATTGCATCAGGCTGAGTTGATAAACAATGCGATAATAAAATAAATTTATTCTGGCGCATGCAAGATAACACGCACCAGAAGAAGCACTGGGAGGTACTCTTACCTATTAAAGATTATTCAGCTCTTCATAATTCCTTAGGAATAAAGATCTGACATCACTGTGACATCACAGTGAAAACATCATCCTTAGCGCTGAGGCACAAAAAACCGGACCAAAGAGTAGGTCAGAAAGTACGATGAAAGCAGTTGTGAAGGAGGGTCAGTGGTGACACTGGGTACTGGATGATAAAACAGCACAGAAAAACAGAAAGTAATACATACGGGGAAAAAACCAGTGGTAGTATTTCATATGCACTGAAGGCGTTGGACTGGCTTCTGCTCAGGAACAAGATTTGGGGGTTACTTTGATTCCAGTCCAAATCTGCAAAAACAAATTGAATTTTTTGAATTGCTAGCAAAGGAAAAAAGAACAAAATGGAAATTGTAATTATGAATATCTTTGTATAAATCTGTACTATACCCACATCTTGGAACCTGCGTGCAGTTCCGGTCTTTCAGACCAAAGTAACACTTGAGAAGCTGGCAGAGAAAACTAACGGGTTCTCAGAAGTGTGACAATCTTCCATAAGAGGTGAGACTAAATAGACTGAAATGCTCGAGCTTGGGAAATGATGCTGGAGGAGAAGGGCTTTGGTAGAAGTCCACAAATGAGTGATACGGAAAAGGTGAACCAGAGACAGTTGATCTTTGTATCCTCCCGTGCAAGAACGTGAGGTACTGAATGGAACAAGTACGTGGTTCTTCACCTCATGTACAATTAACCTGTGCGGCGCCTTGCTGAGTGACGCACTGAGTGCTAAAATCTGACAGGGGTTCAGAAAGCAGCGGGACAAATGCAAGGAAGAAAAATCATTTGCAGGCTTCTGAATATGAAGCGTCCATGTCCGCCTCAGGGACTCGCTTATCACGCGGCAGTGGAGGTCGGGAGCGCGTGGCGGGGAAGCGTCGCTGTGTTCTTGCTCTGCTTCTCTTTCCTCGGCGTGTTCCCACTCTGGGCTGTGGCTGGCAGTCGGGAAGACATGGGCCTCACACGGCACGGGCGAGGTGGCCCAAAGCTTCTCTGAAGCCCAAAGAGAGGTTTGCTAGCCCTACAGGGAGCGGATCTCAAGGCGTGGCCTTGTCCTTGATACCTTCTGTGACTGCTGAAATGGCCGACAGTGGTCCTATTCCTGGGCTCTCAACTCTTCACTCTGTGATAGAGGAAGCCTGGGCATCTGACCTGAATGTCTTGAGAGCAGGCTTTAGCCTCTTCAGGAACGGCCCATCCTGACAAGTAGGAGATCAGGCAGGGGCAGCAGAGGCCTGCGGGATGCACGGGGAGCTCCTCCCTGAACTCAGACTCAAGAAGGAGGTGTCCAGGGAGTGGGAGGTGTATAGAAATGCTGCCCAATCCTGCCAGGATGGGGTTAGGAAAGCCAAAGCCCACCTGGAGACGCATCTGGTGAGGGATGTGAAGGGAAACAGGAAAGAATTCTGCAAGTGACACCAGCAGCCAAGGGAAGACTAGAGAAAACTTCTGTCCACTGCCGAATGGGGTGGGGACCCCAGTGATGGAGGACAAGGAGAAGGCTGAGGTACCAAATGCCGCCTTTGCCTCAGTCTTTACTGGTAAGACCAGCCTTTAGCAATCCTTCTGCAGCGAGGTGGCTGGCTCGTTGGGTGAGGGCAGAGCGGCGGATGTTCTTTATCTTGACTCCAGCAAGGTTTTTAGCGCTGTCTCACGTAAGGCCCTCAGAGATAAGGTGACAAAGTACGTTTACGTAAGCGGAGAGGGAGGCGCATTGAAAACTGTCTGAATGACCAGGCCTGGAGGGTTGTGACCAGTGGCACAAAGTCCAGTTGGAGGCCAGTCATTAGTGGAGTACCTCAGGAGTCAGTACTGGGGACAATACTGGGGGCAGTACTGAGCAACACCTTCATTAACGGCCTGGGGCAGAGTGTTCCCTCAGCAAGTTTGCAGCCAGTATGAAACTGGGAGGAGTGGCTGATGCAGCGGGGGGTGTGCAGCCATCCTGAGGGACCTGGGCAGGCTGGAGAAACGGGCACGGGGGAACCTCCTGAAGTTCAACCAAGGGAAGCGTAAAGTCCTGCATCTGGGGAGCCTCCAACTGGGGACATGTTAAAAACTTGACTGGCCATGGTCATGGAATTATAGAATGGTTTGGGTTGGAAGGGACCCTTAAAGGTCATCCAGAAACCCCCCCGCCATGGGCAGCGCCATCTTCAACTCGATCAGGCTGCTCCGAGCCCCGTCCAACCCGGCCTTGAATGTTTCCAGGGATGGGGCATCTCCCACCTCGCTGGGCAGCCTGGGCCTGGGCATGCTGCTTGAGCAAGGAGCTTGGGCCAGATGATCTCAAGAGCCCCCTTCCAAGCTCAGCCGTTCTGTGAGGTTCATAACTGGCAGATGTGGACTGATGCAGCTTTTGACTCCTCTTGTTGAGCTGCGTCTCCACAGTTGTGACCCTGCTGTTGGGACAGTTATTTCTGGAATTGCACGTGCTCCCAGAATCCCTTCCCAGCTCAGGCCCCTTGTCCAGGCCCTTTCCTTCAGGCCACTTTGTTTTCTGTGTAAGGCAAAACACAAACCATACTTAGAGAAATGTGCTCGCCTGTGGTCTGCGGGTCCTATGTTGCTGCAGAGGAGCCCGTCTTGGCTCTGGCATGTTCCTGTTTTCCCTCTAAGCTGGGGAAAATCCCCTCCACCGCCATGTGCAGGCCACAGGGGTTTTTGTCTGAAGAGCCTGTGATGAGGAGGAGGGTGCTGGGCAGGATGGTGGAATGGAGTTGTCTCCCACAGGGGAGTAAGTAGCCATCCCATCTTCCTAACTTAGTGTCCCTCATGGTAGAGGGCAGTGGGGAGCAGAGTGTGTGGGTTGTTCTGGTGCTGGCAGTTTTGCCCAGAGTGGCCCCGTTTCCCCAGAACTGACTGGCAGAGAAGGGGGGGAGGTCGTGTGTACGTGTGCACCTTCAGCTGCACCCATAGCCAAGAGGAAGAACACGTCCTTCGGCCCTGAAGTCCTCCAGGGCTGTGTCAGGAGGATGTCAGGGCTCTTCTGGACCCAGTCATCTGGGTCCCCTTGCAGATCATAGTCTAGCTGGTCTTGGCGCTCGCCGGCAGTTGCTGCACACAAAGCACTGATGAACTGGATAAACTGGACTGCCCTGCTGAAGTGAGACTGGGGTCTGCTGGGACCAGTAACAGTGCCGACACCGGCTGTGAAAACTTGGGCTTTTGACAGATTTTGGTGGGTTGAATTGGAACAGACTGGAGGATTTTTAACCCCCAGTATGGTGCGTAGTCACACAACATGAGGCGTGGGGCCGGCCGCTCCGGAGCAGCTGCAGGTCCCGCAGGCCAGCGCCATGTGCTGCACGGTGGCCAAGGGCAGGTGCTTCGTGTGGTTATGAGAACAGAATGAGCAACCCAAAATATTATTCCTGCCTGCAGCAATTTTCCGTTCAGAGTCTTCCTGAGCCAGAGGCAATGTCTTTGTATTTAATAGCCTTTAATGGATCGTTATTCCGTTAATTTGCCCAGTGACATGCGCCTTGAGTGCTTTTACTCTCCTGAAATGGAGAAGGAGCTCGGGTTGGCTTTGGTGGAGACGGTGAGACGGTGGTGGTGCTGAACGGGGGGGTGCTGCGCCTCCTGCTCCTGCTGTGTCAAAATACTTGGAGTGTGGTGACAGGAAACGAGAGCGAAGTTTCTGAAAGCAATGACACGTGCTCGTCGTTCATCGTAGGCTGTTCTGAGCGCGAAAGCGGAACAGCCTCGCCGTTCAGCTGGGGACAGCCGGCGCGAGGCAGAAGCCGGGGCTGCCTTTGTCACCTTCCCCGAGACCAGGCGCCGGCCTTGCCAAAGCCACGCAGCACCCACCGCCCCGTCTGCAGGGGTGGGGGCACGGCCGGCGCTGCCAGGGCTGTCGGCCACCCGGCCAGCAAAAGCCACCCCACGACGGAGGTGCCAGGCGGCTGCAGAAGCACCGTTTCGGCAGAAGCTTCTCGGTTTGCTAGAGTTCACAGCGTGGCTGTTGCTGCCGCACCGAGATGGCAGTGGTGGCCGGGCTGGCGGCCTGGGGGGAGCGGAGCCGCCGGGGGCGCGAGGGCAGGTTTTGTCAGTGCTGCGGGAGGGAAGCGGAGGTGGCCTCCGACACAGGCAGCTCTTGGGTGTGGGGGGTGGTCAGGAGCGTGGGATGAGGATGCACATGGTGGTTTTAGGATCACCCTAATAAATAGCATAAAGAAAATGGATTTTTTTCCATTTTTCAAAAAATATTAAAAGTTTGGGCCAATAGATTCCCTGAGAGCAGAAATTAAGGACTAATTAAGGTGCTGTGAGATCACGGCAGCAGATCGATAAGCGCTCTCCTGCAAATCGTGTTAATTCCATCATCTCTGACTTCACTGGAGGTCTCAAACGTGGGAGAAGATTAACATAATGGTAACGTTTGAGGAACAACTTAAAAGTACTTGAGAAAATTACACACAAGTGACTTTAGATTTCAGGAAAAGCCTTTGCAATAGTTGCGGGTTTGAATGGATGCCCCGTGCAGCAGAGCAGGGAACAGCATCCACACGGCTGAATTGCAGATGTGGGTAGGGGATGTATTTTACTCTTTTTTGGCTTAGTAAGGTGAAAAGAAAGCTACAAATATATGGAGGGGTATATTTGAGAACATGCGAAGATACTAGGCTGTATACTGAATAAAAGTATTTCCTTTTGTGGAATCAGCCTCTGGGGCAGCGACGTTCCCGAGCTGTAGCTTCTCCAGCACGTTGCCGGTAACGGCCGGTGAGGGACGGCGTCCGCGTTGGTGGAGGGCGAGAGCCTGGTCGGGACAGGCCCCCACCTCTCCCAGGTGTCACCTTGAAGCAGAACTGCGGTTAAAAGAGCCTGAGGCTGCTCCGGAGCTGAGGCGTGCTGGGGTGCACCCAAGGTCACCGGAGGGCACTGAGAGCCTTCCCCAGACCTCTGAGGCTGAGGAGCATGGACAGGGCTCAGCAAACCTAATCTGGTCTGAAATAGGAATAAGGCAAACGGGGGGAGAAGTCTGAGCTCGTTCTTACCACAAAGAGGCAATCGCAAGGGGAATTGACTTCTCCGATGAACTATGTTAAGGGAAGAGATTAAAGTGATTCAAAATTAACTCTATAAAATTAAGAGCCCACATTCTACATGGCACAACTGGGAAGGAAAAGAATTGGGAGCAATAGACAGTTTAGGATTTATTTTTTTTTTATTATTCATTCACAGGGATTAGTTGACCAGGGAGAGAGATTACAACCGTGAGTATTCACAAGCCATCTGGATGGGGCTCCCCTTAGAAGAGAGGAAAAACATGAAGAAGTCTCTAAGCAGGGTTTTCTGTGCCCTTAGATGCTGTGACTGGCCAAATATGTCATTACACAGAATTACAGAATAATTGAGGTTGGAAGGGATGTCTGGAGGTTTCTAGCACAACTGGCTGCTCAGAGCAGGACCAGCTAGATCAGGTCTGCAAGGTTGGAGGTCCCACAGCCCCCTTGGGCCCACGTTCCAGTCTTGTTTCCAGGGTGAAAAAGTTTTCTATATATCTCATTGTGATTTCTTGTGTTTCAGTTTGTGTCCATCCCCTCTTGTCCCGTCCCCACGCGCTTCCAAGTCTCTTTCTCTCCTCTGTACATCCTCCCATGAGGGAGATGGAGGTGGCAGTGAGGTGTCCACCAGATTTTCCTCCCAGCTGAGGCAGCCCAGTGCTCCCAGCCTCCCCTCATACACTTCAGCCCCTGTCTGCTCAGGGGGACTGAGTGAGCAAATCAGTAGTGTAAGTGATTGGTAAAACCACCTAGAAACCATTGGGACTGCACCAATAACTTGCTGTTTCTCCTTCCCCCGCCGCAGAAGCAAGCGGTGCGCCGGTACTCGTGTTTGCCCCGCATAGATGCAGTTCAGTGGCTGCCGTCTCCTCTTCCCCGGGTCCTGTTCAGGGTCACCCCTCCCGGCAGCATGGCCGTAGCTCACACTCCCCCATCCATACCAGCATCTCTGCCTCCTGTCGGGGTTTCACCCCAGCCGCAGCTAAGCCCATCCTCTGCACGCTGGGTCCCACAGGCTGTGCCGCGCCAGCATGGGGACGTATGAGCCAGAAGCTGGTTCCCATCCTTCCAGACCAGACCACGTCAAAGGGCTCGCTCTGGATTTCCTCACTGTTTCATGGCTGCACGTGGCTCTGGGACAGTGCCCTTCAGTCTTTTCCATTCTGCAGCTTATGCACTGGCTGTTGTGCCTCGTCAGTCCCTGGTCGCTGTTAGTTTAGGATTATGGAACCCTCCCCGATCTCTGCTGCGGCGAGTTACCATCCAGAAGGCACGCAGCAGGCAGGGGTTGGAAACTGCATCGGCTTGTTCTGTCGTTCTGTCTAGTTGTGACTCACTAGTCAGCCTGGAGAGAAGCCGTGTTGCAGGCGGGGCTCAGCAGGGGGCATGGAAGAGGCCTAGGAAATGGCCTGGCAGGGCAGGGTGTTGAAAATGCCCCTGCAAAAGGAGTTTTGTGCTTAGAAACGGGGCGGGGGAATGAATCTTTGACAAAGGTGTTGTGCAGCTTGAGCTGCTGGTCAGGCGGCGGCAGCTGGTCGGGAGACTCTGCTTCTGGTGTATGGCAGGAGATGGGCTTTATCGCGGCAGGCCCGTCTGGTTGGGAAAAGGTAATTTTCACTGGGCTAGTGCAACCTCCATTTCTATAGCAACACGAGTGCAGAGGGAGAGAATTAAATCTCTTCTTGAAAAGGCTTCTGTATAATCCCACTTGTCAAATTAACGCGCCTTCAGAATAGTCTTTTAAGATCTTTCGGTGAACACTATCTTTTGGGACCACTTACCTCTTTCACAGCGAGTTTCAAGAACATGAAATGTAAGAAGTGAAACCCCCCCAACCCCGTGCTTTCCCTCAGCAGTCCTTGGGCTTTGGTCCTCTGCCAGATGGCTCAGCTTTGCCTGAAATTTAGAATTTCAGCACTGGTGGGTAATGCGAGGCTTCGTGGCCTGTTTTACACAAGAACTAGGGGGGGGTGATGATCTAATGAACTGATGGCAGCAGAGTGCAGCCAGCCAGCGTGAGCTGTTGAGGAATGCCCAAGCTGAAGAGCTCCAGCCTTCAGAGCTGCTTATTCATGATTGAAGGAGTGTTGGGAAGGGGAACTGTTTACTAAACCCCATTCATTCTCCTCTTTAAAAAAATATTCAAGAAAACTGGTTAGCAGTTTGAAAAGCAGGTCCTGGGAGGCTACAAACAATCTATCCAAAAATTATTTGCCAGGTGCAGAAAAGTTACAGGGTTTCCCTTTAGCTTTTCCTTTGCAGCTAAGCGGAGCGTGCCGTGCTCGATGTCACTGCCGTGAATGTGGTGGTGGGTGAAATGCTGGAGCAAAGGGCTTCGGGGGGCGGGGGGGGGGGGACGGGGGACAGATGGCACACCCCGTCCTCAGTGTTTCCCAGGAGGCTTGGTCAGAGGATCCTGTTTTCTGCAGTGTATGTGCACCGAGTCTTGGTCAGGTAACGGGCAGCATACAGCCAGAAATTGCAAGAGGTGGCAACTGGTAGAGCTGTTGGTCACGGAACAGCTCGTCTGAGACTAAAGACTTTCTGGCTCCTGCTGTCTCTCGGGTTGAAGGTCTTCGAAGCATGAACCTGCTTAGCAGTGGGTTCCTGTAAGGTGTTTTACTCTGAGAGGTTTTGGAGTCATGCGGGTAGTTTTCAGCAGGCATCAGCTGGGCAGCATCTGATGACACACAGGATGTTAGGAAATAGGAAAGAAATAGAAAGTCTACTAAAAATAGAATTGTACTTCTATGTAAATCCATGGTTTGACAGTCTCTTACTTGCAGTTGTAGTTTACCCATCTGAATAAGAAGAATTAGAAAAGATTCAGAGGCGACCAAAGCACGGAGCACTTTTCATTTCAGAAGAGATTAAATAGACTGGAACCTTCCGCTCGGGGAAGAGGTGCCCAAGGAAGATTTGACAGAGTTTTATGAAATCATGAGTAGGCAAGGAGAAGGTGAATATGGAACAATAGTGATTTCTCAGTACAAAGGAATGAGGTGGCACTCTGTGGAATTAGCAAGCAGCAAGATTAAAATAAAACAAAGTACTTTGTCACACTGCAGGTGATTAAATTGTAGAATTTATTCCTGCTGCCTGTTGTGGAGGCCAAAAATATAAATGGATTTGAACTGGGAGTACAAAAGTACTGAAGAGTAAATCTGTGACCAAGAAACGCTGTGACCCGTTCAGGGGCTTGAGATGAGGGATGCGGTCCCTGGTTTGGGGAAGGTACCGCACGGGTGGGTCACTGTCACTGTTTCTTACACTCCTTCCTCTGCTGTTTGTACTGACCGTTACTCACAGAGGGATGCTGGTGTCACCGCACCCCTGGTCCTCTGCAGTACCGCTGTCCTTAAGTTCTGGTTTACAAAGGACATCAGGTGGAAGGAATCAGCCTCCCTCTATACTTTAACATTGAGTGCAATTGGACACTCAAAACTAACTTAAAAAAACCCAACAAACCACCATCCACAGAGTCACAAATTCCACAGAGGGTGTTTTCTTGTTCCTTCATGCTAGGTGGAAGAAGAAAACAAGTTAAACCGTGTTGAAGCCTTTTTGTGCCTTCTCCACCACCTTTAGAGACAAACTGACTCGGTTCTTTGGAAGTTTTACGACCATTAAGCTTAGTTGTTTTTCTTCCGTGGTGCAGTTCTTCAGTTCGCCTTTATTTTCGTAGCAATCATTCGGTGTCTTTGAGCAAGGCGTAAATTTTCTCTGCTGCTGCACTTTGTGTAATGGTTTTCTTCCATCGACTGAACAGGGGAGAGGAGAGGCTTTTGTCATCTGTCATTAGTGGAGAAATTCATCTCGTGTAACTTCAGACAGTTCAGCACCCGTATACCTGACCTTGTCATCAAGGTCCTCTTTATAGTATGCAGTAGCAGAAGGGGACTTGCAGGCTGCAATTAATTTCCATCTAAAACGATCATTTAAGTCAGATGAATCGTCCCGTTGTGCATCTGGTGCTCCGTAGATTGTGAGGGAACCACGGGAGCACCCGTGCACATGGAGACGTGCACACCCTCGCTGTCAGAGCTTGGGCACGCACTGCCTGCTCCGGGTGTTGGACAAAAGGTCTTCATTTCACTACCCGGTTAAAGCCACTGGTTTGATGCAGAAGAATAGCATCTTCCACAGGTAAATTTATCTGCCGTCAGCTCCATTCCCGAAGGGGAGGTGACTCCTCCCCTGCAATCCGTCCCTCCCCCCGTTGCGTGAGGCCTGCGGCTCCTGTGGTCCCTTCCCCACGTCGTGCCCCAGCACCCTGGATGTCGGCAGTGTCGTGGTGGTCGTTCTTTGCCTTGGAGACCTGAGGAGCAGCGGAGAATCCCCCAGCCCCTCTGTTAACCTCAGCTCCCCTCAGCTCCCCAGTGCCGTCGAGCGTTGGGGCAGGCGTCAGCCCCTCGTCGGGCCGAGAACACTTGCTCGGTGAGGGACGGGCCGTGGCAACGCGCGCAGCAAGGCGCTGCAGAGACTGCACGTTTGTACGTGGGGTGACAGCTCGGAATCATTCTGACAGATAGAAACTGTTGTTTGAAAGCGCGTAGAGGCAGTTCAGTAAGGAGAAATGGGAGTCACCACAGTGGCAGAAATCAGCTGTGCAAGCGCAGGAAGGAGAAGAATGATGCAAAGGTTCAGAAGTTACAGTGAATCCTAAGCTGAACATCAATTAGCAATATCAAAATGTTGTAAAACCCAAAGATGATGGGATATTCAGGAGTCCAGCAAACGTTCTGCTCAGCTTAGCAGCGGTACAGAATAAGTTGAGGCGCTGTGCTGGGTGAGTGCATGGTAACGGTCTTCAGATGCATAATTTAAACTGCAGAGGTGGGAATGAACTGCACCGTGCCTTTTGGGATAGGGCAGGAGGCATCAGCAACAATCTCAGCAAACGAAATTTTAGCTAGGCAGTAGGAAAAACTTCTAATCATAAGGGTAGCACGGCATTAGAAAGATTGTCTAGGTAGTTATTTAAAGGTCTCTCACTGGAAAGTACAGAACATTTTAGACAAACATCTGTTAGGAATGTTTTGACATAATTGATTCTGCATTGGGGCAAGCCTTGTGAAAATCACTTGCAGATGGGTGTCTGTGATTTTTATTGTCATTCCTGTTCTCAATGTCGACAGCCCTTCATCGGGTGTTCTGCTCCTGGCGGATGGGGCTTCAGGCTCGGGTGTCCCTGCGAGCCTTGGGCAGCGACTGAGTGTCATGAGGAAAGGGAACAAAAGTATTTCTTCAACATGACCAGTTGTAGGTTATTCATACTTATTTCAGAAAGCAATTAAAACCAGGTATTACAGGAGATTGTCACATTTCTCTGAGCTGTATCATTATCTGCAGAAACTAGAACTATGAAAAAGACTGCAGATTCTTACAGTATCTTCTTAGTGAATTTTGGTGGATTTTTCTTTTGATTAGGGTCTGCTGGTTCTTGTTCTTCCAGGCAGAAGATAATCAGATCATTATAAACAAATGAAATTTAAAAAATGGTGCCAAATGTTCTTTCCTCTAGCACTTCTTCAACTCATAGTAGTTCAATTAAATAGGTAAAAATTACCAAAAATGTTTTCTGCTTCGATAAAACATGAGTGAGAAGGGGTAATTACATTTAATTTGACTTCCTGTGTATAACAGCCTGTTAAATTTTACCTAGATATTGTATTTGATTATGAAGACTTTTGGTAGACTAAAACATTAGTACATTCACAAGGCTGAACTGTTCTTTGCCTCCAAAGCCCTTCCACAGTTGGGGGATTTAACAGACCCCGTTTTCCAGCAGAGGACTAGCAGCATAGGATGCAAAGGAAGTGAAAGCTCCTGGATTTTTTACCAATCTAATTTGGGAGGTTATTTGTGCCCCTCTTCAGACACGGCCGTCGTTTGACGCAGAGCATGCAGGCGTCCTTGCACGGCCTCGGAGAGCTGGCTCGCCCCGTCCGCTGCCCTTTATCCTGCTCTGACCAGTTTGTGTTTCAGCTTTTCCTGGAGCAGCACCCACGAAGGGAGGAGCTGGGGGTCGAGCATTACAGATTGCGAGATCAGACTCGGTCACAGCCCCCGGACATCCTGGTGCTCTCCCATCCGTAGCCTGGGGAGGCAAGAGTCCACCGCTTCCTTGACACGGTGTGCAGTGTTTAGCTGCCCTCTCTAGTGGGAGTTCTGCCTTATTTCAAGGCTCTTGACTCACATCTTGAAATCTGATCTTTTTTCTCAGCATTGTTTGAAAATTCTGAAATACTGAAAGTATTTCTCTTTCAGTATGTACCTATTTATAGTAATCTGGATGCCTCTTGACCTTCTCTTTGATAGCAACAGATCAAGCTGAATTTCACATTGTCAGTCTCCCTTTCCTACTCCTGGGATTCTTTTTTCATTGCCTTGTGGTCTCAAATGTTTTCACATCATTCTTGAAGGTACCAGCTGGACTATTCTGGTAAAGTCATGTGTACAGAGGGAGGAAGAGTGTTTTGTTTCCACCGTATCATTTTTATAAGTCCAGACATTGCCTTTCTTCACTTGATTGCAGTGAGAGCTAACGTTGTGGCAGTATATCCTTTCTGAATGGTTTCTTTCCAAGAATGTCTCTTATCTTGAGAACAGAGCCTGTATTTTTGATACTTTGTGTTTACCCGTATTAAAAACTTTTGTCCTGAGTATTTAATGACTCAGTCCAGATCGCTCTGGCAATCACCTCTCTGCTATGGCAGCGTTCTTCATATCCTCTTCAAACACAAAGATCTAAGCTTCTAAATCAAGGGTTTACATTGTTATTCACAAACTGGATATGGTTTATTCCAAGAGTCTCTCAGATTATTGGGGATGATTCCTGATACCCAAGTGCTCAGCCCTGGGGCTGCGGCTGTGCTCGTGGGGCCGCCGCGAAGGGGGACACGACTCTGCGGGTGCAGAGGTTGGCAGCTCTGGTGCAGACCATGACTGCAGGATGGATTGGGACTGGTCCTTACGGGGCTGACTGGAGACAGCTGCCCACGCGGTGTCTGCACGCTTTTGGTTGCATTTTTGGCCTTCTGGTGAGTGCCCTTTTAGTGTACTGTTAGGTCCCCTGAGCAGGCTGCAGTGTACAGAGTGAACTCCTGTGCAGTGGTACCAAACCCTTAAGCCCCAGCACATGATCTCCCGTGGTTGCCATCATCAATTAGACCCACATCTTGACAAGATGCCTGACAGGATCGACCTCGCATTAACCACGCCGATGAGATTTCCTAGTCAATCTGCTAAATAAAGCATTCTGTTAATTTACTTAGGGTTGGAGTCAGGCTGATAGTTTATAGTTCTTGTGTCATTCCTGGCAGCCCTTCCAGGGTCTGGAATTTCCCAGGTTTCCAGAATTTCTTAAATACTGACATTTGTTACTGAGATAATGCCTTAGCTAATTTCCCTGAAGCTCTTCAGTGTAAAGCATTCTGACTTCTGGATTTGAAAATGCTTTATTTTAACAGACACTGCCTCGTGCTCTCCGTAGAGGTAACAAGTTTTCTATTCCACCCACATCGTTCTAGTAGGTGATGACAGTGCCCTTCTCTGTTCCAAATTCAGCACCAAACTACTTACTGGACATTTCTGTCTTTCCTACTTACAGTTCACATTTCCTCACCCCCCTCAGTGCTGGTCTTACACTTGTGCCATGTCTAACTTGTAGGCAATCTCTTGCAATGGCGGTGCTGTAGGAGCTACAAAGAATACATGTTGAAACGGTTGTTGGTGTATACTACAGGTTGTAAATGCTCTCGAAGGAGTAAGATGCTTCAAGAGAATGAATCTTGCCATGCAGTAAGTGAACAAAATGTATTTTGCCCCATGTAACCTGTGCAGATTCACCTCACTAGAGCTTTGTGAGACCAGATTATTGCAGCAGGACTTTTTTTAACTTTCCAGCCAAAGCAGGCTCTGCAGCATCCCTTGTACTCAGTTAAAATAAAAGGTTTCCACTACAGGTTTGGGGGCTTGTTTGTTTTAAACTGTCCTTGGGCAAATGTTTGCCAAGATCTTTATGCCAGTGGTGTCCTGAAGATCAGATGCAGCACGTGCTCTTGGTGTGCGGTGGCATTTTCTCTTGGATTGCGTGCCTGCGTTCAGCTGCCTGTGACTCTTCCAGAGAAGTAACTCGTGACTTGTGCTGAGATTGCAGTGAAGGGTAATTCAAACCCTTGTGATACATCTGCTAGAAACACGCCTTGTGAGAACAAGGACTAAAAATGTGATGCAAATCATGCAGTCAGAACAGAAATGCTGCGATCGCTGTTTCGCTGCTCGCTTGCCCGTGAGCTTGGTCTGATGACAGCGCGGGGGCCGTGCGGGGCCGGGGCGATGCCCCTTGCGCCCACGGGCCGCGTCAGGCTCCCCAGGCGGGCTGGGGTCTGCGGGCTGGGGGCCGAGCACCGTTCCTTTGGCGATAGCAGCGAGGGTGTTTGATTGTTAAACAGCTGAAGGGTTCGGTGACCCGGACTGCCGCAGCGAGTGCCCGATGCTGGTCTGGGACTGCGGGTGCCTGGGTGAGCGCGAGCGCTGCCGGGACGTGTTGGGACAAAGACCAGTGGCCACCCGGCTAGGAGCAGACCTCGTGCCATGGGTGTCAGCTGGCTGGGCACAGGGTGTCTGTGGGTGTCCACTAGTGGCTGCGCCCTCAGGGCTGGACAGGCCTGAAATGGGGTGGCTGAAGGGGCCAGGGGCTGCCTGTGGAAGCTGCCAGCGGGGCTGGAGCTGGGCATGGTCATGTCCTGGCTCCTAGGCATGCCCCAGCCTCATGGCTTCTGGGCCACCCCGTTGGTCTTGGGCACCCTGGTGGGGTGGGGGGCTCCTGGCAAAGGCCGTGACCTGCTCAGGGTGCAGGTACCCCTAGAGCTCAAACAACAGTAATATTAATGGGTCTTCGTTTTGTGATCTGAATTTAATCCAGTTAGTACAACATTTAATATGCTGACATCAGTTATGGGGATTTGAAAGTGGCTTCTTGGCCCATCTTCTGCAGGAGATGCTGAGGGAGAGAAGATTCGTTCCAGAGGAATGATTATAGCTGGCTCTGGCACTTCACATAAAGGCCAAGTAGGGCTTCGGTAGGGTGAGGGAAAATTCAATCACCAAATGGGAAACTGGATGTTTCAGTCAGAGATGTCATTTAATAATGGCTCCTGCTGGTATTCCGCTGTTCTCATCCTCCTGAAATGAAGTATTTTGCTTTCTCCAGTGGGTTTCATAGATCTTGTGGCAAGAGAAGGTTGAACTTCAGATCTTAGAGGCAGCTGACTTGGGGAATCATAGAATCATTAAGGTTGGAAAAGATCCTTAAATCACTGAGTCCAGCCATAAACCCAGCACTGCCAAGGCCACCACTAACCCATGTCCCTAATCCCACGTCTGTGCGTCTTTTAAATACCTCCCAGGATGGTGACTCCACCCCTTCCCCGGGCAGCCTGTTCCAGTGCTTGACAACCCTTCCAGTGAAGAAATTTTCCCAATATCCAGTCGAAACCTCCCCTGGTGCAACTTGAGGCTGTTTTCTCTTGCCCTATTGCCTTTACCTGGGAAAAGAGACCACCCCCCCCACCCCCACCCCCCCCCCTCCCTTCAGGGAGTTGCAGAGGGCCATGAGGTCTCCCCTCAGCCTCCTCTTCTCCACACTAAACCCCCCCAGTTCCCTCAGCCGCTCCCCACCAGACCTGTGCTCCACACCCTGCACCAGCTCCGTTGCCCTTCTCTGGACACGCTCGAGTCATTCAATGGCCTTTTTGGAGTCAGGGGCCCAAACCTGAGCCCAGTATTTGAGGCGAGGCCCCGCCAGGGCGGAGCACAGACGAGGTGCTGCTGCTTTCCGGGCTGCGCCTGAGAGTTGAACTGCTGAAACGACCCCGAGGGTGGACAAAGCTTCGTGGTGCAGATGCAGGAGCAGTGGGTGTGTGACAGTAACCTGCAGCACTCTGCAGGCTACCGAGCGGCGTTTGGGTCGTGTGTTAATCAGCTTAGCTCTAGGCACGTGAGTGAGATGCACCAACCCCCTGCCCGTTGGAGGCATTTTTCAAACCTGCTGTGAGCAGCCGTGTGCACAATGGACGGTGCTTCCCGGGGAAGGGTAGATCCAGCGCTTGGAGAAAGGCGCCGGGTGCAGCCTGTCGGGAGGGGCAGTGCGGAGGGCAGCGGAAGCCGCGCTGTCTTGTATTGGTACAGCAGAGGCATGGCTTGAGCAAGAAAAATCAATGGTCTTAAAAGTTCCTCTCTACCCATCTTTCCATCTCCAGGACTGCACTTGTCATACGTTCCCATCTATAAATCATGAGTTAAGTCTGTCAGTCGCAGCCCTGAATGCTAATTATCCCCCATTATAATTATCAGCTTCATAACTGATGCCACAGGAGGAAAAAAGCCTTTCCTTTGCCCCACAGCCCCTCCTGCCCTGCATGTGAAGGGCATCTTTAACGGCATCATTAAGGCGTGCAGAGGATAGGTCTGTCCCCAGCGCCGTCTGGGCAGACACGAGTTCCCTCCGGCTGTACTTAGCGTGGCACGGAGCCCGAGTGGGACCTGCTCAGCTCGCTGGAGCCAGCGCTGCCACGTGCCCTCCTGCTGAGCACCATCTCGGCGTCCTCGGACAGGTGATGCTCGCCTCAGCCCCGAGGAGGCTGTGCAGCACCCCTGTGTTAGCTGCATACATTTGCATGTATGAATACTAACAGTCATGTGCACAGCAGGAATAACACACTAACAAATCACAATAGGTTTTGTAATTATTTTGCGTGGGTGTAAATTACTACTCGAGCTGCAGGGCAGAAGAGAATCAAACCATAAATCTGTCCCTCTTCCTCCGTACGCTGACGGCAGCGCTGGCTCCGAGGCAGCCGCGGGTGCTGGTACGCGGCTGCTGCTGCCTCTGAATGGTTTGTGAGGGTGATTGTCTTGTAACGTTTGTTTTGTTAGGAATGCTAATTAACTTTCAGGATAGTGATTACTTGGATCGCTTATCTTTTTTTAAAAAAATAGTATTGTTTGCTTTGCTTAAGTTTCTGCTACATTTATGTTCTTTTCTGTCTTTTCAGGAATAGTTGTCGGGGTTGCTATACGTGTTCCATTGTTCAAGTATTAGTTTGATAACTAATATTTAGTTTGATAACTAATAACTAGTATTTCCATTCCTGTTACTGTCTTGAGGTTTTTCATGGTGTTGTCCTCATACAGAAGTACTTCTTTGTTTCCTCATTGTTTAAACTGAAGTGGACTGATAAATGCATAGTGTAAGAATTCAAAAGCATTACATTGCTAATAAATACGATCTTTTTTCTCCTCCACCATCCCCTGGTGTAAAGAGAAGCCTCTGGTGCGTTACTCCTGCGCTGTGAGTTTGGACTTGTCAAGAGTTTGAGCTAGAGTAAGGTGCAAGCTGGGCTCAGCAGGGCCGAGGAGGTGGTTGGTGTCTGCAGAGCTGCTGGTGCAGTCTGTGTCGTGGCGGCTGCTGCCTCGGTACGTGATCTGAGCGGCTTTCCTTATTTTTTAGACAGCCACAGAAATGAGATGTTTCAGATCCATATGTTCTTGTGCTTCCTTGAGTAGCAATCATGCCTGAAAGCTATTTTCCACATTTGGTTCAGATTATTATTTTCTCCTGTACAATCCTTACCACGACATTACATGCCTGTGTCATGGTCATATCAGCCTTTTCATTTTTTGAAGACAGTTTGTAAGCTTAATGCTGTGACAAACAGCTTACTTAGCAGCAAGGAAAGCTGGGCTAAGCACATTAGGTATGCGCTGCATTGATTTCCCCTTCAGACCCTCAGTGCTGAACACAGCTCGCTCAGAAATGAGCATGAACTCTTCCGTAGTAGAGCTCAGCTGAGTGTTGTGGCAGAGAGGCCTTGGGGTGTGTTGGTGGAGCGCGGCGGCTGGTGCCCCCGGGGAGCGAGCCCTTGGCTGGGGAGATGGCCCGCTTGCTTTGCACCTGGGCTCTCTTGCTGTGGTCACGTTCTGGCTCCAGGATGGTCTCTCATAGCAGCGCGTGTGGTTCCAGGTGCTTTTCTGTGGGTGGGAGAACACTTGGGGCTCTGGACAGCCAGCGTGTGGTGTGATCAGTACAAAACAAAAAGGAATAAATGTTTCTGAAACAGGTTCCTGAAGGAGAGATTTGGGGTTTGTCTGCAGACCTTTCTGTGGGCGTGTGGCAGTAAGTAAGGGAGCACAGGGAGGAAAGGGGAGGTGGTTGATTATTAACTAAAATTCAGTAATGTACAGAAAAGTGGCAGGTGCCAGATGGTGACAGACTCGTGGAGATTCACACCTGCATCGCTCTGTAAGTTTGGGAGGTTCCTTCCCACGTCGGGCTGGACCTGGAGCAAAGGAGCACTCAGGTTGGATGTAAGCAGTGTTAGGGTTGTGCAAACAGAATTTCACTACCGCCGCCTCTAGCTGTGTCAGGGGAAGAGGTGTCTCTGTCACTGATGTCGGTAGAAGGGGCTGATAAACACAGGAGGTGGCTTAGTGAATTAATTGTTTTTCACATGATGTCTTTGCTGGTTGGAAACCTGCTACAAGCATTGAGCGTTAAATTACCAGCATATAAGGTCTAAAAAAGAGGTTTTGTTTCTGGGTGTTCATGTTCTAAACAGAGATGACAAAATATATTTTGAGAGCCAGTGTGTTAACTTAAAGTTATTCTTAATTACAGTAAAAAGTTAATGATAATTATTACAGAGGAAATGTGTCAGACCCAGGGGAAACAGCCGTAGTATTAGAATGAGAATTGTGCAAATTATTGGATATCATGAGTATGACATGGAAACGTGAGTCCAGGAAGAAATTATAGTGATGGCAGCGGCTGCGTGGGGATACCCCGGAGGATGTTACACCTGCCCCCCGCCCTGTCACCGAGCGCTGCAGCATGGTTTTGTGAAGTGGACCCACCCGGTACTGTGAGATAAGTCATCGTCATCCGATCAGGAGGTTTGTGCAGTGATCTTTGCAGGGTGCTGCCCCGCACGGTGTGTGTGAGCTGTCAGAGGGGTGCGGAGTTAGCGGGGGCTCTGTGCGCAGCCCTGGCCGCAGCGATGCGCCGGCTGCGCCCTGAGGAGGGGCCCTCCCGGGTCGGAGACCTTGCAGCTGCCACCTGGTTGGATTCAGGAGGAAGCGGTTCAGCTGAACAACTGCAGGCATCAAAACAAAACCCATCATTCAGGTTTTTTCTCGTTGGGAAGGTGCGAAGTCATTTATTAAAGACAGGAGCTGTCAGTTAAGACCATAAAGGATGTGTTGATCAGGAGTGACCCCGCTGCGTCTGGAGGCGCTGCCATCGCGGTGTGCAGCTGGTAGGACGTGCCAACGTGCTGAGGGCACTTCTTGTGGCAAACGTCGTGGAAGGGTTGGGGGGGTGCGTGTGCAGTCTGGGGAGAAGCCTCACCTCCGAGCTGGCAGCTGCGGTGGGAGCCCGGGGACTGGAGCTGAGACATGGGCATTGTAGATCTGACACATCCAAGGCTGCCTCAAGGTGGGCATGGCTGCTCGTGGCATCACCAAGGAATGATAAAGGTCCCCTCTGACTCATCTCATGAACCAGCCGATGACAAGAGTCTGCTGGCACTGGAAGTCATCCCTGTGGGCTGCCAGAACAGCAAGGGAGCAGCTGCAGCGTAAGATGCTGCATACATGACATCTGTACTCTTGGAGAAATTAAATAATTGCTATTGAGCTCTTAGAGAATTAGGACTAAATTGGTCAAATCTCAAGCTGCAGCAGTAGACCTGGTAAAATAAAACTATTTGTGAAACAGCAAGTGCTGCCTCACCGAGTACCGCCTCCACTGAAGAAAACTGTTGAAAATCAGTTCCAGCGTGTGACCCTCAAGCCCGTCACTGCGTCGGTCGATGCGGGTCTGGTGTGTGCTCACAGAACCAGGGGCCGCGAGCTGCCGCGCTGGTGTTTCAGCACGAGTGGGGAGCTCAGACACCAGCAGCTGTGTGAAACCTGGGCACTCCTTCCACAGGCTCCAGGGGGTTGGACTGCCCAGCAAATCAGATGCCAGCACAGTTTCAGGAAAAACATTTTTTCACTGTGTTCACTGCTCCATTTAAGGGGCACGAGCTTCTTTTCTTACTGTTTTGAATATCCCATGAGTCTAAGATCTTTCAAAAGACTGTAAGACAGTTGTTCTCAGTGATTTTGGGACCTGCCTTTGAGCTTCATGAGGGTGATGTCAGAGTATTGCAGCTATCACAAGGAGCTGCATTTACCTTTAATGCAAACCATTGTGACCCGAAGAGCAGTGCCCATCTCTTGGGCCACATAGCTGTCAGTGCCATTAAATAACTCAAAGACCAGAGACTGCAGAGTGCAGCAGTTTCCAGTATTACCAGGACTGAAGCTCTGCCTGAGGAGGATCAGCTCGTTAGCCAAAGGTGTGTCAAGAAAACCGGACATGTGGTGACCCAGGAGGAGCTGCTGCCCCCAGCCCTCAGCATTTCATACAGCGAGTGGGACCAGCGCGGATGGAGCTGGGCAGCGTAACCAGGAGCAGCCGGTGACAGGTCCCAGCGTCACTGTCAGGAGGAAGGGACACCCGGGTACCAGCTGAGTGCTGGCGTGGAGGCTTTGTAACAGAAACACAAAGGGTGGTGTGATTAAAATATCAGTGGAAATGTCTGTATGAGAAGCACCAAGAGAGACAATTGATCGGGGACCAGAGGCATGGCCCGTACTGACAACCCCAAACACGCTCAGCAGTGGAACCTCTCAACGCTGGAGGCTCTCTTGCCGCCTGCGGTGCAGATGCTGCGTTAGGTAGAAGCCCCGTGTGCTGGTAAAGGCGCCGCAGGCGACTCGTTGGCAGAGCACCCGCCCTCTGATAACGGGAGGGTGGCGACAAGGTCTGCGCATGCTGCGTGTGCCGTTCTCACCCCGTCGGTCTGCAGGAAGACAGGCTGCAGTCACTGCGTACCAGCAGCGAGGAGAGAAGGTGGTTGTCAGCAGCCTTGCTAGGGTTGGTGAGGACGAAGCAAGAAAGAGTCAGGACAAGGATCATGTCATAGTAACTGTTGACTCCTACAGGGTCTGAAAGATCTGTCTGAAGTATAGTTTGGTTTTGCCAAACAGGAGGAAACCAGGAGACAGGGTGAGAACTTCACAGCCTTGTGCTGTCACACAGGTGACCTCCATCGGGGTGTTTGGTGGGTCACACGTTGGCTGTTCTGAGTACGTGGTCATGGGAGTGTGGGTGGGACAGAGTCGACTTAGTGGGAAAAGTTAAATACAGTCCAAATCACCTTCTTCGGGGAGGTCTTGCACTGAGTTTCCTTGGTTTAATTCCTGTTGTGATGATGCAGCGATGACCAAAATGGACAAAAGCCAGTGGCCGAGGACAGGCTGTCAGTGAAGGGCTGTGCTCTGACTTCAGGTGCTGAGGCTCAGGCCTCCTATCAGGTACGACTAAACACTGGGCTTTTTGAGCTTTAATCTTTTGCTTTATGGGTGAGGATTCTTTTCTGGTGTTGCAGGCTGGGGTCTGACCAGAGCAATCTGTGTGAATCACTTCAGACACGCGGGCAGCAGAGCACCAGGCGGGGTGGCCAGACAGGTTCTGGTGGTCCCTTCGGTGCCATTTGAGGGGCTGATCCAGAAACGGCACCTGCCGGCGTTCGGGGTCAAAACAACCCGAGAGTGCCGGGGGGGGCTCCGGCTGTACGAGGAGTTGAGGCGGGTCTGCGGGCCAGCCTGCTGCTCCTGTGCCTTCCACCACAAAGCTCTCGAAGTGATTTAGGTGCGATGGGTTGGATTCCTTAGAGCCACATTTCTTTTCAAAGACTGAGGTGGGTTTTCTAGAAGAAGAGACTTTGAGCAGCGTGATGTGTACGTGCTGCAGACCTGACTCTG
Organism: Strix uralensis; assembly: GCF_047716275.1. Lineage (NCBI taxonomy): Eukaryota > Metazoa > Chordata > Aves > Strigiformes > Strigidae > Strix > Strix uralensis. The sequence goes on from NC_133976.1 coordinate 386,329, forward strand.
TCCAGCTCGGGTGTGTAGTTTGTGAGCTGAGAAGAGTTTTTGCTGAGCTCCGTAAGAGGGTTGTACTGGCTTCGGCAAAAAGTCCACTTCTCCTTTCGCTGACTGAGACCATCCTGGGTGACCCGGGAGGGATGTGGGAACGGGGCGTGCATGCGGCGGTGCTTCCCCAGCGCGCTCTGTCCCTGTCAACAGCTTGTGGCTCGGAGGTTCTCCATCCAACGTGTGTCCTGTGTGCAGTAACGCTTAAGGGGCTGCCTTTCCAGGAGCTTATCCAGTTGCTCCTTGATTCCACAATATTTAGCACAATATCCCATGGCAAGAAGAAACTTTATCCCGTGGCATGTGAATAATGCAGTTTATTTCAAAGGTTATCTTCTAGGTTTATTTGATGTGGCCTAGTCCTTGTGCTGGAGAAGGCTGAAGGCGGGCCACCGCTGCCCCCTCTGTAGCACTCAGGATCTGCTAGAACCGTTTTCCCTGGCTTGGGTTTGGTCCAGGTTAAGTGGTACTAAGCAGCCCTGTTCCTTGCACAGAACATTTTTCCATACTTTGGACAGTTCATGTCATCTTTCTATTTTTTCCAGTTTTGTTGTTCCTTTCCAAAATGGGGGATCAGAGGTGCTGGGTGGGGGCACTTGGGCTGCGCCCGCAGTATAATGTTCCTCTGTCTACCTCACTCTTTGCTCATCGTTCCCAACCGCCACAGGACGTGAGGCTGACGCTCTTCATGAACTGTCTACCACATCCCCAAGTTCTTAATCCTGGTACTAATGGTCAGCTCAGAACCTCTGATTTTATGTATGAGGAGAGAATTCTTTTTTCCCATGTGCATCAGTTTTTCTCCACCCTACATTTCATCTTACATTTTAAGATCTTTTTACAGTTCTCACAGTTTTCCTCATCTTTATTATCCTGAATAATTGAGCATTATCAGCAAACCTTGTTACCTCTCTTTCATTCCTCTCATAAAAGATCTAGGACTATGTTGAGCAGCATAAGTCCTGGCACCAGTCCCCATGAGACTCCACTGCTGACCTTTCTTCTGATGTGAAATCCAATCATTTACTTTTATTTTAAACCTTTTAACAAATTTAACATGTAAAAACCTTCTTTTTTTATCCTATGGCTTCTTAGCTTCCTCAAGAGATTTTAATGAGACACCTTGTCAAATGCTTTTGGAAATCTAAGTAGACTTCAGTTAAGTTTTTGTTGTCAAATAACTCAGATCTCTGCTTTTTTCCCATCATTCCCTCTGGCTGCCTGGCAGTTCACCCCTTGCCCTGTTCTGGTGTTGGCCCACTGCACCTCTGGAACCTGGTTGTGGTTCTGGGGATATTTAATTCTAGCGAGGACTTGCTGAAGGTGCTGCTGAAGAGACGGTTGAGTTCCGCTGTCTCTTCCCTGTGTGACCCTCCAGTATAACCCCAGCAGGTCCCAGCTGCCTCTCCCTGTGCCGTGCTCGTGTAGGTCACCCCCTTAGCCCCGTGCTGTGAAACGCTGCCTCGTCAGGTGCTGCACAGTCCTCAGGTCATTTGAGCATTTCGAACCAAAACCACACAAAAAAAGACGGTGTGTTTGTTCCCAGGAGACGCCCAAGCCGGCGCTGGGCAGTGTGGGTGCAGGAGCTGGGCTCTGGGGGAGAGTTCCCAAGCAGCATCAACACAAGCCCTTCTGCACTGATGGGTTTTGGGGACTGGACATGCTTCCTGACGGCACTGGCAGTGGCACTGTAGGTTGGGGTTTTCCCACTGCCTAGTGGGAATCCCAGAATTGCTAGAGGAGAGGAGGGACCTCCCTTATCTGCACCCGTATGTGCTTTATCGTAGGATCACAGACTGGTTTGGGCTGGAAGGGACCTTAAAGCCCATCCAGTGCCACCCCCCTGCCCCGGGCAGGGACACCTTCCACTAGCCCAGGTTGCCCAAAGCCCCATCCAGCCTGGCCTTGAACCCTTCCAGGGAGGGGGCAGCCACAGCTTCTCTGGGCAACCTGTGCCAGGGCCTCACCCCCCTCACAGGGAACAATTTCTCCTTTAGATCTCATCTAAATCTCCCCTCTGTCAGTTTAAACCCGTTCCCCCTCATCCTATTCCTCCCCCCTGATGACGAGTCCTTCCCCCCTTTCCTGTAGCCCCTTTCAGTCCTGGGAGGCCGCTCTAAGGTCTCCCCGGAGCCTTCTCTTCTCCAGCTGAACCCCCCAACTCTCTCAGCCTGTCCTCACAGGGGGGTGCTCCAGCCCCCCGAGCATCTTCATGGCCTCCTCTGGCCCTGCTCGAGCAGGTCCGTGTCCTTCTGCTGTTGGTGCCCCCAGAGCTGGACCCAGCACTGCAGGGGGGTCTCCCGCGAGCGGAGCAGAGGGGGAGAATCCCCCCCCTCGCCCTGCTGCCCACACTGCTCTGGGTGCAGCCCAGCACACGGGTGGCTTTCTGGGCTGCCAGCGCACGTTGCTGGCTCACAGGCAGTTTTCCACCCCCCAAGTCCTTCTCCTTGGGGCTGCTCTCCATCCCCTCCTCACCCAGCCTGGGTTTGTGCTTGGGATTGCCCCGACCCATGGGCAGGACCTTGCCCTTGGCCTTGTTGGACTCCATGAGGTTTGCCCATCCCAGCTCTCCAGCCTGTCCAGGTCCCTCTGGATGGCACATCCCTCAGTGTGTCACCGCACACACAGCTCGGTGCTCTCTGCAAGCTTGTGAGGGTGCCTCGATCCCACTGTCATTAATGCAGATGTTAAATAGTGACCCTTGAGGGACACCCCTCGTTACTGCAGTTCACAAGACAAGACTCTCACTCAGGACACCGTGGTAGCTTTCCCAAGTGGGACATTGAGCCACGTGTTGGCCGGCTCCCTGCTCCTTCCAGTTGCCGGAGCCTTGGCCCATGGGGCAGCAGGGTGATGGACCTGCAGCACCTTCCTTCTCTGCTGGCGCCCCCGTCAGATCAGGCGTCGCTTCCCACCGTCCCAGCCCCATCCCGTTGTGGTTGTCCCCGCAGCCTGGGCACCACGAGTGGCAGAGCTCTGCCACCGCAGGGTACTCGCGGAGCTCCGCTGTCTGCTCGCTGGCCCCGGTGGCTTCTGCCTCTGTCTGGTTCCGCACCCGCCCGCAGAGACGCGTCAGTCTCGGATCCGTCTGCCCACAAGTCTCTGTGCTCCCGAAGGGGAAATCTCCCCACAACAGGGAGACGAAAACTGTGTTTAGTTTCTCTGCTGCTGCCTGACCTTCCCTGGCTGCTGCTTCGACACCACGATCATCTGAGCCCAAAAGGCTCTGGGGGGCTCCCTGCTCCCTATGCCCTTGGAGTTTGTATTGGTTCTGATGTCTTTGGCCTGTCGTAGTGTGTTTCTACATTGAACCTGCAGGAGATCACGATTCTTTCCATGTTCCTCATTTAAATAGGGCTTCAGCTTTGTGAAGGATGTTTTCTTGGTTTTAATAATCTCTATTTCCCTTCTGCTTAGCCATGCCAGCTTCTTCCTGTTCTCTCTCAATCTGTGGCATGTATTTGTACTGTGTCTCCAGCACGGTGCCCTTAAACGGTCTCCATCTGTCTCCTTTGCTGAGGATGGAATAAATCCACATTGTAGAATTTGGATTTTCTAGGACTTGTTTATATTATCTATAGAAATGTGCATTGTCCTTTCCCGAATGCATGTTGGGCAAGAGGCAGACACAGTGTTCTTTAATCTCCTGTCGTTCAGGCAAAGGGAGATTTTAGGTGTCGTCTGTCCTTTCCCAGTACACGTGACAGTGGAAGGCAGCGGTGGGGCGAACTCCTGTAACATCCCTCTGTTTGGGACCATTTTCCCCTTTAAATACGATCAGTATGAATCTTGTGAGCTAGTGCTACACGCGGAGATGTGAGGTGCTGTTGCGTGCCACCTTCTCTGTCTCTCTCTGCATCCGCACAGCCAAATGGCTCCGACGTCAGCGTTGAACAATGCTGCTTCTGCGGAGCAGAATTCCCACAGGTGACAGCGGTGATTTGGCAGCACGAAGCGCGGCTCCGCAGCTGCCTTTGCCTCCTCTTTCAGCAGACACCGTTTTGCGCCGTTTGCTGAAGGAGCGATGGGGGAGGCTGCGGGTGATGGCCTGAACCCGTCTCCCCGCAGGCCGAGACCACGCTTGCTCGTCCGTGGTCGTCGGCGTCAGGCCCAGCCTGGCTGGTGGGGAGCGTGTCCAGGGGAAGGGGCTGGGTGGCATCGCCTGTTCAGCTGCAGTGCCTCTTCTGGCAAGGCAGGAGAAAAATCCAGGACAGAGAGCGTCCTCTGCCAGCATAAAACCGAGCCTGATTATTCCAGGGGCTCATCTGTTGTGCATCTCTGCAATGGCATCTTCTCCACTCGACTGCTTTTCGGTGTTCACAACAAGGTCTTAACAGCTCCCTCAGTATCACTGCAAGTCTGGAGTCCAGGCAAAACATGTCCTGGACTTTCTTAGACTTCTTGTTCCCTTAATGAGCTCTCTTGTTTTAATGTTTTGCTTAATGCCTTAGAAGTTACCAGCTTGGTGTGTTTACATGTAATGAATCCAGTACCGAATATTTTCTGTGAAAACTGTCCAGGTTTGAATGGGGAAGATGCTGCTTTTCAGTGCCTTTCACTGATGGTCTTCCTCACTGTCTGCAATAGCTGATCTTCAGCATTTCTCTGGTACTCACAGCCCACGTTTCATCTGGGACTAAGCAGTTCTGGCTTTGGGTTTTTAACCGGTGTCTGAAAGGTGTTCAACCAGCGCTGAAGGGAATGTGCTCTCAGACAACAACTCCTCCCTGGGGGCTTGCTGCGCTTCCCCATCGTGGCTGCGGCTGTGGTTGGGAGATGGTTTCTTCTGGAGTTAGCGTTGCTTTTCATCTGTCAGTTTGCTTTTGACGTAGTTCATAATCAGTGCCTTGATGAGCTGCCTCCTGGCTGAATTAAACAGAAAATCTTACTGATGATAATCAGCGCTTCAGGACCGGTTAGGGGCATAAATAGGCTCCTTCATAGCCCCCTCTCCGTTCCTGCTGTCCTTTGCTGTCATTACAGAAGCACCACTGTTGCCTGCGTTCCCAGAGTTTCCTCATCCACAGTGGAGCTGTAAGTGGTTTCCTTTCCCATTCAGGACAGGGCTTTTCTCAGTTTCACTTCTGGCGTTGCTGAGGTCCCCTGGCTGCCGGTCTCTGGGCTGGAAGCTCTTCAGAGGCAGCAGTAAGACCCTTCAGACCTGCTCCTTTCCTCTTCTCCAGGCTGCTGCTCTCAGGAAACATTGGAGACGAGACACTTGATCTTGACCCGCTCTGGTGGTGGTTGTTCCCTCGGGGTCAGGCGAGCCGAGGCATACACCCGCGCGGCAGAGAGCAGGGCTGTGGCACCAGCCCCTGCCGAGCGCTCGGCTCCAGCTCCGGCGCTGCGAGGGACGCGGAGCTGGGCAGACGGTGCAGTAGTGATGTGCCCCGCGGATCCCAGAGCTCCGCGACAGGCCTGTTCCCTGCTGATGTCTGCTAGAAGCTTGACTGTTGGGCCTATAGACCCAAGGGTGATCTGTGAACTCCCTCCCTAAAGCGTCACCTGCTCTGTCAGGTGAGACGGGGGTAGGAAGGAGCCTGGGGGCCATCTCCCACGTCCTGGTTCACTGCTAGCTTGCTCCGTGGGATAAATCTGATCCAGGCCAACTCGCGCTCCTGGACAAGCCCAGCCATAGCGCAAGGCCAACCCTCGCCAGAGGCAGCGTCTAGAAGGCAGTTTGGCTTTGTTGCAGCTTTGGTTTTGGGGGGGAAGAAGAAAGTTTGTCCATAAAGGTTCAGGGTGTACCAGGCTTTTGGGGCCAGAGCATGGTCTGTGCCCCACTTACTATAAATCATCTTCCTGTTGTGGGAGGTGTTTTCTGCAGGAGGTAGCTGAGCAGAATTAAACTCCTGGCACTGACTGGCTGTGGGTGTTGAACACCACAGTGTGTGAGTGCGGTTTCTACCGGCAGAGGCCTGAAACACCCCAGCTCTCCACCAACATCAGCCTAAGCTGAACTGAAATTTTTCTTGAGGGAGATTTATCTGAAAGTTCCCAGTGAGTGGCCTTCCATCACCCCCCCGTTCACCTGCTTCAGCAATATTACTGCTGAGTTGTGCGACACCTTTTAAGCATTTTCTTATGGGACTAATCAAGCCAATCAGTCAAACCAGGCTTTTACTTTCCTGCTGGGCCTTTTATCTTCCAGGTGTCTTCAGGACTCTCTCCTCTTGACCCACATCCTTCTAGGAGGGTGGTGCCAAGAACCGGGCAGCCGGAGTGTTACCTAACTTTAGTAACGTGATTCGCGTCACTTGGTGGTAGGTGTCTGCCGTGTGGGTGTCTGAGCTCATCGCCCCGGCGCGCCCTGGGAGTCGGTGCAGATGTGTGCAGTCAGTGGAGCCAGGGGTGCCATTCATCTGCCAAAATGTAGGCGGTCATTTCAGCAGGGGATGAATCACCGCTCCATTGACTTCACTGAATAGCTCTCCATTGAGGCTCAAAGGAGCCCAGAGCGACTCGCTCGCTGTAGGTGCTCGTTTCATACACACCCACGTTTAACTCGATGCCTCCCAAGGCCACCGCAGCATGGGGTAGGGCAGAGGATTACTCCAGGCCTTAGACAGCGCTCCTGGTTATGTATCCCCAGGCAGTCTGTCACCCCTTTTTCACAGAAGTGTGACACTGCTGCTGATGCTCAGGAGCCCAGGATGGCGTTCGTGGCCTCTCCTGCCGGCTGCCTGCCCGGACAGTCCTCCTCCATCTTCTGTTTTTCTGCTCCCAATTCCTGACTGTAGTACCTTGCACTTTTCCTCTTTCCTCTGGTATTTCCAGACCGTTTCTCCAGTGATAGTACCACGTGAATCCAAATCTGCTCTTCCAACGTGCTGCTGCTCTCTCAGATGGGAACTTCTACAAATTTAAGTTCACTCTCTGTTACATCCTAATCATTAAGGAAAACATTGAGCTTGTCCCAAGACAGACCCTTGTGAAATCCCACTTGATACATCCTTCCAGTGAAAAATGTGTCAAATCAGCTATTTACTCACCTTGCAGTACTTTATATTCCCCTTGTTTTTTATGAGAATGCCTTGTGAGAGCATTCAAAATGCTTAACTGACATCAAGATACATATCATAGAACTGCCTTTCCCATGTTCATGAGACCTATTATGTTCAAACAGAAATTAGGTTCATTTAGCACAATCAGTTCTTTCAAATCCATGCCACCTGCTATTTATCACCTTTTCTTCTAGATGTTTTATTAAACTGTTGTGCTGTTTGTTAGAAGATTTTCCTGGGAATTAAAGATGAGTTGCTTCATTTTATATTTCCTTTGATCTTTCTGCTGCCTCTTTTTAAAGATGAGCAACATCCCTTTTTCAGATCTTCTGGAGTGTCGTGCATCCCCTGCAAGCCCTCAGAGACAGCCCATCGTAGATGGCAGATCCTTCCCGCTGGCTGCCTTGGCACTTTCAGTGAACTTCCCCAGGCCCAGACAATTGAAAAAAACTCTCAATTCTTCTGGTTTTTCACCAGGATGACTGGAGTTAACTGGAGCTATTTAGTACAGCCATAACCATGCTATTTGTTTAATTGTTCATTTGGTAGATCTGTTAGGTTTGTCCCTCTAAAGAGTCAAAAAGTTACTAAACAAATTTGCCCTAGTCGAGCGTCACGTGCATTAACTCTCTGTAGTTTGGTTTCAACACCAGACAAACCAGCAGAAGGTCTGGCACTCAACGCTGCAGGAGCGAGACATTCTGGTGGACCTTGTGTCATCTTGAGGAGCAGCTCTGAAGAGCCGTGCCCCGATGCCTCTGCATGGCCGCATTAGCACCTCCCTTTATTCATTCACCAGTTACACGTAGGGCGCAGTAATCTGGCAGTGAACTTGAGGTGCTGTTTTCCATTGGGTATCGTAACTTTATTTAAACATTTATGTCACAAGATTTTTAAATCATTATTTTGCCTAATCTTTCTCTGATACCTTAAAATAACTCCCTACTACATCTTATTTTTTTAAAGTTCCTATTTTTATTTAGACAAAAAAATTTTTAAAAATGAGTAATTCAGGTTATTTTTTCAGTATGACACTATCACAGGTCTTTGGTTACACTGCTTCATCTCCTTCCCCAGGCTGATTTTTATTGCTTTTTCCAGCCCTCGGAGCTCCAGCAGTGCCGATCAGTGGCATCTCTGGTGTCTCTCTACTCCCCCACAATTCCAGTTCACAAAAACGTGGAGACTTTTATTTCCCTTTTTGTATACATCTATCTATAGAACTAATTAGTGTGGTTCTATCCAGATGTGAAGGTGTCCAGTGGATCCTGCTGTAGTCAGTTATGAACTGAAGGGGTTTTGGGTGCCTCTAGAATTAGATCGCAGTAGGCAGAGGGTTCACAGGTTCTGGAGGGACTTAAACTAGGAGTGCTCTTGCAAGTCTAATGTCATAAATCCCCCTGTGGACAATACTTAGGAAGAGCATGAGCTAAACCAAATAAATGCCCAGCAGTTCTCAAAATCCCACAGGTAGCTCTACAGACGTACTTTGGGAGCATTCAGGGGCAGGAGGTAGTGTGCTGGGGAGTTTTCCTGTTGTTTCTGACAAGTTTAGGGTTTTGAATTAGGGTACTTCTTGCCAGTTTTTTTGTAAGAGGAGGAATAATTCAGAGGTGGCGGAAAAAAATCAAATATTCTTTCTGCAGGGTAACTTTTGGTAAGAGTAGCAGCAGGTTGAACTTATTTAAAGGCTTACGTTATTGCAGGAAATCTTGGTAGATGAGGATTGGTGGGGGAGGCTGGGTGAAATTGTACTTAGGGTACAAACAGTTTTGTCAAGAGTTTGTTCAGTTTATTACGTGGGTGAAACAACCACAGAGGAATTAGAGGTACAGAATTTTCTTTCATCATGGGTTCCTCAGTTTCTCATTGACAAAGCCGTCGCAGCAGGTCTAATTGGGCACTTCAGCCCACTGCCACGTAAAACAGAAATCATGGCTTTGTACATAAACATTTGTTTCCCTTTCCTTTTGTCTTTCTCTTGCACAAACATGTTCTTGTAGAGGTGGCGGAATTTGCTCTTGGTATGGGGTTAAGATTTGGGACAGGTCATCTACAAGGGATTGACATGTCGTATGGAAAAGGGGGGATATTCCTGTGGATGGGAAATGTGTTAGGTCTAGCTCTCTTCCTAAACGGTAAGTCAGAGCTCAAACAGAAGATAAAGGCTTATCGCAGAATCACAGAAGGGTTTGGGCTGGAAGGGACCTTAAAGCCCGTCCAGTGCCACCCCCTGCCCCGGGCAGGGACACCTTCCACTAGCCCAGGTTGCCCAGAGCCCGGTCCAACCTGGCCTTGAACCCTTCCAGGGAGGGGGCAGCCACAGCTGCTTTGATACAGGAATCGTGGGTTGAGGTTGTCTGCCTCTTGTTACATGGACAGGGGGATTGTGTTACCGTAATGACCTCTTCTGGGCGTGGTAGTTACGAGTCTGCTTCCAGCAGGACACTCCACACGTGGAAGAGAGGGTTTTGTTGCAGAGGGAAAAGTTTTATGCATATTGAGGAATATATGCATAACCAGCTCTGCTTTTGAAAGACAGGCAGTGTGTTGAAAATGTGACATAAAGGGATGACTCTGACAGCAGCTGCCTCCCTTCAAGCGGTTCACAGAGTTTTGTTGAAGTTTACCCATGTACTTTGTTCCATGAAGTCACTGGTGTTATGGACACCCTGTTTTTTCGTGGATATTTTCACAGATATTGCCTAAGCATGTCCAAAATCATAGCGCAAAGTGAGATACCAGGGAGGTCCAAGGAATTCAGGCTTGTGTGTTGCGTTGGCTTCTGTGGACAGTGTCTGTCTGTCTTTCAGGCTGCCCCAGCACCTGCAGCTGTGCATGTGTTGGCTTTTCGATCACCTTCCCTTGGTCTGGAGAACAAAGGAATGTTTCTATCGGTCTCGCTAGGAGCTAAATCCTATTGTGGTGTTCGCGGCGGAATGGCAGAACCACCTCCCCGGGAAGGGGCTGCGGTGCCTGTCAGTGCAGCGCTGGCAGACGAGGCTGCGGGGAGCCGTGTCCTGTCCCGGGGCTGCTCGGCCGCAGTCCCCGGCCACTGAAGCGCACACGGAAACGTGGGTGCCCAGCCCAGCCCACGCAGCGGCCCTCCGGGACCCCCGACCCCGCCGCGCTCACCAGGGCCCCGTGGGGCGACGCGGGGTGGGGGGATGCGGCCCGAGCCCCATATCCCTGCAGCGAGGGGCCGGCGCGGGGCGTGTGCCTGCAGCGGAGACGGCACCGCGCATGGTGGGGCACCTCGTACCGCAGTGTGCGAGCCCTGCCCGCGCCCTGCCCGCACCCTGCCCGCGCCCTGCCCGCTGCCCCGCTGCTCCCCCGGCCCTCAGCAGCGCGGCCCGCTGCGGGGCCGGCCCGCGCCATCGCTCCCTCGCCGCCTCTCGCCCCTGCCTTGGCGTGCAGAGCTCCTTCCCCGCGCTGCCGAGGAGGACCGAGGTCCCTGATTAATTCCACTCTGATGTCAGACATGCGGCTCTGCTGGGAGGGATTTGCAGGGCTGCATTTCAGCTCCCGTTTGCTGAGAGAATCCCTCTCCCGACTCCCCTCCCCGCGCGCCCCCCGCCCCTCCTGGCGCGCGTAGAGGTGGTTTGTTGGCAGGGTCGCGGGCGGCCGGGGTCCGCGCGGAGCTGCGCCTCCGCTCCTCCATCTCCACCGCTGGATTTTCCCCGTTCTTCTCATCTGGCCGCGGCGGAGGGCAGGGAGAGCAGCTTTGTTAAACTAGGACAATGCAATGCATCCCCCCTCTGCTAATGACAGACCGTTACTTAGCAACACCGGGGGGGATTTTGAGAGAAGACCAGAGCGCCGGGATGAGGATATAAACTCTGCTGTTCTCCCTCCCAGGGAACTTACCAAAGAGGCATCGCTCCTTTCGTCAAGCGTCTAATTTTTTCATACGAGAGGCAACCGGAAAGTCTCAGAGAGCTGCTTCCCTGATGGATGGCTGGCTGCCTCCCCCCGCACCTCCTCTGCTCAGGCGCTCCACTCTTCAGTTATATGCTAAGGGCATCATTTAAAGGGAAGCCCCGAGTGGGATCAGTAAGCTCCCTGCATGCGTATGCAGGTGACTGAGAAGGGGACCGGTGGGCAGAAGGGTGATCCAGGCAGCCGGGGCTTTCCTCCACCTACACGTTGAGGGAAAGTAGCTTTCGTCTTTTTGTTCTGACTTTGGGCAAGGGAGGGAGGGAAGCAGACTGTGCCCAACTCCTTGCTGAGATGAAACGGTCGATGAGAAGAGGTCTCCTTGTCACAGGCACAAAGGCCACCTCCGCCTGGCAGCATGGTGCTGAAATCTAACCCTAGCATCATTCTCTTGTGCTCTTTCCTGCCCAGTGACTACATCATTGAGGAGAAGACGGCCGTGCTGCAGAAGAGGGAGCATGAGGGATTCGGGTTTGTGTTGCGAGGGGCCAAAGGTAAGGGCTGCTTCTTTTGCTCGGTCCTGGGGCTGGGAGGGAAAGCTCCTTCTCCTCACTTTGCCTGGTGCTCAGGACCCCGTTTAGCTGGCTGTGCCCAGCAGCCCGCGAGCCCCTGGCCATCGGGGTCTCTTAGGGGACTCTTCTTCTCTGGCGGCTCAACAGCATGGGCGCAGCTTCTCTCTGGCTACGTGCATTGTACAGAAAATGCCATTTGTGGCAAACGTGCTTCTCTCGCACTTTCTGGGGTGTTTCTCTGGTACAGATGCTGATATTCGTAGCTTTGCTTTTGTAGGAGTGTTCAGCTCTGCCTGTTACTGGGCGTATGAAGTGCATCTGCTCTGTTTCAGGTGCAGATATGCCCCGTGGGCAGGGCCTGTGTCCTCCGTGGCTTTTTTTTCTTTTTTAACGACTGAAGTATTTCACTATACCTTGGCTGTGTAGAGTTGGGGTCCTTCTCCCGGGAGCCCTGGATGTGCTGGGTTCAGCCCCCACACGAGGGCAAACCAGTAGATGTCTGTTCTCCACCGCAGCTTTGACCCCGTGCAGCCGGAGAGCCTCTGCTCGTGGCCGGGGCCGGTGTCCCCCGCGCAGCCCCGGAGCCCCCGGTACCTTGGACCGGCTGGTTACTGTGGTGCCTCTTGCCAGAAACCGATCTTATTGCTACAGAAAAAGAGAGTCCCCTGGGGACTGGGAATGAGCGTGCTCCTGTTCGCAGAGGAAACAGGCTCGGGAGGCAGGTCCGCCTCCGGCTGCAGAGTCCTCGCTCCAGCAGTTGCAGACCGAGGGCTGGGGAGAGCCGCGGGCATCTCGGAAATGCCGCGGCTGCGAGCAGAGGCACGGCCGCGCGTGCTGCCGTCCCCTCCTTGCGCGCAGGCTGCGAGATCAGGGAGGGAGAGCTCGAACCCGCGGCCGCCAGCTCCTTTGGTAGTGCTGCTCCTTTCTTGGACCTCAGTGTGGCTGAAGATCGTTGTGATTTGGGCTTTAATCTCGGGTGTGATTTTCTGTGGGGATTCCTGAATTGTCTTTGTTCTTCCCGTAGCGCGAAAGGGCTCAGTGTGCCAGTGGGTGTGTTTGCGTTCCTGGCAGAATATGGTTGCTGTCTCTTCCTCCCCTCTCTCCCCTTCCCTGTATATGTGTCATATGTGTCTGTCCGTGTGCTGCTCACATCACTCTGTGTAACGTCAAGTGAAACTTCAGGGCTCAAAATGGCACCCATTTTTTTTGCCAGATCAGACTTGCAGCTATTGTGTTAGGAAAAACGGGATAAATTTTGTCTGGTTTCCTTCTTTCTTTCTTTTTTTCTTGTTTGCCCTCCTAACATTTGTAGGCTCTGTATTTTCCTTTGTCTGCTGAGGCTGAAAGACGGGACTTGGAGCGGATTAATCAGTGGGCGTGAGGTTGTGTGGGAATTGGGTCTGGCTTAGGGATTCGCAGCCCGGCGTTGCTGCAGGGTACACCGAGCAGCGCGTGGCTGCAGAGGGCCCTGGCTTGGAAGCCCTGTCAGGGTGGGCACGGGCTGTCGTGCTGCCATCTGCAACGGGTGCTGCTGAGTCTGCTGAAGCCCCTCGGGGAGCAGCATCCTCTTGGCAGAGAGGTAAATGTGGTGGCTCTGAGTCACCCCCGTGTTTCCCAGCTGCTCAGCCTGGTGCTTCGTGCTGCCGTGGGATCTAAGCTGGGAAGAGTGCTAGGACTCTCTGTCTTGGCCCCGTCGGTGTTGCCACCGCTCACGCTTCATTTAAATGCTCCGCTTCATTTAGATGCTCCATGCAGAACACCTCAGGCCTTGGGGGGTGAACCCGAGAAGGGGTCTGAAAACGGGAGGGGCCACAGCATCAGCAAAGTCCCTGCAGAGGGAGGGAGCTGGTTATTAAGTGAGACTCAGCCGGATGATCCTCAAAGGAAGCTGCACTTGGTGCTGCAGGGGATGGTGAAGGTCTTGCATGGCTCCTGCCAGCCTTGCTGAGGGCTGATTCTCTCCCAAGCCCAGACCTGCCCATCCATGTGAGCTGCCCCATCAGCCTCACCCGCGGCAGAGAGCAGCCTCCCCCACCCCGAGGAACCAGTTCCCCCCAGCCCGTCCCACCTCCGACCAGCACCGGGAGGAGGAGATGTCCCACTCCAACCAACGGAGCGATGGACAAAGGTCATTTTATCCCGGTCCCCACAGGAGAGGAGCAGCAGCTTTCAGGTATGGGACTTGCCTGCAGCCACGGCCGTAGGGAGTCCTGAGGAGCAGATGGGGAGCGGTGTCACAGCCGCTTCGCTCAGGACTGTGACAGAAAGTGATGTGCAGGTGGATTCATTTCTTCATTTCTTGGCCCAGAGAGACCGTCCTGACCTTTGACATACACACCTGTGCTCAAAATGCTGAAAGGTGATAGTTCTTGGCTTGTAATACCCTGAACTCAACCAGTCAGCCTTCGATGTCTAGGCTAGAGCAGCCTCCCCCTTCCTGGCTAACCAGACCACAGATCAGGCACTGTCTATTTAGTAATATGATCCATAAAATATTCATGCATCCTTCCCTGGGGCCACCCCTGTAAACAGTGGTTGTTACAGCTCACGCCGTGACTGCACCTCACATGTCTCAGCAAATCCATGCTACCAGTTCCCCGGGCAGAGGAATATTGTTCCTGAGGCAGTTAATGCCCCTTGGCATCTGGTGATGGTGGGTTCTGTGGAAGCGGGAGGGGGACGCACAGTCCCTGACTTGGGAATTTACTCTTTAATAAAGGAGTAGATGATTTTATGAATAGCAAAGGTATCACCAATAATACAAATTAAGTGTTAAAAGAAAAGAAAAGCAAATGGCTCTAAGTCCTTGCTTCAGGGCACGAGCTTTCTTTTGTCTCCTTAGTCTGGGGAGAGGCCACCAGGCAGGGCATTGATGAGGTTCCCCAGGGTGGCTGCTCCCCATGGTTGTGTGTGTCCCAAAGCAGCTGAGCCACTGCACTGTTGGGGAGAAGATGCTGTACAGATCCACCGTGGGGCTGGGTTTGCTCCTGCTTCTTCCCAAACGTTGTCAATTTTTTATTCCCCCCACGCAGAGCTCAGACCTGCCTTCCGGGCTCTGCCAGCTCGCCCACCCTCCCGGCTCACGCTGCTCCCCGGAACAGGTGCCCTTGTCACGCTGCCTGCCCCAGTGCCATGGCCTCCCCCATCCCCGGGTCCTCCTGCTCTCCTCCTCTTCCTCCATGGCCTCCCCCATCCCTGGGCCCTCCCGCTCTCCTCCTCCTCCTCCATGGCCTCCCCCAACCCTGGGCCCTCCTGCTCTCCTCTTCCTCCATGGCCTCCCCAATCCCCAGGCTCTCCCGCTCTCCTCCTCTTCCTCTGTGGCCTCCCCCATCCCCAGGCCCTCCCTCTCTCCTCTTCCTCCATGGCCTCCCCCATCCCCGGGACCTCCCACTCTCCTCTTCCTCTGTGGCCTCCCCCATCCCCGGGCCCTCCCTCTCTCCTCTTCCTCCGTGGCCGCCCCCATCCCCGGGCCCTCCTGCTCTCCTCCTCTTCCTCCGTGGCCTCCCCCATCCCCGGGCCCTCCCTCTCTCCTCTTCCTCCATGGCCTCCCCCATCCCCGGGCGCTCCCTCTCTCCTCTTCCTCCATAGCCTCCCCCATCCCCGGGCCCTCCTTCTCTCCTCTTCCTCCATGGCCTCCCCCATCCCCAGGCTCTCCCGCTCTCCTACTCTTCCTCCATGGCCTCCCCCATCCCCGGGCCCTCCCTCTCTCCTCTTCCTCCATGGCCTCCCCCATCCCCGGGCCCTGCTTCTCTCCTCTTCCTCCGTGGCCTCCCCCATCCCCAGGCTCTCCCACTCTCCTCCTCTTCCTCCATGGCCTCCCCCATCCCCGGGCCCTCCCTCTCTCCTCTTCCTCCATGGCCTCCCCCATTCCCGGGCCCTCCCTCTCTCCTCTTCCTCCGTGGCCTCCCCCATCCCCAGGCTCTCCCGCTCTCCTCCTCTTCCTCTGTGGCCTCCCCCATCCCCGGGCCCTCCCGTTCTCCTCCTCTTCCTCCATGGCCTCCCCCATCCCCGGCCCCTCCCTCTCTCCTCTTCCTCCATGGCCTCCCCCATCCCCGGGCCCTCCCTCTCTCCTCTTCCTCCATAGCCTCCCCCATCCCTGGGCCCTCCTTCTCTCCTCTTCCTCCGTGGCCTCCCCCATCCCCAGGCTCTCCCGCTCTCCTCCTCTTCCTCCGTGGCCTCCCCCATCCCCAGGCCCTCCGTCTCTCCTCTTCCTCCATGGCCTCCCCCATCCCCGGCCCCTCCCACTCTCCTCCTCTTCCTCCATGGCCTCCCCCATCCCCAGGCCCTCCCTCTTTCCTCTTCCTCTGTGGCCTCCCCCAGGCCCTCCCGCTCTCCTCCTCTTCCTCCATGGCCTCTCCCATTCCCGGGCCCTCCCTCTCTCCTCTTCCTCCATAGCCTCCCCCATCCCTGGGCCCTCCTTCTCTCCTCTTCCTCCATGGCCTCCCCCATCCCCAGGCTCTCCCGCTCTCCTCCTCTTCCTCCATGGCCTTCCCCATCCCTGGGCCCTCCCTCTCTCCTCTTTCTCCATGGCCTCCCCCATCCCCGGGCCCTCCCTCTCTCTTCTTCCTCCATGGCCTTCCCCATCCCTGGGCCCTCCCTCTCTCCTCTTCCTCCATAGCCTCCCCCATCCCTGGGCCCTCCTTCTCTCCTCTTCCTCCATGGCCTCCCCCATCCCCAGGCTCTCCCGCTCTCCTCCTCTTCCTCTGTGGCTTCCCCCATCCCCAGGCCCTCCCGCTCTCCTCCTCTTCCTCCATGGCCTCCCCCATCCCCGGCCCTCCCTCTCTCCTCTTCCTCCATGGCCTTCCCCATCCCCGGGCCCTCCCTCTCTCCTCTTCCTCCATAGCCTCCCCCATCCCTGGGCCCTCCTTCTCTCCTCTTCCTCCGTGGCCTCCCCTATCCCCAGGCTCTCCCGCTCTCCTCCTCCTCCGTGGCCTCCCCCATCCCCGGCCCCTCCCGCTCTCCTCCTCTTCCTCCATGACCTCCCCCATCCCCGGGTCCTCCCTCTCTCCTCTTCCTCCATGGCCTCCCCCATCCCCGGGCCCTCCCTCTCTCCTCTTCCTCCATGGTCTCCCCATCCCCAGACCCTGCCTCTTTCCTCTTCCTCTGTGGCCTCCCCCAGGCCCTCCCGCTCTCCTCCTCTTCCTCCATGGCCTCCCCCATCCCCGGGCCCTCCCTCTCTCCATGCCCCACGGGCTGGGTTCCTCCGGTGCTGCCCACTCGATCCCACGGTCGAGGCCGGGTTCTGGCCGCAGGGGCTCAGCGGGGGAAGGCACAGAGGGCTCGGGTCAGGGAGGATCTCTGCCTGGATGTCATCTGCTCGCTTCACAAACCACCGCTTGCTTTTTTGCCGTGTTTTGCCTGCAGGAAGGTTAAAGTTTGATGTTCAGCGTCGGATATTTGTGTTTGCATCTCTTTGTGTAAAGACCAGGCAGAGGAGCTGGTACTGCAGGTGCCCAGACCAGTCGCCCCGGGTGGATTTGGCAGAGCAGCCCCCCGAGCCAGGCCTTGCCGGGGTCTCTGGCAATCGGTGCATCGTTTGAGGGCTGTAGTCCTGTCTCTTGTCCAGTGCTCGGTGGGAGGCCCTCAGGCTCAGGAGCCTCTGCAAGCCGAGCTCTAGTGCTGGGGGGTGCCTGGTGCCAGCTGTCCTGGGCCTGGCCGGGGTCTCTGACAGCCGCGGCTCCTGCCCTGCCCGGCCCTGGGGACGCGGGAGCGGAGCCTGGGGGACACACAGCCAGAGCCTGAGGATCTCGCTGCTGGGCTGGGCCAGAGGGGAGCTTGTCCTCAAGCCCTGCAGTGGGTTTTGGGACACAATGCAGGTATCCTGGAGTTTCATGGAAATGGAAGAGCTTGCTGATGGTTTTCAGAACTTGGCTCTTGTGCGGAGGAGTGTTGTGACACTTTGCGACCCTCAGGATGGGCAGGAATTGGGACTGGAGGTGTTTAGACAGAGCACGTCAAACCCCAGGTCTGTCACCCGTGTTCTGAGGGTGGTGTCTTCGTGATGGAGATCTGATGGAAGAGTAGAAACAAGGCCCAGCAGAGTCTACATATGGCGAATGCTACTTATGACACAGCTTTTATAGTAGCCTTAGAAATTTAAAAATTCAGGAGCTGAGTTTAAATAACTGCCACAGCACCCCTTTTCTCCCCACCCCCAAATACACGTACTCCGTTAGTACTTGTCACCTGTGACCACCCAGCTGCAAGCAGCTACCTGCTGCCTCAGCGCTCTGTTGGGGTATGCAGCCTCCCACCCTAGCCTCTGCACGAGACACGCCTTCAGGATTTTAGGTGAGAAATACCAAGGCAACTACGGTATTATTTTATTTTTCATGTTGTAAATGCATTTCTGGTGAAGTACCTGGGATCTTGTGGTTTGACCCCGATCTTAGCAATTTGCTCTGCTTGAATTAACTTGTAATATTTTTCACTGCTAAGTTTGGCTAGTAATAAAAGTAACTTGTCCAAGAAAAGCAGTATTTGCAGATAATAGCATGGCATAGAATAGAATATTTTCAGTTGGAAGGGACCTACAAGGATCATCTAGTCCCACTGCCTGAGCACTCCAGGGCTGACCAAAAGTCAGAGCATGTTGTTAAGTCCAAATGCCTCTTGAACGCTGACAGGCTGGGGGCATCAAGCCCCTCCCCAGGAGCCTGTTCCAGGGTCTGACCACCCTCTGGGTAAAGAAATGGTCCCTCCTGCCCAGCCTGAACCTCCCCTGGCGCAGCTGGGAGCCATTCCCAAGCGTCCTGTCCCTGGATCCTGGGGAGCAGAGCTCAGCACCCGCCGCTCCCCGTCCCCTCCCTGGGAGCTGCAGAGAGCCCTGAGGCCACACCAATGCTGGACACAGCGGGGCAACCCACTGTCTTGGCCACTGGCCATGCTGGGTTTGATGCCCCCGAGATGGATTTTGCCCTCTTGGTGCCGGGGGTCCCAGGAATCCTGCATCTCGAACCGTGATCAACTGTGATCTGCAAGAGTCAAAATCAGGAGGGGAGAGAGAGCTCTGGGGTGCGGACACGCTTCTGGCCATGCAGGCGCTGCTGGCCCAGCTCTGTGGCCCAGGTGCCCTTGGGGTGCCGCGGTGTGCCGGCAGCGATGCGCCTTCCCAGCAGCGGTGGCGAGGCGGGGGCAGAGCCGACCCCTCTCGGGGACCCTCCCCTTGGCTTCTGGGGGGCTGTCAGCACCCCCGTGCCGGAGGGCAGGATTGAGGTGCTGCAGGGCCTTTGGCCTCAGGCCTGTGCTGTTGAGGGGGTTGTCAGAGCCCCCCTGGGGTGTCCTGGCTCTTCCAGGGATTGTCCCGCCCCTGGGCACGGCTGAAGCTGGTGGCCATGGCGTGAGACTGTGCCCCAACAGTGGATTTTTAAGGCCGGGAAATGGCCACCGTGATCAAATTGCACAACCAAAGCTGTAGTGGTAACCTGATAGCTCCAGAGGTACGAATTACGCTCCCTGAGATTTAAATTCATGAGCTTTTGCAGTGAACAGTAGACCTCGTTATTAGGAAATTTTACCTCATTACCAGTGAGAATTTCTGTAATTCAATTCCAAACCTTTTGATTTAGTTTTGCCTTTGCCAGTTGGATAAGAGATCCTCCTTAAATTTTATCTCCTTCCTGGGTAGGCACTTAGAGATGAATTGTCACCAAATTACATACTTCTGTCCTAAAGCTTTCCTGCAGGCTCTGATCTGGGAGCGGTGTTTTGGAGGGTCTGGTCCCAGGCTGGGTTTTGTGGTGGCTGGTTTTCTGCGCTCAGCCTTCGCTCGGACTCTGTGAGAGGCATCGGTCCAGATTCCCGGGTTGCGTAAGGAGTACCAGTGTCCTCCTCCACCGGGGCTACAACCAGCTCTGAGCACTGCAGGTTGTTCTGCTTAATATCTCTTGGTTTGTTGGTGTTGAGGCTGTGGACAGTGGCTGGGCTGCTGACGAGGCTGAGATTAAGCTAATTAAGCAGGAGGCAGAGGATGACTGGACATGGCGGGAGAGGTGGGACATGACAGCGGTGAGGAGGCTGGCAAAGTTTTGGAGGAAAAGCTGGATTTTGTCAGTGCGTGCAGGGGAGCAATGCTAGAAATGGCCAAACTTCACAGATAACTGAGAGGGAATACTGGAGACCTTTGGGGTCCCCAGAACGTAACCTCTCGGCAATACCAGGTCAGACCAAGATTGAGTACAGATGTGGCAAAACTGGACTGAATGGGGGAAAAGTAGCTAGAGACAGATTGTTCATTTGGGAGGAAACTGGGGCAGCAAAAAGGAGTGTCAGTACTGGGAGAAAGGTTGCGGAGGCAGGTGCCTGATGTGACAGGGGCTGTTTGTCAGGGGTTTCTGCTGGGCAGCTCTGTGCTTGCTCACCACGGCCCCAATCGGGGCAACAAACCAAACCTGTTCTTGGGACCCTCCCCTGGGTCCCTGTTCCCTGGTCCCCAGCCATCAGCAGAGCAGCTCTGCAGATGGATCGAGTCTTGGTGCTGGGCTGGTGCCTGCCCCAGTCCCATCGGCATCCCTGCACCTCCTCCCGTGGCTGGCTCTGGGGAGGGGCAGGGGGGAGCCCTCCCCAGGTGTGCTCTGAGCCATCGCTCTGCCGTGGCCAGTGCCGACTCCAGGGTGTTTGACAGTCCCTGCTGTCTGCAGGCAGCGGGGGGGTCTGCCTGCAGCTGTGCAGGGCTCCCGTGACCAGAGGAACACGGGTTGTCCACATCAGGCTTGTGGGCTGGGCAGGCTCCCTGGGGACCCCGGCAGTCGGGGCCTCTCCATAGGGGTGGGTTTTCTGTTCACCCTGTGCCCTCGCCAGAGCGTTGCTCTCTAGAGGTGCTTCTGCCCCTCCCAGCAGGCTCTGGTGGCTTGGAAGGAGACACCCCCACCACCAAGGTCTCCTGCACGTGGCGTGGTTTGCAGGTGCTCCACAGGGTTGCTGTCAGCCTACATTTATTTCATTTAGGTCTGTTCTGTTATGAGAAAATGTGCCCAGTACCCATCGGCTTACCAAGCCAGGCAGGGTGAGGCTTTCAGGGGGAAGCTGGTTTTACAGCTTTTCTGGCACTTACCCAGGGAGCGTTAATTGCTGTGGACTGCAGGAGGATTTTCTCCCTTTGCAGGTGCTGGGCCGTAAAGTCTGGAGCAGTCTCAGTCCTGACCAGGCATTAGCACAGCACTGACACGTTTGACTGAACGATGACTAAAAGCAGCTCTAGGGAAAGCTCTGAGACAAGGCAGCGCAGTTGTGGACTCCAGTAAATGGGAGGTTTCCCCTGTGTGGCCCGAGGCTGGGTTAATGGAGGCAGGTGGGACTTCCAGTGCCGGATTGCACCTACACCCGGAGGTCACAGCTCCTCCATCTGCTGCCAGGCGTGGCCTTGGAGGCACCTGGAGCAGTGACCCCCGCAGACCTCATCCTCTGCATGGACAGGGTGCTTTAGTTTGTATTTACTCATCCATTACTTAGAGCTTCTTTCTCGTTCCCTGTGACTGAGCATGGGGACTTCACGCAGTAGTGAGGGAGAGCTGGTTGCTTCCTCTGTCTACGTTTCTCCCCCTCCTGTATTAAATTATGCTTCTAGTATTTATTTCATAAGGATACAGTTCTGACTTCAGGATGCATTTTCTTGTTTACTGAATCTTTAAGGCACTAGTGACACTTTACAAATGGTGTATCACGGCATGCAGTTACTGTAGATATATGGCTTCCAGCCCATGGAAAATGGTGTGCCTGGAGTCCTCGTGTAACACATCAATAATGCAGGTGACAAAAGCAGCTACAAGGCTGGGTTCCAAGGTTAATTTTATCTGTATGCCCTATCAGTTTATATCTTTGATTATCAGTACAAAAAACCTGTCCTTGAACTGTCCCTCAGGTGACTCTTCTCTGAGCTGTGGTTCAGGATTTCTCCGCCGTCCGCGGGCTGTTGTCAGCCCTGTGGCGGGGCAGCGCGGGGCAGCACTTCTGAACTCTGCGACTGTGGGGTCGCAGCCTGGTGGGACAGGTGTCTGGAGCCACTGGGAGAATGTGGTTTGCTCACGTCAGGCTCCTTCTCCTGGCTAGGAAACCAGTTAAATTGCCATCTACCCTACTCTATCCTCCCCAGGGATCAGGATGTCCACTTAACCTTTTCCTGCCTTCATTGTGATGGGAGGGCAGTACTGGTCTGTCACGCTGACGCTCCTGTTTTGTGAAGTACAGTGCTGATATTGTATGGAAACCATATGTCTCATTATATCAATAATTTACTTGACATTCAGAGAGCCCGAGTCTCCCCTTTTCTCATTCTCAGAGGTTCAGGCAATACACAAGGTCCTTGTCGCCTTAAACCTCATATCCTTATGGGCCTGGGTCTGGCCTAAGTTAATGGGCACCTAGTTTGCAGCTACAGTCTGCAGCACGGTCGTGTTTGTGGTTCTTTAAACTTCAGACTATTGAAAGAACTTGCTGGTCAACACTGATCCAAAGAGTTGAATTTTACACTGGGGAAGTCCTGAAGCATTTGGAGAAATCAAATGTTACACTGGCTTTTCTAAAAATAGGTAGGATGACTTGTCAACTGTTCGCCACTTCAGCTCGCTTCCATCAAAGGAAGAAGTCATGGAAAGCTGCTGATAAAAACCACGTAACATCATTCAGCATATTAATGTGTTGTCAGGCAAACTTTGTCTTGGTCTGGTGCTAGCCAATGGCTATCTGATTTAGCAGAAAAAATCTTGCATAAAAATGTTAAATAAAATAAGTATGGTAAATGATGGCAATTGTTTTATCTGTATAAAATCAGTGTCTATACATTTTAGACAAATGAAGGAGAATGTAGGTCACATTTACTGGTGTGACCTGACATCAGAGGAGACGCATGCACAAGATCATCCACTGAATCTGTTATTAAATCTACTGCTTCATTAGGGCTTTGACACAGCTCTTAAAAAATACATTGTTTTGGTAACAGACTGAGTGATGGATGACTTATCGGCCTGTTGATACAGTACATCATTATCTGTACTGCTGACAGAAGTGACCCACGCTTTCTGCACACATCAGCTGAGGTGAGGGGTGGACCTACAGGAACCTTTGTTGAAGGCTCTGGCCCTTGTCATGCATGAGATCAGACTCGATAATCATGGTTTTTTCTGACTTGCCTGTTGCACGTCTCTAAGGCAAATGGTTTGTTCAAGCATCATCAGCCACTAAAGAAGACATTTGGTATTTGATTTCTTACAAAGTTAGCCTGGGTCCTTCAGTGCATCCCGCCCAGAGCTGCCCCTACACGAGCAAAGAGTCTCCTTTTACCACCGGCTCTTCTGAGTGAAGATGAGCCAGTGGATCCTGCATGGACTCAAGATTCATGTGAGAAAAAAACACCTCCGTCAGTCTGCTGAAAAGCCCCGAGTGGGAGCCTTCAGTTCGGCTGGCCCCCAGGTTGCCAGCCTGGCCAGCATTGGGGGGAGCACGTTTTGAATTCCTGGGCTCTGCACACATTTGAGTCAGGTGTTTCAGGCACCCATGGCCTTGCCATGGCGTTTCTTACCAACCAGCTTTATCTTCTCCCCAACACACGTGAGAATTCCTCTGCTCGAGGCGGGGGCAGCACGAGCCATCACAGCCAAGCTCTGAGAGTCTCTTGTGTGGGCCTACAGGCCCTTCACGCTCCTCCATCCATCACCCTTCGGAGAAAGTGGTGCAAAGCGACATCTTGCGACATCAACTGCCCCGTCTCCCAGGAAGCTGCACCCCCGTCAGGACCACTAGGCCTGAGCTTTCTGCTTGTGCAGAGATGGAGCGAGATGATCTGCATCGACCCTGTCGGTGCCGGCAGCTCTGCGTCGCGCTGTTAGCCTGACCCGGGCCAGAGGCGGTGCCACACTGTTGGCCAGCCACTGCTCAGCACCAAAAGGGTAGATGTTTCAGGCACTGGTATCTTCTGATGCATGAAATGCTGCATCATCAGGCAAAACAACGGCGTTACTGGACGCTGGCCTTCAGCAAAGTGGCTGTCCCAGGCGGAGGAGGGATAAAACCCCCTCGCTGACCCTCCAGTGTGTGCTACACTTCCAGGAGATCGCAGGTCTGCCGGACAATGTCTGGGCTTTTCAGCCACTTATTCCTAATGGGTCAATAATTTTCTTTGTCCGTGACAGTCGGGTGATGTGGAATGTAACCTCTTGTTTGTGCAGGCAGGGAAAGCGGAGTAGCTGGCACAGGTGGTCTCAGGATGGCACCTTCTCCCCCCACCTTGCTGAGTACTCCTGTATCTGGTGGCCCATTTTCAGCTTCATCTCTGAGGCTGCTGCCGGCTGAGAACAGCCCAAACCCAGAGCAGCGCAGGGCACCAGTGGTGGCACAGCCCCCTCTAGTCCTGGCTCTAAATGGAGTTAGGCTGGAGTGGCCCTGTAGGTGCTGCTCCCTGGGAGGCTGCGGGGCCAGCGGCCGGGTGTCCTCATTCTGCAAAGCAGCACTTCCTTGGGGCGGTGACTTCTCCTTCCTCCCCACAGCTGCTGGGAGCGGCCGTCTGCCTGGTGATGCAGGGAAGCCAGCAATGAGGTTGTGTGCCATTAGAAAAGGGGTGTCCCGAGCTTCTCCTGAATCCGCTTCAGGTGTTTCCAGTCATGTAAGGCCTGGTGAAGAGGTCCTCACTGAGCCAGTGCCATGGTCTCGTGTAGCAAGACACAACTGAGAACGGTCAGGGTGAGGTTAATGGTCGGACTGGATGATCTCCAAGGGCTTTTCCAACCTCGATGATTCTGTGATGATTCTGTGAATCCCCTCTGCACGAGAGCAGGTACACAGGCAGCAGGGCTGTTGGCAGTACACAAAGGGGAAAATAAAAATCTTGGAGAATCATGACCAGCCCCTGCAACAGCCACAGCTGATGTTCTCTGTGCTGGGGACAGCAGCCCCTCTGGGTACCACTGGCAGTTTCAGGTGACCAGAGTCTGGCAGCATTTCTGTCAGCACTAGTGTGGCCAGCAGGGACAGGGAAGGGATCTCACCCCTGTGCTCGGCACTGGTGAGGCCACCCCTCGATGAGTGGGTTCAGTTTTGGGCCCCTCCCTCCGAAAAGGCCATTGAATGACTCGAGCGTGTCCAGAGAAGGGCAACGGAGCTGGTGCAGGGTGTGGAGCACAGGTGTGATGGGGAGCGGCTGAGGGAACTGCAGGGGTTTAGTGTGGAGAAGAGGAGGCTGAGGGGAGACCTCATGGCCCTCTGCAACTGCCTGAAAGGAGGGTGCAGAGAGGGGGGATGAGTCTCTTGAGCCAAGGAACCAGCGGCAGGCCAAGAGGGAATGTCCTCAAGCTGCGCCAGGGCAGGGTCAGACTGGCTCTTAGGAAGGATTTCTTTGCAGAAGGGGTTGTTGGGCATTGGAATGGGCTGCCCAGGGCAGGGGGGGAGTCCCCATCCCTGGAGGGGTTGAAGAGTCGGGTTGACCCAGCGCTGAGGGATCTGGTGGAGTTGGGAACGGTCAGGGTGAGGTTCATGGTTGGACTGGAGGAGCTTCAAGGGCTTTTCCAACTGAGATGATTCTGGGATTCTGTAAAGAGTAGCTGGGGCCTTTCTGCTTCATTTCTTTAATGGATCTGAGGTTTCTCAACACCTGCAACACTCTCCTCTTGATAAACAGTCAAAGGAAGCTTGTTCCTTTGTCACATCACACCAGACAAGGTAGCACACATCACATGTCACACAAGCACGTCCCTGCTGGGAGTTGGGCATCCCCCTTGCAAAATTCCTTCATCCTGGATGGGCAGTGAAGATGGTCTGGGGCTGGATAATGTAAGTGCTCTGCCTGGATCCCTCTGAGAAAGTCCCTTCCCTGGAAATGGTGTTCTTCTGGGGGCAGGAGCAGGTTTTCCAACCATGAATGCAATTAAAACCTCCCCGATGAAGGATGGCGTTCATTTGGCTAATGTGGACGTCCACTGCTGAGCTGATGGTCTCCTGCAGGACCAGCCTGTGGTGGTTTAGCCCCTGCCGGGGTCTGAGACCACGCGGCCGCTGCCCCTCCCCCACAAAGGGAGTGAAATACAAAGCCCCAAGACTGAAATAAGGAAAGGTTTAATACAACAGTGCAATAGCAACACAACAAACAACAACAATAACAATAACAGTAATAGTGATAGCAATGAACAGAGCAAAATAGCTACCAAATACAGCAGTTTGAAGCACGATGTACAAAACCACGAGTGCACCGTGCTCCCGCGCCAGGAAAAATGTGACCTGCCAGGATGTGACGTCGGCATGGTATCTGAATAACCCGGCTAGAGCTCCCCCCCCACTGCTGGGGAAACTTAACCCTATCCTGGTTAAACCAGGACATTAAAACCTCTCCGATGAAGGATGGCGTTCATTTGGCTAATGTGGACGTCCACTGCTGAGCTGATGGTCTCCTGCAGGACCAGCCTGAGAGAGGCAGCGGCACCCTGGGGTGCTGAGCGTGGGTGTCCTGTCTGCGCTGGCACGGGCGGGTGGTGCACGTGGGGTTTTTTCTCTGGTGACCGCAGAAGAGGCCTGGAGCTGCGAACAGGGCCGCGGATGCAGCGGGAGGGAGTTCTTCCCCGCCCGGCGCTGTTCACGGGGGTGTTCTCGTGGGAGATAGATGAGGCTTTAGGGACCCTGTGGGAATGTGGGTGACTTGGGGAGGCTCTGGGGCTGTCTCAGGGTCTGAGCTGATCAGTGCTGTAGACAAGTAGCATTAGCTCTGGCTCCAGCACTGATGTCCAGCTGAGCCTTGCTACTTGTTCTTTCTGAAGCAATATAGAGATTTTCCTGGGCTCCTGGACATTCTTATCTGCCTTCTGCTTGCTTTTTGCCGCCTGTCTCAATCTCTCTCTCTCTTTGTGTTTTGTAGCTGAAACCCCAATTGAGGAGTTCACCCCAACCCCAGCCTTCCCAGCACTCCAGTACCTGGAATCGGTGGATGTGGAAGGTGTCGCGTGGAGAGCAGGGCTTCGCACGGGGGACTTTCTGATTGAGGTGAGCTCGGCCGCGGCAGGGAGGGGGACCGGGGCTGCCGGCAGCAGCTTCCTCTGCAGGACAAGGGCCTACGTCTTGCATCAAATTATTTTCCTTTGTAAGGTGTTTTGAGAGCTGGGTAGTAATTGTTACTGAAATGCTTGCTGTCTGGATGTCTTGATGAAAAAATGTACTTCAGGAACAATAATTCAAGCAGATACATGTGCTCTGTGCTGACGGGTTCCTTCTGCTCGCTGAAATTACGGGGAAAATGGAGGTTGAAGAGACTCGTTAGATGCCCTCTCTGGAGGCCAGTCAGGACTGATTTGTACTGATATTTATTACAGCTTTGCCTGGTGTGGTGCAAGTACTGGGGTCTGTAGAGAAGGATTAGATTGGCCGGGTACGTAGGGCTCTGCTCTCATGTCTCCCCTCTCCCAGGAAGGCGATGGTGGCAGCTCTGTACCGCCTTGGCTCTGCTCTGGGCCACAGCTGACCCAACTGGGTTTTCCTGGTCGTGTTTAAAGGAAAGTGGGGATTAGAGTCACTGGCAACTTCACCTTAAGCAAGGGGCTGGAGGGCTCAGCAGCAAGGCCCAGCGAGGTGGAATAGCGGTGCAGCGTCCCCGGGGCACAGGCAGGAGCCTGAGGAGAAAACCAGGGTAGCTCCTGACAGGTCTCCAGCAGCGAAGCACTCGCTTGCTCCTGCAGCTTGGCATTATTATTATTATTTTGTTGCTTGTATTAGTGTACGTGCAGAACCTCAGCGGCGGGTCAGGAACACCGTGGTAGGTGCTGTGTGGTGGGGGGCATCTGTGCAGCGTGGGCAGTGACAGCCACGTCCCTGCACGCGGGCAATGGGGCTGCTCCTGCAGGGGGGCTTGCCGTCCCTGGACACTGCGGTGACGCTGCAAGGAGCATCTTGGCATGTTGGCTGCTTCTTCTTGTAGTGAACGCAGCAGAGGAGAGGTTTAAGGAGTGATTCAAAAGAGAGGGATAACATTAATTGGTTAATGTTTGTCGGGAGTCTCCTCGCTATAGGAGGAAGGTGTAGGAGACGTTACTGTGGTACTTGCAAGTGAAAATGATGTTCGGATTCCATGCCAAAGGGGTACGGTATGAATAGGCCAAGTCTGCGTTTCTTAAAGCCAGAGAAAAGGCAGTTACAGTAAGGCGGTTGAGAAATGATTAAAGTGTTTGTGAGTGCTCGTTCAGGATGCCCATTCCTGTGTCTTAAGGGGATCCCAGAGAGTTGCAAACGGAGGTGTGTCTGCTGCCGGTGCAGGGAGGGATGGGAGATGAATCCTGCCCCTTCCAAGGCAGTGGCGGTGGCAGAAGAGGTGGGGTGAGGCCGAATTGGCACCGAATCTGTGAAGTGACCGTGCGTTGGGGTGGGGAGGGGGACTCTGAGTGAAGGTTTGAGGCGGGCGGCGCGGTCGGGCCCCACCACGAGTCTCCCCGCAGCAAGTGCTGGGCAGCACGCACTGGACAGGCTGTCCGACGGCCCCAGGAAGGGCTGGCACCTGCGGGGTTGGGCTTTCTCGCATCTTCCCGTGCAAAAATAGCAAGAATGCAGCATCTGACATGGGCCTTGGCCCGCCGGGGCAGTGCTGTGGTGGAGGGGGTGGCTGTGTGTGGCGCAGGGCAGGCAGAGCTGTGCCTGAGCGGTGCTCGTGTGCCGTTGTGCTGGTTGTGGAAGCAGTCCTGGGGCTGGGGAGGCGGGTGGTGGGGCTTTGCTGAGCTCAGCTGCTGCCATCCGCTCTGAAAAACACTCTTCTGCAGGGGTGGCCATCGCTGCTGGTCCAGGCAGGCGGTCGATGCGCCCCGGAGCTCCCCTCAGTGCTCCGTGGGATCCTTTTGCCACATCGAGAGCCTCAGACACAGCAACTGGCCTGACGTTGAACTCGTAGTTGATGGAAAGCCTGTGCCCAAAGCGGGGACCGGCTGCCACGTGCTGGCTGTGCAAGTCGGGGGGTCCCAGGGTGGTGCTGTGCCCCCTGGCACAGGGAACCCCGCGGCTGGAGGGCCTGGGGGGAGCGGGGAGCCAGGCTGGGGGACCCCTCAGCAGAGATGCAGGTCGGCGCTTGGTCTTAGTTCCAGCGGGAGGAGCAGACCTCTCCTCCGTGTTCCTTTCTGCCCTTAGCAGGGCCCAGATTTGTCCTTGGTGCTTGCACCAAACCCTCTGCAGAGCAGCTCCCAGGGAGGGCGTTCGCTCTGCCCGTCCTGCGCCAGGGTGCGGATCTTGCAGGGAGAAAGTGCCCCAAAAGCTGTGAGCGAGGGGGTGCTGGCAAAGGCTGCGTGACCCAAATAGCCTCCAACAACGTCATCTGCCTCGTTGGTGTGTCTTCTGCAGCCTCTGAAGAACGCCAGGGAAGTACCAGTTGCCATAAACCTGACAAAATCGTTCTAGAGCTGATACTTTTTCTGATACATGGTGTTAGAAACATGACAAAGCAAGGGAGAATTTCAAATGCGTATAAAGCCACGTGGGCTGCGAGGAGGAGGTTAGTGCTGCAGTGGAGCAGCCTCGTCCCGGCTGAGACTTGCAGTCCCTCTCCCCTCCCTCCCAGTTCGGGTGTTCAGCTGCAGAATAAATGTATTTAGCTGGTAAGCAGCCCTCAGTGGGTTAGCATTTCCCTCGGAGCAGCTAGCTGAGCTGGCTTCCCCTGTGGCTGCGTGATCATTAAATCTATGGCAAGTGGAGCAATAAGCGTGTGTGGTTTCTCTGGGAAGGGAAGCTGGAGGTGGCTTTAGAATGAGCACAGCAGCTTTGCCGCAATGTAAAGCCACATTCCAAGGGCAATACGCAGAAAGGGAGATGTTGTGACACAGCTTGAAGCCTCGTACGGCTCTCTGGGACCATCTTCATCAACCTGTCCAAGCGTGTGGATTAGAGAGGTGTTAAATTGAGATGGAAGGTGCATGGGCATGTTAAGTTCGAGACTTCATTTCTAGCCTTGTAACTTGTAGCCCGAGACCATTCTCCTACTGAAATTAATCCTCAGTCTTTTGGCTATAAAGATTTCTTGGTCTTGGGGATTAGCGCTAGGCAGCCAGATACATTTAAGGTGCTTTCACACTGGAGTTAGCAAATACAAATAAAGTGCAGGTGGGAAGCCCTGAGAGGTGTTTGGTGACAGTGACTGTCTCCATGTCAGAGCTGGCCTTGCCCAGTGGTGGTGAACAGCTCCTGCGGTACCACAAAACGGCTCTTCCATGCAAGGACCAGGTGACAGGGACACTGCTTACAGCCCCTGACCCACCCTAGTCTTCCTCATGCTCATTCAGCAGCTCAGTCCCCTTCTGAAGCTGGGAGGGGGTGGGTGTTGGGGACAGTCCAGCTGATGGTGACTGGAAAGAGGCAGCAAAGAGCACCCAGAGGAGGCCTGAGGAGCATCTGCCCCTGGAGAGGGAGCAGAGCTTCAGGCAAATTCTGTGTTTTTATCATTGAGGCTTTTTGGTTGATTAACACCAACCTACAACAGCTGCAGCACAGGACCTGTCCCGTGGTTGAAGTGCAGGGCCCTGGCCCCCTGCTGAGCCACACCACCTCCCCGGCCTTCCGAGCCTTTCACGTCTCACCAGCACCTCCCCTGCCAATGGAGGCCGTGACTGGCCCGGACCAGCGCGACCGGCCGGCGAGTTGGGGTGGCTTTGTCGGCAAGATCCATGGGATGGGTTGTGGGGTTCAGGGTGCTCATTTGATGAGCTCTGGTGTCCTCACCTGAGCCTTTCTTCAGCAAGACTGGTCTCTGTTCCTGTTTAACTGGGAAACCTCTGCCTAGTTTTGTGAAGGTGGAAAATTTTGTCAGATTCCCCCTCCAGGAGAGGCAGATGATTGTGAAGAAGGAAAGCGAGAGCTCCCTGGTAACTGTCAGGAGCTTTCCATCCCATCTCCCACTAGATGCGAGGCTGGCGCAGCTCCACGTTGCCTGGGTCGGTCGGGAGCTGGGCTGAGCTCGCGTTCCCAACGGGGACACGGACAGACGGATGCACAGCGCACACGTCAGCGCACGGCGTCATGCAGACACAAACAAGAGGCCTGACCCTGTTCCTCCCCGGGTGATCAGAACGAAAGCCTGCCAGAAGGAAACACACAGGGATCTGTGTGTACAGTATGGATCCCTCCAGGACCTGCCCTTGGGCCCCCAGTCTACCCAGTAGCCAGCCCCTAGCTCTCCCGATCTCCCCAGTTGCTGGTACCTGAGCATGTGAAACCCTGAGACCAACGTGCTGGCCCTCGGATCTCTTGACACGTGCACAAGCACACACACGTGCACTGGATTCCCTGGCCCTCAGACGCGTGGTCTGTCCAGCAGCTGGGCTCCGATCCCAGGTCTCCCCAGCTGCCTCGTGCACAGGCACACACAGACACAAACCAGCCTCCCCGGCAGCTGCTCCAGACACTGGGCCTTACTGGTAGCTGACTCTCAAACCCACTGGTCAGTCTGGTCCCTCCAGTAGCAAATTCCCAGAGTCCCAGTCTCTCCAGTATCTGCCCCGGGTCTATGGCCTCTCTGATCACTGGCTCCACACCTCTTACCCCACTCACTGGCCATCAGCATGACAATTCCCTTCCCGGTTGCCAGCAGCTGTACCTTCACACGCAGAGATGCGCAACACAGAGTGTGGCCTCGCCCAGAGCGGCTGTTGAAGCGATGTGGTGACAGGAGATGTCAGGCTGGTGGCCAGGCACAGGAACAGCCAGACAAAGGTAGTGACCAGCAACCCGCTGTGCTCAGCTGGCCTCTTCCACACCCTTCTCCCTTTGGCCTCCTCTGCTTGGTCTTGCTGGATCCACCATCATCCCTCCCTTTTCCTGCCTTTGGTCCTTTGAGCAGCTCAGTAGGTCTGGCACAATCCCAGAATGCTCTTCCCAGCATCCCGTAATAGTCCCCTGGCCCTGCAGGCAGTAATTCGTCCCTGGAGCGATCCTCTCCCATCAACTCAAGTGTGTCCAGAGGTCAATGGATCTGGTGCAGGGTGTGGAGCACAGGTGTGATGGGGAGCGGCTGAGGGAACTGCGGGGGTTTAGTGTGGAGAAGAGGAGGCTGAGGGGAGACCTCCTGGCCCTCTGCAACTGCCTGAAAGGAGGGTGCAGAGAGGGGGGATGAGTCTCTTGAGCCAAGGAACCAGCGGCAGGCCAAGAGGGAATGGCCTCAAGCTGCGCCAGGGCAGGGTCAGACTGGCTCTTCGGAAGGATTTCTTTGCAGAAGGGGTTGTTGGGCGTTGGAATGGGCTGCCCAGGGCAGGGGGGGAGTCCCCATCCCTGGAGGGGTTGAAGAGTCGGGTTGACCCAGCGCTGAGGGATCTGGTGGAGTTGGGAACGGTCAGGGTGAGGTTCATGGTTGGACTGGAGGAGCTTCAAGGGCTTTTCCACCCGAGATGGTTCTGGGATTCTGTGAGACTCATTCCGAGGGTCTGGAATGCAGACGGGCACTGACCCTCCCGCTGTGGTGGCCCTGGAGGGGGCTGAGCCGGGTGCTTCCCTGACACCGACCAGTCACCAGGGTCCCCCGGCTGTCCGCGCTCCTCTGCTCCATTACGACTGTGGGGATGAGCCCTTGGTCACATAATCCAGCAGCAACAACCCATCGCCCCATCTGCAGCCCGGACGTATTCATGGGCGTTGCCTGCTCGCCCCTCTCTGCGGGAATTTATCTCCTGCTGATCCCAGGTTTAACAGAAGCGTCTGCTGCGAGGCTGCCCAGCTCCCTTACGCTTCTCCACCTCGGATTGTCTTCTGGCTCTGAGCGGTGGCACGGGGAGCCTGGAGACTCGGGGAGACGTAACCTCAGTCCTGCAATGCCACCTATCAACAGAAGTTCAAGGATCAGAAGCAGCGTGTTTAAATTTTGCCCTCACAGTTTATGCCGAGGCCCTTGCACCAGGCCAGTCCCCGCCTCCCAAGTCTTTGCAGCTCTAAAGTCTCATAACAGACTGGAAGATCTGGCCCTTGCTCTCTTGCCGCAGAGAGATACCGTCTCTTTTTTCCTCACCTTCTGGGCTTGTTGCTTTTTCTGCTCTCCTTTGTTGTGCTTCAAATCCTCTCAGGAGGTCCAGACACTTAAGCCTCCTCTTCGTATTGGAGTGAACAGGTTCAGTTTTTAATCCCAGCAAACCCTGTGGAGTGGTCACCAGGGCTAAATCTCCTGCTTTTTGTGTTGACTCAGACCCTGCTTGCCACAGCGTATCAGTGTGAGGTTAATGCTTGGACTAGATGATCTTCAAGGCCTTTTCCAACTTCGATGATGCTGTGATTCTGTATTTTGGGTGGAAATCTGATCCCAATTTTATTACTACTTAAGATTTTGCGCACTGTCTAGATTGTGAGCTTGTCGGGGAGCTGTCAGATGCCCGGACGTGATCGTCCTGAGCCGTTCGGTGCCACGCTCAGAGGCGCTGCCTTGAGGAGAGGGAAGCCTGCGAGACGGGGGGTGCCCGGATCATTCTGCGTGTCACACCAGCAGGGCAGAGGCGCATCGTGCACCGCGTTCCTCTGCGTGCCTGTCCCCAAGCCTGGACGTAGAATTCCTGCCGATCTGCTGTGCTTCAGGCTGGCTGAGGGCAGCGAGTGGGCAGGACGTTGGCAGCCCCCCGGCCTGCCCAGGGATCCAGCCAAGGCGCTCGCATTGTCTTGCAATCCCTCAGCATTTTGCCCGTGAGCTGCCACTCATTCTTGGTCTTAGTGTTTCATTTACTTCATAACCTCTGTCTCTCTGGCTCCTTTTCTGACCCCTCTGTGGCCACTCTGCCAGGCTCAAACTGCCTCTGGTTGTGCTTTCTGGTGGCCACGCTCACTGCTTCGTTCATTGGCCTGGTGAAAGCCCAGAGGCCTCCAGAAGGTGCATCTGCCCAGGTTTGAAGAAGAGCAGTCCACGTGAAACCCCAGCAGTAGCTGCTCAGCATCTTTGTTATCTGCTGATCCAGCAACCAGAGGATCCTATTTTGCACATTCTTATGCTAAAACGAGTTCAAAAACTGAGCTAAGTGATTTGGTGTCCTCAGGTCTTCTAAAGAAAGATCTTCGGTTCCTGCCCAGTGAGGAGGCATCCCTAGTGCCCAACCTCCCCCATCTGCTCCGAGTGTGACCCAGAGCAGCCCCGGGCAGACCAGCCTGGTGTGGTGGCTGACATGGGCTGCGCCAGGAGTGTGAAGGGACAGAAAATTCCCAGGGCTTCTGCTTGCTCGGGGCAGACGGATCAGAGGCATCAAGCTCTTCCCTTGGTCTTCCAGTGCTGAGATCTCCACCCCTCACCCTCTCTCCCACAGTGTTTCCGTGTACAGAAATAGCCAGAGGAGTGACCTCGGTGTTCACTCAGCATCTCCGTCACACGCGCTCCGAGCGGAGTGGCTGGAGGGCAACTCTAACGTGAAGCCAAGTGTCGTCTTTTCTCTGGCTGCTTTGACTAACACCGGCTTGTCAGTGCCCTTGTTCACCTGTCACCAACCACGTGCCATCTCCCCGTGTGACACTCCAACTCCCTAAATACCACTGCGGTCCTACAGCCCACAGGGCTGCTGCGGTGCCACAGAGGCGGGTGATCTGCGGTGGGATTCACCTCGTCTCACTTCAGCCTTGGGTTACCCAGGTGCCTGCACCTGCCTCATCTAGTCTGCCGGTTCTGCCTGTGGAGACCAAATAAAAGTGGGGATGGAATTCGGGGAGTGGTAAATTCATCTGACCTAAGCTGGGCCCTGCCTTAGGATGGGATGGATCTGGTGGATTCGCTGAGTGGCTCTGCCCTGACGGGACAGGGATCCCACGGCAACTTTCCCCAGGGTTGGAGCCGTTCTGTGGACAGCACCTTCGGTCAGGTGAGCCCCAGCGCTGCGGTCCCTTGGCAGGAGACACATTATTCCGTAGAGCTGCGGGTGCGAAACACCAAAGATAGGGCAGCTCCTTGGAGCATTTGGGTTTTGTTCTCTGTGCTGTCAGGGGTTCCTCTCAGAGGAGCTGCTGGAGTTGGGGTGCTGGGGGCACTGTGGATATAGCTGCATGTGCAGTTGCCCCTGGTGCTGCTCAGGTTTAGGGGTGGCAAAGCCTCGACAACAAAACAGTGATGCCTCTCCCAGGGGAAGCCAGAAAATTGTGTGATGTCCATATGCTCTGAGGTGCGGATGTAACGGGGCTCAGAGGTAACGCTGAGATTCCTCTGGGTCTGTCCCGTTTGCAGTCTCCAGCTGCAGGCACAGGAGAAGGAAACCCTTCCCGGACACAATGCCCCCACTGGAGATCCAGCCTTTGGATGGGATTCTGAGCGTGGTGTTTCTGTTGCCTCAAGAAGAGAGCTGGTTCCTTTTCCCCATCTCCAGGGCGCTCACTTCCTCATCGCAGTCCATCTGTCTGTAGAAGCATCTCCAGTTCATGGTGGGCCAAGGACTTCAATAGCACAAGGTTTCATTGAGGCTTTCCTCGAGATCATCACTAAGGAGGCCACTGTGTCGAGGTGTGTTGAGCCATATGGAGCAGGCAGGAGCGTTCAGCTGTACCCCAGACCCTGTGCTACACCTGTAGGCCCGGCTTTATTCAGTGTATAGTCCTGAAAGCTGTACCGTGGCCGTGTTGCTGGAGATGCCTCCATCAGCTATACCATCAGGTGGTGGCAGGACTTGGCCAGTCTCTGCCAGGAATATGCAGTTTTTTGACTTCCCTTACCACTGCAACTACCTTCCTTTGGCTGCTGAGTACTTGCAGCATCTCCGGTCTCCCAGATGGGTTTTTTTTTGGCTATCTCTGGAAACTGTACAGCTTTTCACTCGTTGGCCTGAATGTCGGATGGCCCTGAAGACTGTTCATTTCCTGTGAGAAGCAGTCCTTGTAATAACAGAAAGACAATTAGCAGGTACATTTTCATGGCTTGGTGGACCATATTCTCAGCCTCAGATATGGTTAAATCCTTATTTGTTGTAGAAATCATAGAATGGTTTGGGTTGGAAGGGACCTTGAAAGGTCATCTAGTCCAACCCCTCTGCAACGAGCAGGGACATCTTCAACTCGATCAGGCGGCTCCGAGCCCCGTCCAACCTGACCTTGAACCCTTCCAGGGATGGGGCATCAACCACCTCTCTGGGCAACCTGTGCCAGTGTTTGACCACCCTCATTCAAAAAAATTTCTTCCTTATATCTAGGAAACCTGTCTCCCAGTAATACATGAGTCTTTTTTACATCCTAAATTGGAGGCATTTTCTGTTAGTTCCCTGAGCATGTATCTCATTACAGTTTCCAAGTATCATTTAGTGGGAAAATGGAGAGAATATTGTCCCATCGCTCCTTGTCAGGGCTCTCTGGGGATCTTTGAGGGTTTTTCCATCAATGAATTACTCTGTTTCACAGTGAATCCATAAGTTTGGGCTGATCTTCCTCCTGAGCCAGCTTTTGAGCCCACAGCTCTATGTTCTGTTCTCCGTAGAGTCGCAGAAGTGCTGGCTGGAAAGATTCTCTGCGGTCCTGCTCTGAGGAGGGCTGCGTTAGGTCAGCTGTTGCTCTGTCCAGCCAAGCCTTGGAAACCTTCTGCAGGATGATGGTGCTGCCGTCTGTCTGGTGGACTGTCCCGGGGCTGTACCGCACTCCTGGGAAGTTTTTCTTTGCTGAAGTCTGAGACTGACCTGAACCTCCCAAACCACAATTTGTGGCTCTTGGGTTCATGACATCATCTGCTACTTCCAGGAAGAGTTTGGCTCAGACGTCTTTGGAAGTGCCCTGCAAGCAGTTGTAGGCTGCTTTGGTTTTTTTGTCATGTTATCTGGGTCTGGACCCTCTTCAGTTTCTCCCCAGCTCTCTTGAACTTGATGGCCAAAACCTGAACACAGTATTCCAGGTGCAGCCTCACTGGTTCTGAGTGAAAAGGGAATAACTTCCCTCAATCTGCTGGCCAGGCTGCTCGTCACGTAGCGCGGTATGCCTGAGGCTGGCAATCATCCTAAACCCCTTTTCAGCCTCTTCAACAGAGCTGCTGCTCGGGCAGCCTCTCCTAAGCCTGGAGCAGAGTGCTGGGGTGGTCTGCCCCAGCTGCACGCCTTTCTTCTTCCCGTTAGTGAACTCAGGAGGTTTCTGTTAGTCCAGTCCTTGGATTTCTCCAGGCCCCTCTGGTTTGAAGCTCTGCATTTCACCGTGACAGACGCTCCTCCCAATTTAAATATCACCTGCGCTTTTACTGAGGGTGTCCTCGGTGTCGTTACTGAGGGTGTTGAACAAGATGGGCCCCGGGATGGCCTCTAGAGAGCCCAGCTCATCGCCAGCTGCCTGGACATTAGTCACCGCCTCTCACGCAGCGGTCCAGTCAGCTCTCAGCCCACAGAGCTGTCCGGGCGTCCGGCCCGTAGCTCCTCGGTTTCCAGATGACAATGCCGTGGGGGTTGGTGTCAGAAGCCTTGCTGGAGTCATGGTGTGTCGCATCCACCACTCCCACCTTGCCCACAGAACTAGTTGTTTTGCCACAGCCATCTTGGTCAAGCGCAGTTTGCTCCGGGAATTCCATGTTGAGTGTTCCTATTTGCCACCTTGTCCTTCACATGTTGGTGCCTGACGAAGACGTGCTCCACGGCCTTGATGAGGCTGAGGAAGGGCTGAGTCCCCTTCTCAAAGGTGAGTGTCACGTTTGAGACCAGTTGTCAGGGACCTTCCAAGTCACCACGACATCTCCTAGGGAATAGACCGTGGCCTCGCAATTGCTTCAGCAGCTCCCTCGGCCCCCTCTGCTGAGCCCCCCCGGGCCTGTGGGCCTGGATGCAGCAGCTCTTCTCACAGGTCCCTAACCCGTTGCTTCCCCACTGCTGGCTACATCACCCGCTGCACTCCGAGGTCTGGGAGCGGAGCACGTTCTGTCCGTGAGCACTGAGACACAAAACAAAGTTAAGCATTTTGGTTGTGTCTGTACTGTCCGTGGCTGATTCTTCACCAGCAGACTCGCATTTTCCCTGAACTTCCTTTTGGTGACAGTGTACCACTACAAGATGTCCTTGTTCTGCTTAATGTCTTTTGATAGTCTTTGCTCCGGCTTTGTTCCTCATACCGTCCCTAGTGCTTGAGCAATGTTTTTATTATTTCGGTGCCTGACAGTGTTTCTCCTTCTTGTATGTGCTCTTTGCATTTTAGTTCATTAAGAAGCTTGATACCAATCAAGCCTTCTGCAGAAATACCCAGTCTTCCTAAATGACAGGCTGGGTGGGTTCTTCCTGAGATCTCAAATTATTTCTTTGAAAACCAGCACCCCCTTCCCTTTGGGCTGCTTCTCAGGAAGCTGAAGTCTGTTCTGAACCTCGGGATCTTACCTCTGCCACTCGCCTCTTGCGCCTTCCTCCTCCGGGTGCACGGTGCAGCCATCTTGCAGTGGCTGCAGCCCGAGCCGCCCCGTGACCACGTTCACCACCAGTTTTTCCCCGGTGGTGAGCAGCAAGTCAAGCAGAAGGTGTCACCTCTAGCAGCCAGGGTTGGTGTAAGGAAATGGTCTCCAGCGGTCTGGGAGCCTCCTGGATTCCCCGGCCAGTGATCTACTGCCTTCCCAGGATGTCTGGACAGTCGAAATCCTGGAGAGGATGAGGGTTTGCAGGGCTTCCCCCAGCTGTTTATGGACCTCTGGGAACAGCCCGTGTCCCCCCTGTTCCCAGCCTGGGTCAGAGACTCGTGGAGGGCACGTCTGTGCTCCCGCGCTGCAGCTCAGTGCAGGCAAGAGCTCCGTCACCCGGAGACGTCTCCCTTCCCAGCCTGTCCTTGCTCAACAGCCTGTTGAGGACATCCCCGCGTCCTGATCAACACACGCAGTCCCACGTCTCTACCACAGCAGAGCCCTGTGACCACCGTGGATGCGCAGCTCTTCGTGTTTGCTGTCGGCACTCCCTGAACCCGAGGAAAGCTCCCGACTGCCCAGTCCTCGGGCAAGATGAGCGTCCCCGTGGGCCCGCACTGCCATACCTCCTCCGTACCCTCCTCTCCTCTCTGGCCTTAGGTCCCTGTTCTCTAGTTTAACACCCTTCTCTCCACATCAGCAAGCGCGGTCACAGTCTTCCCTCTCGGGTTCCCCGGGGTCTCTCTCTTCCTGGTGATCTTCCATCGTCCTCCGCGGAGGCGCCAGGACCAAGGGGGCTGAGTCGCAGCTGGCAGCCCCAGTGGCCCGGCCAGGCGCTGACCTGGCAGAGCTGTGTCCTCTCTGCGGGTCTTCCCTTCGCCCAGAAGAGGTTTTGGGGACAGACTGTCGAGAACGTAGCTGGCACATGCTCTCACTTTGTCTCCATCGCCCCTGAGCCCTGCAGTCGCCTTTAGGCTGCTCAGGGTTTTTGAGTAGGGTGATGAGCAGTGCGGGGCAGCGATCAGAGGGGCAGAGGAGTCCCCAAACCCTCCCACAGCGCTTCCAGCGCAGGCCCTGGGGCAGGTGGCAAACCTCCTGGCAGTTGTGGCTGGCGTGTGGTGTCTGCCCCGTGTCTGGTGCAGCCTTCTCCTGACAGTGACGGGGACAAGGGTGATGAGGAAAGGCCCAACATGCGGTTCCTGGCGCTTTTCCAGCACAGAGTCACCTGGCAGAACCACTGAAGGATTTTAGCCAAGGTGGCCTCTGAATTGCCTCTTTCCTGTTTTCCTCCCAGAGTTTTGTTTTGCCGAGGCAGAGCACTCTCCCCATTTTAAATGTGCTCTGTTGTTCTTTATCCGTGTGACAGACTCCGTTTGGAAGGGCCCTGCCTCTCGCGGTCCGCAGCAGGGGTGATGCCGAGACTCCTGCTGCGGGCAGGGCTTGGGTGGCCGGGCCGGAGCCAGCAGCAGCGCTCCAGGCGTGTTTCATGGGGGCACAGGCGTGCTCCAGGGTGCCTCGGGGAGGCGTCTCCATTCCGGGTTCAGCTTGTACCACCCTTAACGACAGTGCTGGTGCTGCGGCCTCCAGGTGAGATGCAGGGTTGGGGGAGCCGTGCTGCCCCCTCCCCGGCTACAGGAGCTTGGTCTGCTCTGAGTGAGGACACACAGGGGTGAGGGAATTGAAGAGGAAAGGAAGGCAACTGCTTGGGACTGCACACCCCAGGAACTGGGCTTCCAGCACACAGACAAGAGGTCTTCTGGGCTCTTTCACTCTGAACTGAAGGGTTTGGTAGCACTATAGGAGTAGGTAAAGCCCACCTTTCCTATGACATTCAGACAGCCTGGGTCCTACAGATCCAGGTCCTACAGATCCTGGGTCCTACAGATCTGGGTCCTACAGATCCGAGTCCTACACATCCTGGATCCTACAGATTCAGGTCCTACAGATCCTTGGTCCTACAGATCTGGGTCCTACAGATCCTTGGTCCTACAGATCCAGGTCCTACAGATCCTTGGTCCTACAGATCCGGGTCCTACAGATCCAGATCCTACAGATCCAGGTCCTACAGATCCTTGGTCCTACAGATCCTTGGTCCTACAGATCCAGGTCCTACAGATCCAGATCCTACAGATCCTGGTCCTACAGATCCTTGGTCCTACAGATCCTTGGTCCTACAGATCCAGGTCCTACAGATCCAGATCCTACAGATCCTTGGTCCTACAGATCCAGGTCCTACAGATCCAGGTCCTACAGATCCTTGGTCCTACAGATCCTGGATCCTACAGATCCAGGTCCTACAGATCCAGGTCCTACAGATCCTTGGTCCTACAGATCCGGGTCCTACAGATCCTGGGTCCTACAGATCCTGCTAAGGCGAAGAGCGTCTGTGCTCGAGTCCCGGGATGGACGCTGCACCGGAGTGTGGAAGCACTTCTGGACGGTACATCTCAACAACTCTGTGTATTCTAGTGGGTAACCCTTTAGAGGCAGGGGAAGTGGGGGTGACTTACGGTGGCACGTAGCCGGGTGAAATGTGGTTGCACAAAGAGGCGGCGTTCCTTGAGGGATGGTTTCAAACCACAAAGATTGAGGTGGTCGTGCAGAGCTCAGCGTCGGGCTTTGTGGAGATACCTCTGAACAAAGTGGAGTTGGAATGTGG
This sequence comes from Strix uralensis, assembly GCF_047716275.1. Taxonomy (NCBI): domain Eukaryota; kingdom Metazoa; phylum Chordata; class Aves; order Strigiformes; family Strigidae; genus Strix; species Strix uralensis. The sequence continues at coordinate 426,703 of NC_133976.1, forward strand.
TGGCTGCTGCGGAGGGTACCCGGGTGTCTGCCTGTCTGTGCCCAGCCCTGGCACAGGGCACGTGCAGACACTTACACCGTTACGCACTTAGTGCTCACCTGGCTCACTGGAGCCAACGCAACAGCACCAGCCTGGGACGGTGCCACAGTTTGGGACTAGATTAGACCTATCGGGGCGTAGGATTTTGGAAACCCTGCCTTGTCTGACCAGGAGTGCAGAGCACAGTCTGTGTGTCTTCCTCTGAGCCTTGGCGGGCTTCGGGTCCTTCATTTCTTCCCTCGAGGAGCCTGGAACTAGTGAGACAGAGAAGAGTGTGTGCGCTTCCATTCCGTACGTCCATCGAGCACGTGCGCCTCTAGATACAAGTGCTGCTAGAAATTGCTGGATATTTTGATCATTTAGGTCTGTATTATACACTCATACAAAAGCATTGTTAAAAGAAAATGGCAATTAACAGTCATCCTGGGATCCCACTGCCAAAGTGGTGGGGAGGGCAGGGCAGTGAGGAGGCTCCTGGGGGTGCTGAGGAGACCCCCCAGTCCCCTTTCCTTGTGGGCAGGGAGGAAACCCGCTGTGGCAGAGGTCAGTTCAACAGGGGAACGTTCCCTGAATGTCTCTAGTGAAATATTGTTGCTGTGAGATAATGTAATCTAGGATTAATTTCATTTGACAGATTAAAAAAAAAAAAAAGAACTGATGGCTCCTATAAAAACGTGCAGGTGTAGCAGCAGGTCTGGTGGTCACGCTCTGGCTGGGCTTATGTGCAGAGCATTCAGCAACGCGTGAGTGTCTCCTGGGGAGGAAAGAGTGCCATTTTTCTGAACCTCAAGAGTTTCTGATATTTGGGAACACTAATTTTACATAATTAACAAAAACTAAGGGTTATTTGAGGCTACACTGCTAAATGCAGTCCAAAAATCAGGGGAAAAACTCTGCTGGGCAAGACATCACCCACTTCAGTGAGATAAGAAGGAGCAGTTAAATATTACTTACAGACACATGTATCCCCTTTTAACTGGAAAGGTTAGCAAGTAGAGGAGAAGGAAATGCGGTTAATTTGAGCTAAAGTGTGTGGGAGGTTGATAAGGGAAGCCAAAGGAAATATCAAAGGCCAACATGTAAAGATAATAAGAAATTTTAGAGCATTAGAAGAAAATAAAATCTGGTAAAGATCCATTTCTATATGTAAATGATAAAATTGTATATTCTGGTGCAAAAAAAAAAAAAAGGCAGAAATGTTCTGCTCTGAGTTTGGAACAAATCAGGAGGATGTATCTATCCATATGATGTGCTTGGAACAGAAAGTTTCCCAGCTGTAACCAAGGAGAAAGTGAGATAGTATTTGCTAAAAATAAACATACTCAAATTAACAGGCTTGAATAACATATACCCAAGTGTCTAAAAGAGCCTAGCTGAGGAGTTGTCTGAACCACTGATGTTAATACCTCAAAATCTTGCTAATCTATGAAATTTCAAAGAGTTGGTAGAGGGCTGTTGCTATTCTAATATTCTGAGGGTATAAAATAGGTGATTCAGGAAACTGTAGCTTGTTTAGCTCAGCATCAATGCTGGGTAAAATAACGAAGCAATTAATTTGAGGCAAATCAACAAAGAATTAGAGAATGAAAATACAATTGATATCATACAGCATGGGTCCATGGAAGGTGGAGACAAGCCTGCCACCGTTTCTCGACAGCACGGTAGGACTGGTGAGGGTGAGGATGCGTTGACCTCCTCAATAACCATGAGACCAGTGCATAAATAAACCTACAACAAACGCAACTACCAGGACGAACGCAGCTTAGAAGCGTTGGGAAGTCGTGCAGGGGCACGCTGCAGAACGCGTCTGCTGCGGGGAGGGTACCAGTGTGGGGGCCATCACCAGCAAGGTCTCTACATGTTTTGATCCCCGCAGCTCAACACTTCTGTCAGTGTTTCCAAATAGTGAGAACCCCCCGTGTGTGTAAGGGCTGCAGGTACCACAGGCGGTGGGGGAGTAGCTGACGATAGAGCAAGTGCTGCAGAGTGATCTGGCTTTCCTGCTGAAGCAGCCATGTTCCAGCAGCCCCTGCAAGACGACATGTCTGCAAGCAAAGAATGTAGGTTACAGCATGTGAAATTACCCTGGAAAAATGTAATTCAGCAAAGGACATGGGTTTCTCCAAGATAATTGTGTTATCGTTAGTTGATTGCGTAGGATGTGGCAGAGATATTTTGTAGATGTAAAGGACAAACTTCGAGAGTTATGTGAACTTGCCTATTCTGGTTGCAGCTCGGGGAGATCACTAAAACATCACTTTGTGCAAGTCAGACGTTCACACCACGGGATGGATCTGACATTACTGAGCAGAATTCTAAGCGGCCCTCAGAGTGATTCACGAGCTGAAAAAAAAAGGTTTGAGGCTGCAGGAGTCCATCTTGCTCAGCATATTGAAGGAGGGGTGATGGGGCAGCAGCTCTGGTGCGGGAGTATTTAATTCCGTCGCCCGACCTGGTGGGCGGCAGCTCGTTGCCGATCCCAGTGCATGTACAGAAGATCCCCTGGATAACCCGTCCTGGATTTTAGTGAAATCCCATTTCACAGCATTTCTGCACCAGAACGTCCTACACCCAGCGAATGAGATTGCCTGGGAGAGGTGGGATAGACAGTTTAGAGCTGAGGTTCTCAGAAGGAGCTCCTTAGGATCTGGATAGTCGTGCAGCCTCTCTCCAGCCTGAGTGTTCTGAGGTGCTGAACGGGTGAAGTTGGCCATCGGAGATGCAGAGCTCTGCTCCCTGGAGCGACGCGCAGGGTTGTTCCTGTTGGTGAAGCTTTACCCCCAAACCCCCCTGAGTTTTGCCCAGCGGATCTGTGCACATGGTTGGTGGACGCATTGCTCTCCTGGTGGGTGGCTGTAACGGAGCTCCGGAGCAGAACAAACTTAATTCAGGCTTCAGAGCTTACGTTCCCCTAAGTAACTTCTTACTCCTGGGAGCGTGTGTGACTCTGGTGAGTCACTGCCAGGTCAGTCTTGTCACCTACAGGCGGTACCACACGGTGAGGGTACGGACGGGTACCGTGGAATGGGGGACTCGTTCAGTCTTCCCTCAGAACTCAGCCCTTCTAGTTTTCTGGTAATACTGTGCATTTCTCAAAGCTGCTTCTCGCTGGTTAACATCATTTGGGTAATGAAGCGTCCAGAACAGGCCACAGCGTGCTTGCTGCAGCTGCAGGGACGGTACCTTTATCCTCCTCCAACAATCAAGCACGGTGCTGTCATAGCTTTGGGCACCCGTCGCTGTTAAAGGATTCCATCCTTGCACGGGGAGACTTTTCTGTTCTCTTTTCCCCCAGTCTCACTTCAGCCTGGAACATTCCGTTTGTCCCAGCCCTGCTGACTCCACGCTGGGGACTGCAGGGATGTCCCATTGATCTCCGCAGAGGAGGAAGTTTTCTCATGCTCTAGAGCAGCCAGATGTGCTGAACCCAGGTCACTCTGCCCAGCTGCTTTCAGATATTCCACATGAGGCAGGTTCAGGGTTTCATACCAAATTCACTTCTTTGAAGTTACTTGACATTACACAGGATTTTGGTTTAACAGAGTGGCACAGTGCTGTACTCACCACCACGGCAGCCATCCCCTCTCACTTTGAAGGCAGAAGGGGGTTGACACCAGCTCAAGCACGTCGCTGTCTTTGAGTTCTTGTTCAGTTTTTATATTCTCTGTCGGGCTCATCTGCTTACACAGTCCTTCTCCCCCCTTCTGATCCTGGTGACTCGGGAGGGCTTTTGTGCCCTTCCCATTGCTTCAGGGATGAAGTCACAGAGCTGGTTGGCCTGATCACCTGGAACAGCTGGAGGATCCCCGCAGCTGCTGTGACCGGTTGATCTAAACCAGGGCTGCTCTCCAGCCCCCTCGGTGGGGAGATCAGTTCTGCTGTCATGGCAGCCGCTCGGGCCAGTCACTCCCTACATCCTTCCCTGAGCTTCAAGAGTACACGGCTCTTGCCTGTCTTTCCAGAGCTTTCTCCTGCCGTAGGGGTTTGCTGGTCAGTCACAAGGTGGGAAGTGTTAGTGCTACTCACCTGGAGTAATACCCACCACCCTAGAGATCTGTGTTCAGGAAAGATGAATTCAGGCTGGAGCAGGAGCACAGAAAAGCTACTGAGATGATCAGGAGAATGAGGACTTTATCTCCTGTGCCAGTATTAAAGCTTCATATCCTTATCAGCTTGCTGGGTGGGTCAGACTGAAGGTGTGAAATGTCCCAGAGGCCCAGGCGATGGTCCATTAGCCCAACTCCCTGTCTCTGACAGCAGCATTACCAGATGCTGTTCGTTAAGGAGATCACACGTGCCCGGCCATTTCGGGTGGTCCCTGCCCCGGCGCCCGCCAGCACCCACCGTCACCGCCCGGGGGACGTGAGAAGCAGCGGCCCCACTCAGCCCCGTTCGTGTCTGTGCCAGGACCTGCTCTCCAGGAATTCATCTGAGCCCCCTCGGCGTGTACCAGCGCTGTCCACCCCCACGGCCTCCCCCGGCAGCCAGCTCCAGGAGCCCATCGCCAGCCGCACAGAGACGTCTCGCTCTGCTCTGCTTTAGTCTGAGCTGCTGCCGGTCTCGCCGAGAGCCCTCTCCTCCCAGCGCTGCCGGGGCTGGTGAACAGCGCTTCTGCCTTTGCTGCTTCCCTGCCTTGAGGAGTTTTGGAGCCTTGGCCGTGTTCCTCCCTAAGCCTCCTCTTCTCCAAACCGGAGTCATAGCATCACAGAGTCATTAGGCTGGAAAAGACCTTTAAGATCATCAAGCCCAACTGTAAACCCAGCCCTGCCAAGTCCACCACTAAACCACGGCCCTGCGTCCACAGCTACACGTCTTTTAAGCACCTCCAGAGACGGTGACTCAGCCCCTTCCCTGGGCAGCCCGTTCCAGTGCTCCATAGTCCCAGCCTTCTCACTCCGCGTTCGCAGGGCGGTGGCTCCCTCCCCTGACCGTTTTAGTTGCCCTTCTCTGGCCCTTCTCTACTTCCGCCGCTTCCTCCGTGAGGTGCCGGACCAGACCTGCGGCCGTGCTGGAGGCGTGTGCGGGCAGGATCAGCGCAGCCCCATCGGCATTGCCCACCTCGCTTTCCGCCTCTTCCCCCATATATTTTGTTGGCGATTTTGGCTGCTGCTGTGCTCAGAGCCCAGGATTTTGAGAGCCGTCAGTACCAGCTCCAAGAGCTCTCTGGAGCTGCACCCCAGGCGCCTGCTCAGCACCGCGCAGCGGGCTCGGACGGCCCCTCCCCAGAAGCATCACTTTGAGGGATCTACACGGGGACCCACCTGCCACCTCCTGCCCTCTCGCTCTGGGAGTCCTGGAGCTCACCAGCACTGACGCATCGTGTGGCTACTCGGGAGATAGTTGCAGCAGTTTATAATGCCCAGACTTTGACGTAGTGTCTTCACATTTCTAAGTACTTTCCCGTTCTGTAGACGCTTTCTGCGTGATTTAACTCTTGATCAATAGTCTTCTTCCAGGCCAGAAGCATATCTCCAAGAGCAGGGCATCCTCATCAGGCAGTTGTGTCCAAGAAACCGGAATTTTTCTTTATTGTTGGATCAAAACCAGTCATATTTCCACCACTGCCTGTCTGAGCTTTCTCATTCCAGCACCTCCCTGTTTGAGGGCCAGCAATTGTTCGGAGTGTTTAATCCGACAGGCAGGTCTCCCCACAGCCGGTCTTCTCCAAGATGCATCTCTGCACTTCATAGACTGGGACCAAAATCTGGTTTTCATGTGTGCATCTCAGGTAATTCCCCTGCATCGCTCCAACATTGTCAGGCAGCCCCAGGCTGGCTGCATGACCGGGATCCTCTGTGCAGGGGTCTGCTCGGAGAGATGAAACACTTTGCTTGGTTCGTTTTGCTGCCTCCTCCTTTCATGTCTTAGTGCTCTTGTCCCTCCGGTGGGAGGGGGCGTTGTGCTCCTGAGAGCGGGGTTCGACGCTCGGTTGCTGCTGAGGGCGGGGGGTGGCTCAGCCGAGATCCTCTCGCCGTTGGGCAGATCAGCACCATCATCACAGCACAGCCCCTGGTGCCCCCGGGGCACCTCGCGCCCGGACCGCTCCCCAGTGATGAGCATTCGCCTCCCTGGGGGCTCTGAGCCCGGCCCCGGTGCCAGGCACTGCCGCCTCGGTGCTCCCGGTTTATCGTGCCGTACTGACTCAGCGCAGCTTTGAAGCTGAAAAAGAACTGAAAATCTTCACGTCGTCTTCTCAGTGAGCTAACCTGTTCATCAGGTGTGTTCTTCTGTTGTATTCTGAATTTTTCAAGAGCAACTGTTCGAGAAACTTCGCTCGGATGCGTGTTCACTCAGAGTTGTTCGCAGTTGCAGGGTTCTGTAGTTCATCTTCTTCCTGGTCTCACCAGGAACTGGGGGTGAATCAGGATTTCGTATTTTTCAGAAGTTGTCTTTTTTCCCAGATAGTCTCGTGTAGTACAAGCACCTGTCTGACCAGTCTCCCCTGCGGTTGGCTTTACTGTAGAACACTCATTCTTGACTTCTTATGTTACTTTAGCTTCTTGACTGCTTTTCTTACCTGCTTTCTGCCAGATGTCATTCCTTGAGCTACAGTCTCCTGGGTTTCAGCACTCCTTGGTTTTACTCCATCTTCCACAGGAAAGGCCTGGCAACATGGGGCTGATGCTTTGAGGTTGTCACTGAAAGATCTTTAATATGCTGTTCCCTCCCTTTAAACAACACCAGAGATTTTTTTTTTCCCCGTAGGCCAAATTATCCACATCCACGCTCCAGTGACCCAGCTTTTCTCTGCAGATTCGGTAACTCAACCAGCTCTGGCACGTCCCTGGCCGCTTTGGTTGTGGCTTTGGGTTGGCATCCTTCTGGCCAAGGGTGTTACTGAGAGACAGGGTCAAGTCAGCGGTCCTGGGCAAGCGTGGCACTGAGGCTCTGCACTTACTGGCCAGCATCATGTTCTTCTTGTCTTTGTGGCTGGCCCTTAGTGTGCTTTGTAAAGCCAGTGTTGGTCTCCCCACGGCTGCTTTTTTGTGCTCCAGACAGCCCAGGAGGGCCCAGCGGTGGATGAAGTTGCACAAAACAGGCTGAGTTGATGTCTTACGGCTGTTGTAGGAGTTGTCCATCCGTGGGCATACGTTGGGCAAAAAGCTACCTGACCACGTCAGTACCTTTCCCTCATCCCTGATCTCACCCGGTTATAAACAGTTGAAAATCAACATTCTCCATCTGTCACTTGTCTGTCAGCAAAAACATCGAAGTCTGCCAGAACCCCCAAGGAGCCGGTGCTCGGGTCGTGCTGCTGCCAGGCAGTGGGTGCCACAGCTCGGTGCTCTCCGGGTGACCACGTGCCCCCGCTCTCGCCGCCAGCGCTGCGCCAGGACGGAGCGGGGGGGTCCTGCTTTTCCATCCCAGAAGGTCAAAACCTCCCACTCCTGCTTCTCTGCATACGAGTAACCTAAAAAATCTGAACTGCTGCCCATTTGGGTGGACAAGTTTGGATGATTAAAAATGAAACAGAAAGCTCAGGCATGTTCTGTCAGTATTTCTGTTCTTTATTTGGAAGGGAGCAGGGTGATGTGCGTGTATCACATGCAGATGATGAAACGCTTTCCAAGCCATTAGCAGCTGAAGCTGTAAGCATCTTCCAGGTGGTAATTTTTCAGTATTTGTGTTTTGTAATTGTGTGGTGCTGGGGCAGTGCCAGGAGAGCGGCAGAGCGCTGGTGTTTGGAAGGGGCAAAGGGATGATCCAGTCGATTATAAACCTGTGAGTCTGATACCGGTTGCTGGCAAAAAATAAACAATCAGATACTGCAGGCAGTTGATAAAGAGTTAAAGAGTAGAATATAATTGCCAGCAGAAAACCTCACAGAACAAAGTTCATTGTTCTTGGAGGTGTCAGATTTGTTTGGTAAAGGTGACTGGATGTAGTAGATTTTGTTTACCGCTCTGTAACATCCTGTTACAAAACCGGGCGCCTGGGGGGGGGTCACAAACCGCCGGGGCTTGGCGAGCAGCTGCCAGCCAGGAGCCGGACCGGCCCGAGTTTCCAGTGGGTCCCTCCAGGACTTCGCTCCAGACCTGATGCTGCTTGGTGATTTCATAGACGCCCGGGGAATGACCCCGGAACCCCCGCTGATAAATGATGGGTGTGCAGGGGAGCAGCGGGCTGCGGTGCCAGGCAAGCGCTGGCCTCTGCCGGGAGAAGGTGCCTTGGGAAACTAAAAACTGCTGAGGTGGCTTAGGATCAGGAGAAAACACGGGATAACCGTGCTCCAGGATGCAGTCCGTTCCATCCAGCTCGTCCAAAACAAAGATTAAGGGTGATTTAACCAGAGTAGGCTGGTAGTTTCGTCAAAATCAGATTTTCTGAGGAAAACGTGTGTTTTCATGCAAATTGAATAATTATTGAATCAATTATAATCAAAACTGAATCAGTTGAATAATTGAATATTTGAAATAAAATGATTATTTCGAAAGCTTTGCATCTTAGAAAACATTGATGTTCCATTTCAGAATTCAGTTCAACCCCTTTTTTCATTTTTATATTTTTTACAGTTTTTCATAGAAAACAGCACCACGGCTCACGTATTGCAAATGTTATAACCTACAAACTTTTAATTATTTCAACAACCGTGCAGTCTGCCCTAAAGACGAAACATCTCCAGCTGGAGTTGGAACACGTAAAACCCAAACATTCTTGAAATGCCGAATTTTCCAGCATCCAGGATAATTCTGCATCTGGGCATGTTGTGGGGGTGACCCCACGGGCCGGGGCGCCGGGACGCTGCCGGCGGGGAGCAGGTGGGGCTGCGCCGGAGGGGGCAGCACAAGAGCCTGTGCCTGAAAACCAATTTCTTAATAGTAATATAGGAACAAGTTGTTGGTTTTTTTAAGTGGTGGGAATGAGTAAACGTTTGGGGCAAAGCTGCAGAGGAAGGGCTGGTGTCTGAGACCCGCGGCCGGTGGCGTGCAGCGGCCGGGCTTAGCGCTGCTGGTCTGGAACTGAGGGCGACGGAATTAACGGTGCACGGACAGCCTGAACCCTGTCCTTGCCTCCGCTGAGCGCTCCACTTCTGGAAGCGTAAATATTAACGTAAACATTAACATAAGCGTTTCTCTGTTTATTGCCCACGGGTAATCTCTTGTCCCTTACTTGCCATCGGTTGGTACCTTACACCCGGAGTAGCCAGCACGTTGCAGAAGTGCCAAAGTGTGCAAACACTCGGGTTCTTTGACAAGCGGGTAACGAAGCTGCAAAAGTTGAAACCAGTTTTTTCCAGCGGTGAAGTGTCTGAACTGTGGCATCCCCGTCCCCACGGCCCCTGAACCTCAGGTACCTAAAGCAAGGGTCCGTCTGCTCGTGCCCCGAGGGGAACCTTGTGTTCTTTGGTACTCGCTGGGTACCCCAGTACTGAGGATGCATTTTCCAGTTTATTTCTTGGGTCTGTGTCTTGCGATCGCGGGGCCGGCCGTCGCAGCCTGGCGCCTGTGGTCGGAGAAGGGAAGAGGTGACGTTAGTGCTCAAAACAGCGGCAGGAATGAGCTTCAGCGTGTGTCCCGCAGCGCCCTGCACGGGGCCGGTGGCGTGTTGGTGGCTGGGGAGCGGAACAGTGTCTCTGTCTGTACAACACAACTAGGAAGTGCCCAGTTTTTAGTGATCTCGGGAGGAAGGGGGAGGTCCAGCTCCTCCCGCCTGCCTGCAGCCCTGGGGCGCACTGGTGCGCACTGGTTTGCACTGGCCTGTTGCAGGTCCCTCAGCTTCTCCAGGGGGTTTTGCTCACTGGGAGGTGACGCCCCGCAGGAACCGCGAATACGGACACACACTAGGCTGTAAAAACAGGTGCAGGGATGCAAAATCCTCTGGTTTTGTGGCTCGACATCCGTCAGTCTCGCCCTCTGCCCGCTCTCTGGGTGACAGCCAGCCTTCACATGGCTCTTCTCTGTTTGTGTCCTAGGTGAACGGTGTCAACGTGGTGAAGGTGGGGCACAAGCAGGTGGTCTCCTTGATCCGGCAAGGGGGCAACCACCTGGTGATGAAGGTTGTTTCCGTCAGCCGCAAGCCAGAATCGGAGGAAGTTGTTCGGAAGAAGGGTAGGTGTGGAGCCTCGTGGTTCTCGGAGCAGGGGGTCACGTCACCTAAACGTCAGCGGGGGTGCAGAAGCCCGGGGGTCTGCCGGGAGGAGCCTGGCACGGGTGGAGGGCCGGTGTCATGGTGGGGGTCTGCCCCTCCTTCGGTGCGTTGCGGTGGGGAACCGGCCCCACCGTGTCAGGGGGGGTGACGGGGAGCTGCCCCTGTGTGGGGCTGGCGGGGTCCCTGTGAGGACACGGTGGGGCCGGGGTGGAGGACGGTGCCCACAGGAGTGCAGGGGGGTGCCAGGGTGAGGGACAGCCCCTGTGACAAGGGGGGGGTGCCAGAGTGGAGCCTGTCCTCTCCTGGGGGGGGCTGTGGCTGTGGGTTCCTGGGGGGCACGGCCAGGCCTGGGGCTGCTGGCCAGCGGGGGGGACTCACCCTCGCTCAGGCAAGTGCAGGCAGCCGTGGGGCCCCTGGAAGGCTCCAGGCCTTCACCCTGGTGTCCCCAGGCCCCGAGGGCAGAGCCGAGACCCTCAGCCAGAGGTGGGGCCTGGGGGGAGTGTGATGGGGGCATCCAGCTTAGGGGGGCAGGGGCACATCTGGAGGGCAGCTGGATGGGGGCAGCCAGCTGTGTGGGGGGGGGGACACATCACAGCATCCAGCTGTGGAGGGCAGGGGCACATCTGGGAGCAGCTGACAGCACAGGGGGGGCTGTTCCTGCCCACCCCCTGCTCAGGGCCGTGTGCGGGGAGGGGGAGGCAGGCTGCGGGGCAGGAGCGGTTTGGGGGGGCCGGGAGCGGGGCGCTGGCAGCGCAGCACACAGGGCGTGGGGGAGGGAGGCAGCTCTGCGCGCTGACACTAAGAGCTGCAATTATATTGTCACGGCACAAAAGCACGAGCCGTGGGAAAGGCTGAGGCTCGGGAATTGGTGCTGGGACCACCGCTCGCCGCCTCTGCCGGCGCTTCCAGCCCTGCAGCCGGGGTGAGCCGCTGCCCCACGCTGCCCGTCGCTGCCCGTGCCCTGAGCCCTCGGAGCTGGGCGGCCGCTCTTCCGTCGTGGGGTGCGGGGACCGGAGCCGAGTCCCCTCTGCGGGACCCCGATCGCGGTATGGCCGGGGGGTGCCCAGACCCCCCCCGTCTCCCCCCCGGCTGGGGCTCGCCTCTCCCTGGGTGATGGAGGCCTGTGTGGGACTGGCGTTCTGTGGCTGAATCCGCCCCTGCCGGGGTCTCTGATGCAGCCAGCAAAGCCTGAAGCTCCGGTTGCCATGGCAATGCCTGAGCGTTGAATCCAGCATTGTCAGCGAGCGGGCGCGAGGAGGAGGAGGCACCCCAAGTGAAGAGGAAGAGCCTTCCAGCCGTCCCCGCTCCGGTGGGCTCATGGCATGCGGTGCCTCCGGGGCAGCCCCGCGGGCCGGCCCGCCTAGGCAGCCCCTCGGGGTGGCCTCGCGCCCCGGCACAGCCCCACGCCGGCCCGTGCCGGCCATGTGCCCGCGCTGCCCGCGGCGGAGCCGGCCGTAGGGCCACGGGAGCCTCGCCCCGTCCTGGATACGGCCGAGCCGGCACAGGAGGGTGGGTGGGCTGCGTTTCGCTGGGGGATGCGCCGCGCCGAGGCGGGAATGAGAGACTGAGATCAGGCCTGCTGGACTTGTTTCTCCCTCCTACCCTCCACCCATGGCGTGTGCGGAGGGGAAGCAGCCATCAAAGCTGTTTGCTGAGTCCCACAGGCAGGCAGCCAGCTGCCTGAGACAGATTTAATTCGCGAGAGGCTTTCATAGCCGTAGCATCTCCGGTAGCTGCAGGGGGGCAGGCGCAGCCCGGGGACATGACTTGGACTCTCCTCCGCTGAGGGCTGTGGGAGCCTGGGCAGCCGGCACGTGCCTGCGGGAGCCACCGGCCCCTCCGCACCGGGGCCTGCCCCGTGCCCCGGGACTGTGCTATACCGAGACCATGAAGAAGTTTGCTTCCACGCGCAGCCTCAATAAGATCCTGCAGCAGTGCGACTCCTCATCCCGCGAGTACGAGGAGATCCAGGCTGTGGAGAAGAAGTGGCATCTGCATCTGGCCACTCCTCGTAAGTTCCTGGACAAGAAATGCAAAATGCCGTCTCTCTTCCTTTCAGCTCCGCCGCCTCCCAAGAGAGCGCCCAGCACCACCCTGACGCTGCGTTCCAAGTCCATGACGGCCGAGCTGGAAGAGCTGGGTAAGCGGCAGCGGGGGCTGGCGCGGGCATGCCGGGGTGCATGAGGAGCATGCAGGGCGGCGGCCGGCAGCGCGCTCGCCCCACCTCCACGTGCCAGAGGGGTGCATGAGCGGGAGCGCGAGGCGACGCGCGTGCCTCCTGCGCCGAAGTTTCCGTCGTGCTTGGCGGGGGGCTGGGAGCCGCAGGGCCGCGGGACCCCCCCTCTCCCGAGAGCCCGTCGGTGCCACCTCCCCGGAGAGGCAGCCAGGGGGAAGGAGGCCAGGTGTGTGCGGAGAGCCTCGCCGCCCCCGTGCCCCGTCCGTCAGGCACCCTGCTCCTCCCGTTCCGAGCAGCCCCTTGTTTTTATTTCCCTCTGCCTCCAGGCCCATACCACACGCTGCCAGATTAGCTGGCATCCCCTGGCCACCCTCCCCCCTTACACACACACATGCCTGTGCACACACGCTCACACGTTCTGCTGTCACTACAGAGCCTACCCACGTTTCCAGATGCTTTGCTATCCCAGCTTGCATCTACATGTTCCTATATTCTCTTAAACCCCTCCACCCCCACCCCGTCCTCGCTCCCTGTGCCGAAGCCCCTTGGTTTTCCCAGCCGCTCCGGCAGCCGCGCTGAGCCCACGCTCCTGCAGCGCGCAGGGCTCCCCCGGTCGCCTCCTGCCAGCCGCAGGGGTGCCGGTGCCCTCCCAACGGCAACCCCTTCCCTCTGCGCAGAGCGACGTGCCCGCTTGGGCTGCCCGTTGCGCTGCCGAGGCCGCCGGGCAGCTGAGCGGGGCTCTCCACTGGCGTGGCAGTGGGGGAGCCGGGGGGACCCTTCCCTCTCAGGGAGCCTCCGGGGTGGCCACGCTCCGACGGGCAGCTCTGGTGCCAAGACGGGCTGTTCCGGGCTGGCACAGGGTGGGACCGGGACGTGGAGCATCAGCAGAGCGACAGGGAGCGGCCGGCGGCACGGCACGGCCCCCTGCCCTGCCTCACGCTTCTGCCATTTGTATTTCTGGTTTTGTCGTGCGGAAATGAGGTGACGTGTACAGATGTGCTGGCCGGGGCGCGGGGGCTGTGCCTGGCAGGCTCCCGTCCTGCTTGGGGGGCAGGAACCTGGGCAGAGACCCCGCCACCCCCCTCTCTTTTCCGGGGCATTGAAGGAAGGTCCGTGACCTTTCTCGCTCTGCTCTGCTCCCTGTCCTACCTGCCTGTCCAGGCTTCACAACGCTGCGGGCTTCTCGTGAAAGAATAGGCCTTGAGGGCTTGGGCTCAGCACCCAACCGTAGGTTTGAAGGGGCAAATCTCAGCTTTTAGGGGTTTGCATCAGCTGGTTGATGGCCGCTGTGGTTTATTCTGTGCTGAGCCCACTGCCTTGATTTTCACCCTCGCCCGTTCCCGCTTCTCCAGACCGTTACTGCTGAGCCTGAAGGCACGGTGTTTGCTAGTAGCCGTAAGGAGAGGGTGCAGAATAGCCCCTTTCTTCCACTTTTTGCCCTTCCCTTTGCACAGATACCGCACAGACCCCGGGGTTCATATTTTTCCTCTCGGTTGCTGGTTCTGAAAGCCATTGCCAGCCGTGCGGCAGGTGCCTGCTCGCACACACAGGCAGCATGTCGCCTCTGTCGGAACACGTTCCCCAGTTGCATGTGCCCATCTCGGGTGAACATCGTGTTGTGCAGGCACCTTTGCAGGGGACGGGCCCCCCAAGCGCAGCACCGGGCCTCGCGAGCGCTGGGTGGGCTGTGGGGCATCACCATGGGACAACCAGCACCGCGGAAACCCGCAGCGGTGCGAGGGAAGGGGCCCCCTTTGCATGTTTTGGCAAGCAGAGCTGCTCGCTCGAGGGGGAGGGGAGCAAGCTCGTGGAAAGGGAAGTCACGAAAAGCAGAGAAATAGCTCTGCCAGAGAATATATTAAAGATGAGTCCTCTAGGTCTCCCTGAGGATTTTGCATCTAGATGCTGCCTCTCTCCTACCTGGAGAGGGCCTGGGAGCGGCAGCTGCCCATGTCTCCCGGGAGAGGGATTTGTGGACAGTGACCAGTCTTAGTCCACATGTTTTCCAGGAAATCGTGGTGGTTAGTCCCTGCTTCACGTCCCGTGGATCGGGGAGTATGCTGTAGCCAGTCCCACCACGCATCCCCAGGGCGCACGGCACAGGGAAAATGGGGGATCATTCCTCCTCCCGCACTTTGTCTCCTGGTGGTTGTTCCTCCAGCTTTTACTGCGAAGGGAGAGGTTTTGTGTGGGTCATCATCCCCCGCCTCAGCCCTGAGTGAGTTTAGAGCCCAATCTCCTTTTCTGAGGGGACAGTGGTGTTAGTGAAAGGGACCTTTCTAGCTGCAGCTTCTTGAGGGGAGCTATGTCGGATGTCCCTGCCCCATTTCCCTGGAAGCCTGTCCCTGCCCTGCAGCTTGCGGAACATCCCGTGTCCCCGTAGCCACACCTTAATGTTTGCTTGCCACGTGTTGTGCCAGTCCCCTTGGAAAAGCAGATTCCCAGCCAGCTGCTAACGGGGCGCTCCCATCCAGCAGAACCTGGCCTGGGGGGACGTGCAGGCTGTGAGCAGGGAGGGGTTAAAGGCTTTTCGAAGAGTTTCTCCATGGCTCAGGTGTTAAATACCAGACCTCCCAGTCTTACTGCCTTCTGACATCGCACCTTCCCGCTGCTCAGTGGGGCTGTGTGGAGGGTCCCTGCCCTCCGCCCTCCCGCGCAGGGGAGGGTGCGCATGGTGCTGCACCCCCCACCCTGCCTGAGCCCTGGTCCCCAGAGCCCCCAGCGAGGCAGGGACGTGCTGCCCTCGGGGCCTGATCCTGCCAGCATGCCGGGCACAGGAGGGCGTGCGGGGAAGAGGCGCAGCAGGCAGGCAGCGAGGCTGGAGCTGGGGGTGAAAGCAGGAACTGTGCATGCCATTCATGTTGTCTTTTGTTTCTTGATTCCAAGCCTCCATGCGGAGAAGAAAAGGGGGTGAGTGAAACCGCACATCCTGGGGCTTCTCCTTTCCCCATCAGCTGCCCGGCCAGCACCCGGCCCGCCCCACACAGGCAAAGTGCACCCCAGGGGACTGGCCCGGGTCACCGTCCCCTCGCTGTCACGGGAAGGCTTGGCCCAAAGGGAGCCAGAGCTCCACGGGTCAGCCTCCCACCCGGCACCACCGCCGCGGGCAGCAGCCACCACGTACAGCTCCGGCGGGGAGCAGGGAGAGGCCAAGATGGGCACGGTCACACGGGGCTCGTGTTGGCCACAGGCAGGAACGGCCGTTTGCCAGCCGGGCCCCTGAATCTCCAGGGCTGACTTCCCCAGGAGTTGCGCTTGCTTCGTTCTGGCTCCACGGTGAAAATGCCTCGCACAGAAATGTCCCCGTGTGTGGGGCCCAAGGTAGGGCCACCTTCAGCCCCAGGTCAGGCCTCTGGAGCTCAGTTGGATGAAATGGCGGCTGCGGCCTTTCCGTGTCCAGTGAGGCCGGTGCTGCCCCCACGCAGGCTGTCCTGCTGCTCCCGGCGGGCCCGCGCCGAGGAGGCGCCTCAGGATGCACCAGACGGGGTTTGGTGGTGGCTCCAAGGACGTGCCTGAGTTAGCTGGGGGAGAGCTGGTGGGGCCATTAATGATCCTGGCTCTGGGAGGAGAGGGCCACCCACTGCGAAGGCCCTGTTACGGTGCCCGAGCAGGCTGGGGTGACGTTGGTTGCAGCAGGGCTCCGTATGCGACGGCTGCGCGACGCAGCGTCCCTGCGGACGTTGCATGAGGGACACTACAGAAACAGTAGGTTCCTGCCAGGGCTGAGCGCCAGAAATGGACAAACCTGAACGGAGCAAGAAGGCTCGTCCTGTGCCAGCACACAGCTCTGCGTTCCTCCAGCACAGGCACAGGGCAGCGGGGAGGGAGCCTGGAGGCCTGGACCCAGTTCCTCACCTTTCAGGAGCAAAACTCTCTGTCCTGGTAACGTGAAGCTGGAGAACTGTTTCCCCAGGAACAGGGAACGGGAGGGACCAACTCGTCCACCGTAACAGTGGCAGCAGAGGGAAGAAGCTGAGCAGGGCTTACGAGTGGGAGATCTCTGAGGGACCTTCCCAGACCCCCTCTATTCCAAGCAGATGTGTCAGTACCAGAGGTGGGAGCGATGCAGAGCTCCCGTGGGTCAGAGCGATCAGCTGGGGGTCACCAGGGACATCCTGACATTGCAGATGACATGGTCGGGGCAATCCCACCCACAGAACCAGGCTGGGCGAGGAGGGGATGGAGAGCAGCCCCAAGGAGAAGGACTTGGGGGGTGGAAAACTGCCTGTGAGCCAGCAACGTGCGCTGGCAGCCCAGAAAGCCACCCGTGTGCTGGGCTGCACCCAGAGCAGTGTGGGCAGCAGGGCGAGGGGGGGGATTCTCCCCCTCTGCTCCGCTCGCGGGAGACCCCCCTGCAGTGCTGGGTCCAGCTCTGGGGGCACCAACAGCAGAAGGACACGGACCTGCTCGAGCAGGGCCAGAGGAGGCCATGAAGATGCTCGGGGGGCTGGAGCACCCCCCTGTGAGGACAGGCTGAGAGAGTTGGGGGGTTCAGCTGGAGAAGAGAAGGCTCCGGGGAGACCTTAGAGCGGCCTCCCAGGACTGAAAGGGGCTACAGGAAAGGGGGGAAGGACTCGTCATCAGGGGGGAGGGATAGGATGAGGGGGAACGGGTTTAAACTGACAGAGGGGAGATTTAGATGAGATCTAAGGGAGAAATTGTTCCCTGTGAGGGGGGTGAGGCCCTGGCACAGGTTGCCCAGAGAAGCTGTGGCTGCCCCCTCCCTGGAAGGGTTCAAGGCCAGGTTGGACGGGACTTTGGGCAACCTGGGCTAGTGGAAGGTGGCCCTGCCTGGGGCAGAGGGATTGGACCAGATGGTCTTGAAGGTCCCTCCCAACCCAAACCCTTCTGTGATTCTGTGATCTCTAAGCGCATGGTGGGGAGCTCTTGCCGCTTTGGGCAGGCAGAGCCCTCAGGCACACCCACTCCTGGGGGTCCCTCCCGGGCATCTCCAGCACCCCCCATCTCCTGCCCGGCAGCCTGGGGGCAGGCAGGCTCTGCTCCAGGCTGCTCTTCCATCTCCCACGAAGGCCCGGCAGGTACCAAGTGCAGTTCGTGGTGGTTCGTCTCCCTGCGCCCCAACGGCGTGAAGAGAGGGAGAGCAGAATAAAGCGGCGGCAGAGGCAGGGGAGGACTGAGCATTGCAGCGCTGGCGGCCCCAGACTGACATCGCTTCAGGGCTGCCCCGAGCAGCTTCCAGAGACACCCATGAGGCAGTTTCCAGCACATGGTCTTTCAAATCAGCCCATGGCCCCTCCCGAGGCTGCTGGGCCTCCCCGCAGTCACTTGGTGTTGGACCGTAAGGGATGAGCCAGCTCCCTCTCAGCCAGGTGAACCGTCTCACGGTGAGCGCAGCCAGCGTGGCACGGCGGTGAGGAAGAGGAGCCATGAAACCCCCCTTCACGGGTGGCTGGCTACTGACGGTCTGGTGCCGAGGAGGCTCAGGAGCTGGCCTGAGCTGTTTCCTTGGAGCAGCTGCAGGTCTTTACAGAATCCCAGAATCATCTGGGTTGGAAAAGCCCTTGAAGCTCCTCCAGTCCAACCATGAACCTCACCCTGAGCGTTCCCAGCTCCACCAGATGCCTCAGCGCTGGGTCAACCCGACTCTTCAACCCCTCCAGGGATGGGGACTCCACCAGGGAGTTGTTGGGGACCAGGGCTTTGGTGGGGACCTGCCACTGAGCGTGCTGGCCTCAGAGGGCACCTAAATCCCCTTGGCAAAGGCCCTTGGCGTCAGTGTTTGCACAGGGCTCGCTCTTCCACAGGCTGGGCTTCTGAAATGTTTGGGACTCAGTTTTAATTTCTTAACTCAGGAATGTTGACTCACAAACTGCCACACAGACAGCTGCCGTGGCCGCAGTGTGCGGAGGTTCTGGAGTCCTGTCAGCCCCCGGTTTTGTAGGAATAGAGGCCCGATGGTCACAGCACTCCAGGGTCAGCAGTGACGTTTCGCAGTCCCGAGTTCCAACAGCCAGGCTGGAAGGAGCCCAGAAGTTTGCAAACTCTACCTGAAGGCAGGCAGAGCTTGTCAGCCTGGCAGGACGAATGCTGCACGTGTCCTCCCCGATCCCTGGGCAGCTCCGGGACAGTGGAGGTGGAGACATCAGCCCTGGCACAGCACCGTGCCGGCACGGTGGCCACGCTCCGGGCCCAGCTGACACCATTTGTGACATGGAGCCGACAGACCCCACCCTGCCCAGCCCCGGGAGCTGTAGGAGCAGGGTCAGTCACACGCAAACGGACCCTCCGTGGGCTGAGCCCCAGCCCAGCAGCTTCGTTAGCTCGGCTCTGCCTGGCTCCACGCTGAGGGAGCTCAGGGGGTCGGTGGTGACGTCGGCCAGCATCTGCCTGCTGCCCTTTCCGATGTCCTGCGTTCCAGGACACTTCACAGCCCCAGACAGAAAACCCCAGCAGGAGCCAGGGCTGTGTCCGAGGGGGTTGCGCCCTCCTGGCGCGAGTGGGGGGAGCAGCGGGGCTGGCTGCTCCCCAAAGGACAGACATGGTCACACAGCCGACGGGGCCCACTGCCAGGGCAGACCGAGCTCTGGCCTTAGTCCAGCCCGTCAGGTGGGTCTGTAGTGATGAGACGGGGCCAAGGTCAGGCCTGGGAGCTGGGGTGGGGGTCAGGCCCGTGGCAGCTCCGCAGCTGCAAGCACTGACACCCCCAGCCCGCACTGACCTGGAGCTCCCGGGCTCACGGACACGGGGGACACAGGGCCCGGGTTACTCCTGTCAGGGCCATTGGGGCACACGAGTCCACTCGGGCAGGAGACATCCCAGATTGTCTCAAACATACACTGGAGTGATGCTGGTTGTGCTGGAGCCAGACTGAGCCCCATGGAGTCCCGTGGACTTCGGTGTTGGGGCACCAGGGTTCCCCTTACCATGGCGCAGCCGCTGCCCACGCCTGCCTTCGCCCTGTGAGAGTCACAGAGTCATTCAGGTTGGAAAAGACCTTTAAAACCATCGAGTCCAACCATAAATCCAGTACTGCCAAGTCCACCATTAAACCATGTCCCGAAGCGCCACATCTACACCTCCATGGATGGTGACTTGGGGAAGGGGGGACTCGGTCTCATTCTGAATATCAAAAATGTATCTGGACATAAATTTACTCTTCTAACGTAAGGATTGAGGCTTCCCCAACGCGTGGCACAGCCAGGAGCGGTTCCCCATGGTGGGAGCTGGCAGGTCAGGCAGGCTGGTGGGGTGCCCAGGTGCAGCCAGGGTTGGGGAGCGGCGTGGCGCAGTGCTGCTGTGCCTCAGAACCCCTCAAATCTGCGTTAGCCCCTGGCTGGGGAGGAGACGACGGAGCGGCTGCTTCCTCAACTCTGTGCTCGACGACCCGCTCTCCCTGCGGGGCCGTTCGCTCCCTGCTGAGCCGCGCTGCCGGGGATGGGCCTGTGGTGGGGGAGCCGCCTCGGTGCGGCGGCCCTTGCTAACCCGTTCGCTCTTATGTTTGGATTTTCAGAGAAACTGGATGAGATTTTGGCAGCAGCCGAGCCCGCGCTGAGAGCGGACATTGTGGAAGCAGATTCCAGGGCAGCCACTGTGAAGCAGCGACCAACAAGCCGGCGCATCACGCCAGCAGAAATCAGTGTGAGAGAGGAGGGCTCGCGGTGGGAGAGGGGAGGGCAGAAGCTGAGTGCCAGCCCCGGAACTCGCGTGGGGAGCGGGTTTCCCCGGGGGGGTGAAAGGAGACAGTCTAGGGGGAGATGGGGACACGGAGCAGGAGTCGGGGCAGGTGGTGGAGGAGCTGCCCTGGGCGGTTTGGCACTCGCTCACCACTACGGGATTGCCACCGGGAGGACGGAAGAGCGGGTCTGAAGGAGTGTGGAAAGCTGCGCTGGAGAGCTTCGTCTGGCTGCAGTTTTCTGGATGTGAAGCTGGAAATTAGGAGGAATCAAAGGAGAGAAAAACGCTGTCTCTGAGGGGAAGCATGGAGGGAGTAGGAGTGGGGCTGCCAGCTCCAGGCTGTCTGGATTGTGAAAGTGCTGCAGGCGGTGGGAGGCAGCTTCTGGAGCAGGAGGTAAAATGGGACAGGCAGCTTCTGAGCAGAGACCGGCCTGAGCGAAGCCTTCCCACGGGAGGAAAGCTGCTGCTGGAGTCGGCATCGCTGGGCCACCCCGCCCCAGGCACAGCCTGCCCCAGAGCCCGCAGCGGGGAGCAGGCAGGGGAGAGAGGGAGGGTCAACCCTTCAGGGGGCAAAGCATAGGTTTTGGGGACACGCTGGAGGGGCAGCATGGAGGAGGGCAGCTGAAGGCGGCAGTGAGGAGGGGGCCTGTCCCTGCCCCGGGGTAGCCCCCCCCAGGGGCTGTGGCCATGCCGGGGCGGGCTGGGGGCTGGCAGGCAGGGACGTGGGGTAGAGCCCCAGCCTCACCCGCAGCCAGAAGGATCAGGTAGACTGAGAGGAACTGTGGTGCCCTTTCAGCTGAGTCTCACGGATGTCCAGAATGGAAGTTTCCTGGTTTTCTCTTCCAGTCACTCTTCGAACGCCAGGGCATGGCAGCACACTCGGGGGTCCTTGCGGGAGCTGAGAAGCCCCATGTTTCACTGCGCAAAGGAATTCCACGGACAAAATCTGTAGGTAAGGCAAACTGGGGGGGAAATCCCTCCCTAAAGAGGAAAAACCATCCCCGTGGAGCGTCCGTGCCTGCACAGGCACCAGCAGGAAAGACGGGGCCCTCCCTGCTGGCTTGTAACTAAAGATCTTGGACGTGGGGACGTTGAACGCGATTCCTGCATGGAAGGTTGTGTGTGTGCTGAGAAACCTCCTGGGACGCTGCCGCCGGCCCCGCGCAGACGCCCGGGCCAGGGAGCTCCAGAGGTCCCTGGCACTCTCAGTCTCTGCGGCACTGCCAGGGGCGGGGGGGTTTCTCCCACCCTCCGGCTGGCAAACGAGGGGCGATGGGTGATGGAGTCTGCCCGGGCAGCGTGCGGAGCACCTGGGTGGCTGAGCCGGAGACCAGGGGCTGTCACAGGCTCAGGCGATGGAGCAGGTGGCAACTGAGTTTTTTTCAAAGAATACACAGGACAGGGTCTATGTTGGGATCTTTAGAGCCTGTCCCAAAAGGTTTGAAATGCACCTAAAACCAATAATAGGCTGGAGGAGGGAGATGGGAGAAGAAGGCAGAGCAGCAAGGGCTGGTGGCACCGTGACAGCGTGGGGGCTCTCGTTTTCTCCTCTCCATTTCGTGCATCAGTGGGTTTCCTCCAGGCAGTAACACCAAGGTGGGTGCTGGGCTGCGTGTGTCATCGCTTACATAGAGAAGCTCTGGGGCAGGAAGGGGGCAGAGGGAAGGGTGGGATGCTCTGGGGCAAGCGGTGCATTTAGGTAACCCCAAGGCATCGTCTGATGGTAATGGTGGGGCCAAAGCAGGTTGTGAGTTTGACACACAGGATAAGCGAATAGAAAGTACCTAGAAAGCGAATAGAGCTACAGCTGAGAGCAGCAGAACCCCAGCAAGAATGTAAAAATTAGTCGAAAAATTCAAGGGTTAGGATTCAAAATGTACTTTTTAACGTGCAGAGCCACAGAATTGCCACGCATACATGTCCCACGTTCGTGTGTGTACGAGAGCAGCCGGTACCTGTAGCCCCCCATGGGACTGGTCTGAGAGCGGTGGGTCGCTGGAGATAAGCAAATGTGTGTGTGCTTAATCTGGAAAACAAACTAGGAGAGATAATCTTAGCAAAAAAAAAAAAAAAAGCCTGGGTGTTTAAGGGTCTGCTCTGGTGCGTCCACGTACACCGTGTGGATAAAGCTGCTGTCCTGGGGTGAGACCCGCGGGCAAAAGCTCCTGCTCCTCGGGGCAGCTGAAACGGGACCTGGGCCGAGCCGGTGACACGGCACGGTGTTGGAAGTGAACGTAGGCATTGATGAGCTGCTCGTGCATTGCAATGCTGTTAACGTACGTGGTAGGAAGGGAGCGGAGCTGCCTGCCTCAGTGCCTGGGATCACGCAGCCCCGGCCCGCGGCCTTGCCACAGGGGGAATGACCTGCTCATTCGCTCAGGAAGGTGAAAACGCTCGGTGGCATGTGCAGGGTGGGGTTGGTCTCATCCAACCTTATGCATCAATGGTGCAGAAATCCCCATCCAGGGAAGGTGCCCAGGAACCTCCGTGGTGACCAGAGGGAAACGGGCACTTTTAACGTGATCTATCCCGCATCGTGGTCGAGGAGGTGACTCCTGCACAAGTGCCTCTTGACTGTACGAGTATCTGGTGGTGGCTGCGGCCCGGCAGACCAGCGTGCCGTGGCCGGTGGGGTCTGAAGCATGTGTTTATTTTGCAAACTAAATCCTAGGGTTTGTATGTGAGGATGTTTGTGAAAATGCTTCTAAGCAGAAGTTGTCCAATCAAGCCACAAACAGCTGGAAATCATGTTAAAGGGGATCTTTTGTGTGAAGTAGCATCTTAACCCAGTAATAGATCATAAACTGGGAAAGTATTCATGAAATAAGAGATACTTGCCCGTAAGGAGCTCCCCTTTTGCTTGTGAAAGAAGAGTCAGTGGCTCAGGAAGTCCCTCTAAGCCTGCACCTTGTTGCGTGGCGCTCGCTGTGCGGGTACGCCGTCACGGATCACTGCGTGCGCAGACGCGGGATCCGGCCTTCGCAGGGTTTATACACCCATAAGGTCTGTTGGGTTGTGTGTAGGGTTTCTACGCTCACGAGCAAGGAGTGGAACATGCCATGTATGTCGTCTTTGTGCAGCACCTGGAGCGCTGAGACCCCGCCCCTCGCATGGGATCCCAGCTACAGGCATCGTGCAACAAGGGGATTAGAAACGCTAAATTGAATCTGCATCAGGGAAGATTAAAAGCAGACCTGGCGCTGCCCTGTTCTGAGCCGGAATGGCTGCAGCTGGCACAAGCACAGCATCCAAGCACAACCCGGCAACAAATACAGGAAAAAATCGCATGTAGCTCTTAATTATGCTCGATCCAAGAAAGGCATGTGTGTGTCTGCACCGCAAGGGAACAATTCCTCTTGAGGAGGGGACAGCAGCTTCTTGTTCCCAGTTTGCCTGCCACAGTACACACCGAAAGCAATGCCTCTTAGAAAACGGCTAATTTTTGTGGAATTCCAGATAAGCTAAAATAGAAAACAGCCAAACAGTAGAAATTGGGTTGCAATTGGCTTGTTTTAGAAGTCCTTGAGCTGTCATTTCACACCCACAATGACAGGCTCATACGCTGTACAGTCAGTTGACTTCATGATAAAAATCACTACTAAAAGCAAGGAACTAGATGAAAAATAAGCAGGGGTTGGTTGATTGGTTGGTTGGTTGGTTGGTTGGTTGGTTGGTTGTTTTTTTGTGAAGAAATGCTCTGAACTATTTGCATATCACACAGCTGGTTTAGATTCCCAGGGACTTGTAACAAAAGATCAAAGCATTTCATGTTTGCATCTGAAGATTTCTTGAGACAAAGGTAGTTAACCCTCGGCTGGCTACAAAGAAAGCAGAACAGAAGAAATATTTCTACAGAAATGTGAAGAAAAGAAATGCATTGCAGTGGGGAGGCTGATAGAAAAGAAAATCTCTGTCAGACTTCCAAGATAGCTACCACGCCATCTGCTCCAGCATCAGAAGTTAAAAACACTCGCAGGTCTGCAGAGCCATCATGGTGCTCGCTGAGCCTCAGCAAATCCCAGACACTGTGGTGGTGGCTTTGCCCTGGTAGTGGTAGCCAGTGTCCCCGGGTCCCTCAGAACCTCGGTGGGCTGCGGGCGCTGGCGGAGGCCCCCGACCCCCAACGCCTTGTCTCGGTGCTCGGAGATGCCGGGGCTGTCACTCACCAGCTCGGGCCGAGGGTGCCCCCCTGCCCCCCCTGCCGTGAGGGGGACTGGCTGCCCTCCCTGATCCCAGAGCATCCTTCCCTGAGCCCAGGGGAGCTCCTGGCGCTTCCCCTCTTCTGAACAGGCTCTGAGGTTCACCCTGGCTGCAGTTTAAGCTCTGTGTGCTGGAGCAGCCAGCACTGTTCCTCCTCCTCCTCCTCCTCCTCCTCCTGTCTGTTCTGTTGGTGCCTGGGGCTGGTGCACGGTGATGCTCGGCCGCTTTCCACTTCGAAACCACAGCACTTGGCACCTTTGTGCTCCTGCTCAGGGGTGGCTTCGGGAGCTGCTCTGCTGTCCCCGCACAGGGACAGCGAGGCTGGGGAAGGCTCCAGAGAGAGCCACCTCATTAGCTATCCCGCATTAATGCACAGACTTAGATTCTCACAGGGATTTAGGCTGTTATGGCAACGGGCCCAAAAGCATTATGGAGAGTTTTTGTGTTTTCTTTGGAGATTAATAATGCATTGAGCGTGCTGCGAGTTGCAGAGGGGGGTTGCCATGAGGCTTGTGGCTTTGCCAAGCTGCGCTCCAGGCACACACCCACCAGCGCGCGTCCCAGCTCAGACCAGTCACTCGGGGTGCTCGGAGACAGGCTTCGTTACTGGTCCTTGCTGGGCGCTGGCGGCTCCGTTTTGACTCAAGCTCTTTATTCCTGCGTGCGCCAGCCTGCGTAGTTTGATCCTGGTGGTGTCTTGTTGCAGTTTGTAGGCAGCCTATATGCCCCACCACGGTGAAGACGCAGTATGTGCTGTTTGAAGAGAACTGAGAGACAAAATCTTGATGGCACTTAGCAAAGGGTTCTTTTACTTGTCACTAAAGTTTCATCTTCTAGTTACGTGCATGGAAGGTGGAGCGGGCACAGAGCGGGGTCCCGGGCAGCACACGAAGGGTTGTGCCCTTTGCGACAGGCAGATGCTCTGCTCTCAGGGGTCAGCCCCACCTCCACCGTCCCTCTGGAGAAGCAGCTCACAGGGTATCACGTTCTCCCATCGGCGGGAGGCAGAGGGGTGAGGTCTGGAGGAGGCGGGAGTGCTCGGTCACTGGCAGCAGAGCGCGCTGGGAAACAGCACAGGCGTGGCGTGTCGTCCCGCGACGCGGGGGGAGAGCAAAGTGGTAATGGCTGGGTCAGGATCCGACGGAACGAAAGGGAGATCTAGTTCAGGTGGTAGAAATTTAAAGGAACTGCCCTCCTTCGGCGTCATGCTGCGTGTTAGAGTCTGCCTGAGGCTCATCACTGGAGGCTTCTCGTGTCGGCTGATGGGCTGTTCCGTGGGTGCGCGCGGTGGGGAGCGGCTCTGCCCTCCCTGGGTACCTCTGGGCTGTGTAGGAGAGCTCCAAACGCTGCAGGGCTTGGCCAAGCTCCTTCTCCTGCAGATGGCCCGTCCCTGGGCCGAGGTCTGCCCATGGCCCAGCGCAGCGTTTAGCAGCAGGCAGGTGTTAAGATAAAAGTGAAAAATGAAAGTATTTACAAGTCACTAACTGCTAACATTTCAGTCAGCGGGAGTGGAGTTGGATAAAAGAGAGCTGTGCTTTCAGCTACCTGCATTTTAGATAAACTCAAATCAATTCTCTGCCCGTTTCAGGTTTAAAGCAGCCAGGATGGGTTCACAGGTCTTGTAGCTGGTCCCTCAGCTTTTAGGAGGACCCTCGTCCTCGGCGCTGCTGTCACCGGGGGTTTCTGGCTGGCTGGACGCTCAAGACCTCTGCAGGCTCTGTGCAGGGCCCAGCCTGCTCCGCAAGGACTGAGCCCGAGCCATAAATCCGGTGCTTAATCAAGACATCAGGTTTCAGTCCTGCTCCCACGGGATTACGGGTTGCCTTTGTTCAGCTTCGGAGACTCCCTGAGCAGAACTATATCCTGCGTAGACAGTAAATAAAACTCAGCAATGATTAGTCTCATGCTTAACCATAAACAGATGCTTCTCCGTGTGAAGGGAGAGGTTTCATTTTGCCTGTGTGATCCCACTTAAACATCAGCGAGGAGTTTCTTTCTGTCGTGAAGACTCGTATTTTACAAAATTTGCTGCCACAGTAGGAATGGGTAGTGAAAGATTTGAGCGAGAGAACACAATAGCACAGCAACACAATTCAAAGAAAGCCTCGTAAAAGGTCTTTACAGACCAGATGGGCATCAGATTGAACTGATAGATGGAGTTTCAAAAGAAAGAAAAGGAGGTAATTCTGCCCACGGTGCTGGTAAGCTGCAGAGCTCCCTGCTGCAGGATACTGGGTGTGTGAGAGATTCGCCTGAGTTCCGAGAGCACTGCCGAGTGCAGTACGAAGGTCCTCCAAGGGTTAAACGCAGCGGGGTCTGGCTCAGCCAGCTCTTGATCAGCCGCAGCCTCGGGGTGGGGGGGTGAAGCAGCGCTGCCTGCTCCTGTGGCAGGTGCGAGCGCCCTGGACGTGCCTCTGGTCTGCGGGGCCCGAGGGGAGGTGGGGAAGGGGGGTGCCATCAGCAGGACGTGGGGAGCAGCGGAGAGGAGCAGCGGCCGCGGGGGGAGTGGATGTGGTTGTTTCTGCAGCGAGCAGGGGAGCTGTGTCAGAATGGGGAGTTGCAGGTAGTGAAGAAAGAGCCTGCCAAGAATTTGCCTTCCTCCCACCTCTCCCATCCATGATCTCTCCTGCGTGTTGATTTTCTTGTTGAGGAGCAATAGGAGACGTTCATTTTCGGAGGGAATCAATGTTATTCCCGCTATTCCACGGAGTGGGGTTGTAGAGACAGTCAGAACAGTAATGAAGCCCCTCTTCTGCCGTAGCATCAAAGGACAGGTCAGGTCAGAAGGGGGAGGTCTCTAGGCCAAGCTCCCTCTCAAAGCAGGGTCAGTTGTGACATCAGATCATGTTGCTCAGGGTTTTATCCAGTCTGGTCTTGAAAACCCCCAAGGATGGAGACTGCACACCCTTTCTGAGCAGCCTGTTCCCCTGCTTGACTGTCCTCGTCGTGACATTTCTCCTGGTATCCGTCAGAACCTCTCGTTTCAGTTTTACTCGTTGCCTCTTGTCCTCCCACCATGGACCTCTGTGAAAAGCCTGGCTTTATCTTCTTGATGACCTCCCGTAGGTACCAGAAGACTGCTGTTAGGTCCCCCCAAAGCCTCCCTCTGGTAAGCTGAACAAGCCCAGCTCCCTCAGCCTCTCCCAGCAGAGCAGGAGCTCCAGCCCTGACCATCCTGGTGGCTCCCCACTGAGCTCCCTGCAGTCTCTTGGTCTGTTTCTTGCACTGGGGGCCCCACACCTGGATGCAGTATTGCCGGTGTGGTCTCGTGCCTGGCAGTGGGAAGGATAACCTCTTCGCTCTGCCTCTTGACCAGGACGCTGCCGAGGCCGGGGGCCAGCCCGTGTTCCCTCGCTGCCCGCCAAGCCCCCGGCTCTTCGCCTCGGAGCTGCCCCCCAGCCCCAGCCTGCCCACTGCAAGGGGCGATTCCTTCCCAGCGTGAGACTTTGCATCCGTCCTTGTTAGAATTCATGGATTCCTGCTGGCCCGTTCCTGTCTAGGCCCCTGTGAGGTGTCCAGCTGGTCACTCGACTTGGCAGTGCTTCGGATATCGATTTCCATAGCGCTCCCCTCCTCATTTAAGAAAAGAAAATGGAGGAGAGATGCTTACAGCAGAGAAAAATAACAAATGGGGAATAGAGAGAATAAAATGAATCATTGTAAAAGCAGCTACATAAAATAAAACAAAAACTACTACCCACACCTTGAATACTTTTAGATTATCTAACCGTCCCCTTCACCCTTCATGTGAAATACTTTGCTTTAAACACTTTAGAAGAGCTTCACAGCAGGGACTGTGAGCTCCCAGGTAGACCAGGGCTCCCACACCTACAGCTCTTCACGGTCGATGGCCGAGAATTTGCAGCAGCGTGTTGGTG
The DNA here is from genome assembly GCF_047716275.1 of Strix uralensis. NCBI lineage: Eukaryota > Metazoa > Chordata > Aves > Strigiformes > Strigidae > Strix > Strix uralensis. Next base: position 454,720 of record NC_133976.1, read on the forward strand.
ACTGTTGGTAGCCGGTGTCTCCTCGGGCCTGGCAGCCGCCTGGCCAGGCTGCTCTTTGCAGATCAGGAAATTTGAGAAAGATGAAGCAGCTTCCCACACGCAGGAGGTACCCAACGCAGTAGTACCTGTCTACAGGACGCCCAGCGCGTCCCCAAGACAAGCTCTAATGGTGCTGGACCGTGTTCTCTGACAGTCTGGGCAAGGTGACAGAGCTCTGTGCTGCATAAATTTCCTTGTTTCAACTCGTGGCCATTCCCAGGTGAGAAGCAGAAATAAGCATAAAGGCATGACTGGTTTTTTGGATCATCATGCTGTTAAGAACATGACAGTGTCTGTACTGAATCAAACCATGGCTCCATCTAGTGCAGGATCCTGTCTCAAGCCTTGCTCTTAAGCAGATGCCCAGGGAAGAGTGAAAACAGGGCAAGGATATGCTCTTTCTCCCGAATACTCACCCAGGCAGCTACCATCTTCAGTTCAGAGGCTTCTGTGCACGTAACAGCCCACAAAAAGTGCATCAGCCGTGGCTTTGTCCAGCCTCTCTTTGAATTTGTTCTGTGCTTCCAGTTCATTATGCTGCCTTGGTATTAAAAATCCCCAAACGGCGTTCAGCGAAAATAGCACGGCTTTGAGCACAGCGATAGTCTGAACAGCGGGATGGGATGCAGAGTTCAGTGCTCACTGGCCAAAATACTCCCCTTCTCCCCCAGCGGACTCTGCATCTGCAGGCGTTTGGTGAAATCGCGACCGTAATGCGAGGCAGTTGCCAAAGCCCTTTGAATGCTGCTGGCTGTTAGAGGAGAAGCAGGTGGTCACCGTGCTGCTGTGCCAAGACGTGGCTTTCAGCCATCTTGAGCGTTCTCTCAAGAGCAATTTGAAACCTTGAAAACAGCTGAACTGTGGCTGCAAAGAAGGAAGCAAGTAAGGGATGGGCATCGCAAAGCAGGACGCAGTGAGGAGGGGCAGGGTGATGCAGGAGGCTGGAGCAAGCTGCGTCGGGTAGCACACATCCCGGCAAGTTCTTGCACCGAATTCGCTGTGTTCGTGGATTTTTCCTCCTGTCACTTCTCTTAGCAGGATTCTGACACGCTTTCACCGAGTAGTACAAGTACCTGGGAAAGCTCTCGCTGTGCAACCAGGTAGTAAGTTCATAGTAAAAACGGCTTTCTGGGGCACTTCCAATTCTTGCAATACGTAAGATCCTGCTAGACCCTGCTTCTGCATTCAGTCTCGCACATCGAAGCATATGTAACCCCTCGGGGGGAGGGGGGAAGTGCGACACAAGAGCAGCGAGCGGGAGAGCGCGAGAACCCGCCCCTGCGGGTGGCACAACCTGGCTGCGCCCGGCTGTCTGACACGGCGGCGCTCGGGTGTCGGCAGGTTTGATCGAGCAAGGGCTCAGTTCTGTCACTGTTGCGTTGCTCTGGAGAGCGTTCAGCCTGGCTGGAAAGCGTTGGGCACAACCGGCTGGTGGATTTAAAACAATGTAAGATGTTGTGCGAGCCTGCGGCCACCCCGCTGAGCCAAGTGAGCGCGAGCGAGGGGCCAAACTGCAAACGCCTGCACCAGGCAGGTGAGGGATGGAGTGGAAGGTCAACTTGGAAGGGAGGTGGGGTGGGGGGAGGGAAAGGATGTCGTCTGTCCACTTTGCGGCGGCTGTCGTGCGCTGGATTCTCTAGAGACATCCTCTCTGACTTCACTGTTCATCTTGTTTTCCAGGTGAAGACGAGAAACTTGCTGCTTCTTTGCTAGATGGGAAGTTTCCCCGGAGCACATCGATGCAAGACACTGTTAGGGAAGGACATGGGATTCCACCACCACCTCAGACAGCCCCACCCCCACCTCCTTCTCCATATTACTTTGACACAGGTCCCCCTCCATCCTTCTCGCCACCTCCACCCCCAGGAAGAGCTTACGATACCATAAGATCAAGCTTTAAGCCAAGCCTGGAGGCTAAACTCCACGGACTCCCGCAGGTCATTAGCGCAGCTGAGATGTATGATCAGGCGAGGACTTCCATTCCTTACCCTGAAAGGCAGAAGAGGGCCCGATCCATGATAATCCTACAGGATTCCTCCCATCTTCCCGTGGAGCCAACAGAGATCCCCCGGCCTGGCCCATCCGCAACCCCTCCGGAGAAGCTGAAGAGGAAGGGGCGAGTGATTGACAACCCTTATGCCAACATGGGTCAGTTCAACGTCAGCCTGTTTGCTCCCACCAAGCCACAGAGGAAAAAGAGTCCTCTTGTTAAGCAGTTACAAGTGGAGGATGCCCAGGAGAGAGCAGCGCTGGCCATCACCGGCGGCTTCACCCGGGAGCCCTCTCCCACCCGCAGGAGCCATCGCCTGAGTGGAGTGGAATATCAACACCATGCCGGCATCGCTCAGGTCGAAGCCACGAGCATCCCCTTTGCCACTGCCATCGCTGGAGTCATGAAGGACCGAGACCGTCGTCTGGATGAGAGGCGGAAATCCACTGTCTTCCTCTCAGTTGGGGCCATTGAAGGGACCCCCCCCAGCAGCGACATGCCATCCCTGCAGCAGTCCAGGTCTATTGATGAGCGGTTGTTAGGAAGCCGAGATGTACTACTGCCTTCCCCTGTCTCAGCTTTAAAGCCATTAATTAGCAGCTCATCCTCAACGTTCATCCACCCCCTCACAGGAAAGCCCTTGGATCCGAACTCACCACTGGCGCTTGCGCTGGCCGCAAGGGAACGGGCCCTCTCAACTCAAGTCCCATCCCGGTCGCCCACCCCGATCCACAGCCCAGACTCAGAGAGAGCAGCACCCCTGTTTGTGGACATCCAAACCAAAGAACCAGAGAGGGGCGAGTTGGAGAGCTTGGTGTCCCCTGCGTACTCACCCGGAGGCAAAGGGGCAATTGGAACAGACTCTGGGACTTTGGCCCCTGCGAAGAGCCAGTGGGGGACTCCGTCCACCCTGAGAAAAGAAACCGAGGCAAGAGCAGAAACACCTGGGAAGGAGGAGAAAAAACAAGAAGACAAGAAGTCCATGATTATTAGCATAGTGGATACATCACAGCAGAAGACCGCTGGCCTCATTATGGTTCATGCCACAAGTAATGGCCAAGACGAGATAGGACTTGAGATAAAAGAGGAGAAACCAGCTGTCCCTGAAGCATGCACAGAGCCGGCAGAGTCCCCCAAAGCAGAGCCCCAGCCCAGTCCCGCGGGGAAGCCTCCGGTCAGTCCAGCCTCTGACAAGACGTTGGGACAAGGGAGTTCGGAGGAAGAAGTGGAGCCCTACACGGTTACCCTCCCACCAGCTCAGCTGTCTTCAAGTGACGAGGAGACCAGGGAGGAGCTGGCCAAGATAGGGCTGGTGCCTCCACCAGACGAGTTTGCGAACGGGGTACTGGTCACCACCCCTGGCACACCGGTCAGCCACCTGGCTACGCCTAGCACGCCATCCATACCAGCGGCAGCAGTAGCACCTTCTACCACTGGCGGAACACCCTCAGGGAAGCCCTCTGATGCCCCCGTAGCCCCGGAGTCTGCTGCAGACTCGGGAGTGGAAGAGGTGGACACCAGAAGTTCAAGTGACCATCACCTGGAGACCACAAGCACCATCTCTACGGTCTCCAGCATGTCTACGTTGTCCTCAGAAAGCGGGGAGCCTACTGACACATACACTTCCTTTGCGGATGGACAAACTTTTATACTCGAGAAGCCACCAGTGCCTCCAAAGCCAAAACTCAAGTCCCAGCTCAGCAAGGGGCCAGTTACTTTCAGGGACCCACTTTTGAAGCAGTCTTCGGACAGCGAGCTCATCTCCCAGCAACATGCGGCCACTCTGGCATCCGCCAGCATTGGCCGGCCACGCTACCTCTTTCAGAGAAGGTCCAAGCTATGGGGGGACCCCATGGAGAGCAGGCCGATCCATGGGGCTGACGATGACAAGCCAACTGTGATCAGTGAGCTAAGTTCCCGACTACAGCAACTGAATAAGGATACACGATCACTGGGGGAGGAACCAGCCGGGTCCACGTTAGATCCCGGGAAGAAGTCACCGGTGGTCGCGGCACGGTAAGACACTGGTCGCTGGCCAGGGGCGGGCGCAGGGCGCAGGCACCCGGGGGGACGGGGTGGTGCATAACCAGGGTGTAGCTGTGCCCAGCAGTCCTGGTGTGCTTTGAGGGGCGTCCCAGAGGTGTCGGGACTCCTCAGCTGCACAGGGAGAGGTAACGCTGAGACATGCTTTCAGAAGTCGGTGTGATCTGCTCCTGGCTCCTCTCTCCGCACCGCACACACGTAGCGAGTCGCACTGTTGCTTTTTCCCTTTAAATTGCCTTCCTGTTGCTCCATGTTCCTCCTCTGTCTCGATGCTGCTGTTAAGCTGCTGTATTTAGTTGTGGGTTTCACTTCTAAATGTCTGCTCCTGAACAATTAATAACAATGTGTGTTTCTCTAGTGCTTTTCATTTCAAAGGATCTCCAAATGTTGTCAGACTGTGTATTAGAGCTCTGGTCAGTCCCTGCTGAGCGGGAGCGTCACGAGGGTGGGCCGTGACAGCCCATAGAAAGGACATGGCAGCACCAGCCCGACCTTTGTGGGCTGGGGCAGAGCTCGGTGCCGTTTCTGGAACGAGCCAGCTCTGGTGAGCTGCCGGGAGGTGTTTTGGCAGGGAGCAGCCGGGGGGGGTTCGGTGTGGCTGCGGGCAGGGGGTGCAGCCGGGTATCCCTCCCACAGGGGCTCGCGGTGGCCGTCTCCTGGCGAGCGCAGCGCTGGGTCACACACGGCTGCGGGCCGGGGGGGGTTGGCTGCTGGCTCAGCGCCTGAGCGTGGTAGATACTCTCAGCCCCTTTTCTCCTCCTCCACACACCGACCTGCCCAGCAGAGCTGAAAGGTCGCAGCCGAGGGACCCCAGGACACGCAGGAGCCTCCTTCTCTTACAAAGTCCTGCCTGGGTTCCCTCGTCCCTCATGGCACTTGGGAGACACTGGGTCCCTGTCCCTTGCTGGAGCTGTGACCGTCGTGCTCCCCCGGCAGCACAGACCTGCCCACGTCCCTCGCGCTGCCCCGCGCTGCTCCTGCCCGGCGTGACTCACCTGGCCACCCACCGACCTGCCGGCACCCGGCGTTTGTCCTGACCTGCTGCCCCGCAGCAGCAGTGGCCCCTTTGCCCCGTGCTTCCACCCCAACATCCCCACCTAACTGCAAAACTAAACTAAACCAAACAACCCTTAAGTTAGAGCCCAAGATGTGAGAGCGAACCACTACAAGGCTCTGAAATTTGAAGTTACAGCAGGAAGTGACCCAAAACTCTCCAGCCCCGCGCCACCCTGTCAGGACGCAGCCACACAACACCTCCCAAGGTAGCAAAGCCACAGGAACCAGGTCCCACCAGTGGGTGGTTGCCAGGGGTCAGCGAGGTGCCAGTTCAGCAGGGAGCTCTGAGTGAAGGGGAACCCTTCTTTTGGAAAGGTTTTCCTAAGCAGGTCATCACGGTGACAGGTTACAAGTCCACGTGGTGCTGGCACAGCTGGAGACGTTTCAAGCTGTAGCACAGGGGACAAAGTGTCCTCCCTGACGTACCCCCCGGGTCACATCGCTCCATCCTTCAGCTGGCTCACATCTCCCTGGCCGTGCTGGTCATCCATCTCTCAGTAGGTGCCAAACTTGTAGTTAATGACCTCAGTGTGGAATCAAATCTCTGGATCTTGCCCTGCTACGCTCTCAGCTCTCTGGATTCAGCCCCGAACGCACGATGGCCGTTCCCTGGAGACCGGTGTCTCACACGTGGTCCCTTCCCCCTGCTCCGCTCGGTCAGGAGCCGCGGGGTCCTGCACTGAGCGCACTTGGTTTAAATTTGGGGACCCTTCTGAAATCAGGCGCTCTCTGCCTCCTGTTCCAAAAAAGTGCTGCCTGTGCATGTCTCCAGCGGGACATTACCGGCCTTTCAGGGCAGCCGGGCGCAGCTCCTCCAGCCGTTCGCCCGTGCCAGGCGCTGGCCCTCCGCTGGGGCTTGCTCTGGGGCCCCGCTGACCCCCCTCACCCCGGGGTGGCGGAGGGGCTCTGCCTTGGCTGCCCTCGGCCCGCTTCAGGCTCCCAGACCAGCAGCAAAAAAGCACCCGTGCCTGCCCGTGGGGTGGGAGCGCAGCCCCCCAGCCTGTCCTCGCCCCTTCCCTGGCCCCCCGTGTCCATCCAGATCCTCCCTCGGCCAGAGGTGTGCGAGTACCCCCCCGTTCCTAGGGGACACCCCTTGCCCATCCTCTGCCTCTCCTCAACCCTTCCCGTCCTTCACGCCTCCACTTCTTCCCTTTGACTCCTGCGCTTCCCTCGCCCCCGCCTCTCCCCAGAGCACAGACGCTGCCGAAGCTCCCCCCCCGCCCCGTGACACGACGCTGCATTTCACCTTCTGTAGAGACCCCAACCCCCTGCCCTGGGAAGCGCAGCCCTTCCTCCTCTCCTTACCCACCCTGCCGCCAAGTGCTCGGCCCTCTCAGCTGTCCTGCAGAGTTAAGTGTTCTCATTCCTTTTTCTGAAAGCCATGGCCTTTCAGCTCTGAATTTTTTATGCTCCCAGTTGATGTCAAAGACTTGAAATATTTCCCAGGAAGTCAGCTGTAAATAGAATATTTAATGATGTCAGCCACGCTCCTTCACTGTGAAAAATTCCTCTCTTTAATGAAATTGCTGTAAATTCAGAAAATAATGTAAAGAGCAGTTAGATAAGCTTAGACAACCCATTCCAACACACATTTTCCAGTCTGGGAAATGGGCCTGTCCATTTTTCCTGGGCCTGTCCTGAGAATGGCAGTATTACCTAAAGCTCCCCCGAGAGCCACCCCTGGTGGTGCTGAGGAGGAGCGAGATGGGACCGTGCTGGCGGGGTGGCCCTGGAGCATCCCCTCGGGGTCTGAAGGCCGCTGCACCCCTTTGGCCAGGCTGCGTGAAAGCCCGGGTGATGCTGCGGCCAGAGCCCGTTTGAGCCCCTCCAGGGGTGTTTGGAGCACTAAAGGGCAGTGACCCGACTTGTGCTGCAGCTTTTTCTGTCATTCTTTAGCTCTGCTCCAGGCAGGGTCGGGAGCCAAGCCGAGGCTCTTACCTAGACCCAGAGGTGTTCTTGAGTTCCGCAGGACTTGGGGATGACGAGGTGCCCTTGCAGGAGCTGCTGCGGCAGGCGGAGCCGCTTGCCTGCGGTGCCACGTTTCATTGCTGGAGTTCCCTCCTAAGCCCATTAAATTCTGAATTTACAGTGGTTCCATCTAAGAGCAGGTGCTGCCTCTGGACGTGGCGGCTGTAGTGCAGGCCCTGGTCCGTTTCTCTTGCAGAGGTCTGTGAGGGTCCTGGCTGGGGACCCCCGGGAGCAGAAGACAAACCACTTCCTCCGTAACTCTAACTCTGGCCGTATCTCCTTCCAAGACGGTCTCCCGCAGGAGGACATTTGACAAGAGGGACTGAGAAAGAGGCCAAGAAATACTGAGAATGAGAACATAAGGTCAGAGTTAAGGCGATCGATAGAGACGATCTTTATTGCAGCCTCCCCAGGCCCGGGCTGAGCGTGCGAGGGAAGCTCTGCTGTGCCCCTGCTGTCGGAGGAAGGCTCCGCTCCCCGGGCAGTAGCGTGCCCACTTGCCGAGATGCCACCCCCACTGAGACGCCGTGGTCGGGCGGTGGCAGTGACAGCAGAGTGGCATTGCTCTGTCCTGTGGGAACAAGCGATGAGCCTTGAGCGGGGGACACACGGACTCTGCTCCGCCGGGAGCTGCCCGGACCGTTCCGTGGCACAGCGTGTCTCCGAAGGCTGACACGAGGCCGGCAGCAGCGACCTCCGTGTTTCACGTGAGTGGGATCCTTGAAGATCCAGTGTCCCAACACGCTGTAGCCTGTGCTCAGCCGAGCTGCAGGAGAGCCACCAGACGTCTTGGCGTCTCTGAGCTGCACCAGCCGGCCCCGGACGGAGCTCCTGCCGCAGCAGAGGCCCAGCGGTCGTTCCGCTGAGCAGCGCGAGGACCCCGTGGCCCAGAGCTGCTGCCCAACGCTGCAATGGATTCATCGTGTGACATCCATTACCACAATAAAGCTGACGCCAACTAACGAGAGGTGTACGTTTGTGATTAGCGACCCAGTGAGTCAGAGCTAGCGCTGCAGATGCCGGCTGGAGAACTGCATGAGCACCAGAGCCCAAACTCAGGCGCTTGAGGGTGACTCATGTGTTAAATGGGCGACGTTAAGCCCTGTGTTGGGGTGGCATCAGTGTTCAGTGTCCCTTGTCCTGTGACTGGCCGTGGCCACCGGCCTCAGCAGGCTGGTGTCATCCCCCCCCGCACATGGTCCTGCTCAGACCCCGACCTCCCGCCTCCGCTGAGGGGCTGGCGCGGCGCCGCCGGCCTGGGAAGCTGAACCTCAGCTCCTCTTGGCTCAAGGCAGAAGCATCACAAGTGTCAGCACGGTCCAGGGCTCCAGCTAACGCAGCCGAGAACCTGGGTTAGGGGGTGCTTTGCAAAGGGTGGTTGGTTGGTTGTTTGTCTGCTTGTTCGTTTATCTTTAAGCAACAGCCGAACATGCCAAATGTATCATGTGGAGCAGAATTTTAGATGCAAAACTGAGTTTTTCAGGTGCTGTTCTGGAAACCCACAACTGCTTTGTATTTCTACAGATCTGAAAGAGAGAGAGAAGAAAAATAAGCCCTTTAGGCATTTAGCTCCTAGGGTAAAGCTACCTCTTTCTATATAAACTCATCAATTAATTCTGTTTCAGTTAAATGGTGTAACATTTCTGGTGCAAGCTTTCAGCCGCTGCAGATACAACCCCCTGTTTCCTTGTAGGCTTTTTGTCTCTTCATGGTGTCTCAACTCAGGCACAAAGCGGAGCTGAGCTCGCTTTCCGCAGCCAAGGGGATTGTCCGTGGAGAGCTGATGAAAAGCTGGAGATTGGCATTGATGAGGCCAGCTGAGATCTGCGCTTCTCGGCGCCTCCCCTCGAGGGAGTTTGGGCCGTTTCGGGGAGTTATTTGTGCTGCAGTGAGGTCCGGAGGGGAGGTGGCACAGTCTGGGCAGGGGCCCAGCAGCAGCCCCCGCCCGTGGCGGGTGGAGGCTGAAGCCCCTCGGCAGGTGAAGGCAGTGTCCTTCAGCCACGTCCCACAGGACATCCCCCCAGCCCTGCCCACAGCCCTGCCCACAGCCCTGCCTGCAGCGAACGGCCCCCGCTCCCCCGAGCACCCCACCTTTCCTCACAGGCCGGGCGCAGCCACCGAAGAGGAAGGCAAACCTGCAGCCCCGTGACGAAGGCTTAGCAGGTCTCCATCCCACTTCTCCGTGGCAGCTGGACTTAGAGACGCTGAACGATGCGTCCTTCACTCCCGGGGCTGCCCTTCCCGGGGGGGCTGCGGGGGGCTCACCCAGCTCCAAGCAGCAGCGGCCGGAGGATGCTCTGCCTTCCCTTCGGGTTGCCATGGCATTTTCCCAGCGTTCACCGCAGGGCGTCAGGCTGAGGATGGGGCGCTCCTGAGCCCAGCTTTTCCACGTTAGACACGGCTCTGAAGCCAGCAAGGGAGTGGGAAAGCGCAGGCTGTTGAGAGAGAAGCAGATGGAGGTTGGGTATTTGGAAAAGCAAGAGTTCCGAGGGGCTGCTGTGACAGCGTAGCGATGGAGAGAGCACCCACCATGGGGAAACGCTCCCCTCGGCCCGAGGTGACACCCCAGTCCTACACCAGCTCAGCGTTTCCTGCTGCTGGTGCCCGGGGAGGGTCTGGCTTTGACGTTGCCGTGTGTTGCCTACAAGGAGACAGGGGCATTGTAGGTAGCAAGTCTCCGCATGCGTCCGTGTCACAGCAAGCACCGCTGGCTTCACCTCATCTGGTCACTAACATCTACTAATCACAGCTCATCCGCTCATCCCGTGAGTGAGTAGAAGAGCAAACCGTGACTCTGCCTCATGCTTGTCCGGAGCGAGACTTTGGGAAGAGCAGTGAGGGGGTGGGGGGGCCTCGGGGAGAAGAGCTCTGGGTCCCACCAAGACTCTCTCGGTGCCAGAGCGGCCTGAAAGGGGGAAGCGTGAAAGCCTGAAGGGTTCACTCCTTGTGAGTCGAGCTCTGGGAAGGTCCCCGTGCAGTTGTTTATCACCCAAGCACAGGAGAAGAGCTGTAAGAGCTGCTCCTGTCAGGGCTTTAGCAGACTAGAGGGGGAAGTCACAGAAAAAGGGCTTTTCTTCTTGTATGGAGAAGTACGAGGGGACCCATTTAAATTTCAGGATTTTTGTCAGCAAACAGGAGGCAAAGCAGCCGCATGGCAAGGGACCCGTGTGCTGCCTGGCGCAGCTCTGCGGGCAATCTCCAGTGAGAGCCTGGGGAGAGATTGGCTTGGAGAGTCCGAGGGGCAACACACGAGGAGACTGGAAGTCTCCTGTGGATACCAGCCCTAAATTTCCTTTTCCTACAAAGAAGAGATCAGAGGAGCACAGAACAGGCTTGCTGCAATGAGATCTAATGTTTATTTAAGGCGTAAGCAGCTTGCTGCAACAAGAGATGTAACATTTAGTTAAGGCCTAAGCAGCTCTTACATCTGTAATGCTCTGACCCTGCCAGAACCTCGCTGGTGTAAATGTGTCTGGGTCTGCTCCCAGTTCTCCCAGTTCCACGAGGGAGCACAGGCAGGCTCATGGCTGAAGGACTCACAGTCCAGCTACAGCACCATCCACAAAATTGCCCAAGAAAACCCATAGCTGAGGGCCGAGACCCTGTTGTGTGGAGAAGCGTGAGAGGGCGAATGGTCAGCGCGCGTGCAGGAGTCCTCCTGCTCTTCCACATCACCCCTCCGGCGTAGCAGGTTGGTCACCGCGGCACAGCTGGGACACGGTCCCGGGAGGTGCCGGCCCTTCCCCAGGGGAAAACCACGCGTCCCTCAGCTGGCCAGGCCAGGGGCTGCCTGAACACCTCCCTGCGCAGCTCCGGGCTGGATCCTCTGCTGAAACAGTTCAGCCTTCAGCTGTGGGTGACCCGGCCGTGCTTTCCACCCGCCGGCCCCTCTTTGGCCAAGCAAGCCCTGCCTGGAGCCTCCGCGCTCACTGCCCAGCTCCTGGCCACTTCTCCCCATTCCCAACAACTTCACCTGCAGAAAAGGGATAAAACTCCGAACGCAGTGGTCGTTTGATGTTTGTAGCCGCTGTGCCAAAACAAACCGTTGCTGGAAGCCCCTGGTATAGGGAGGGCCCTGGAGATCAGGGAGACAAGGAGGAGGTGGCCGTGTCACCTACGTGGGACGAGGCCCCTCACTCCCTCCTGATAGCCACAGCCGAGGGGATTCCTGGCACACAATGAGGTTTGGAAAGCTGAGGAGAGCAGCCCAGCACCCAGGCAGCGGGTGCAAGGTCTCCCTTGCCCCTGGAGGACATGCCACTTGTCCTGCCTGCTCACTGGGGAGCAAACGCCCAGGGCAGGTCCTTTGGCTCAGCCCAAGGGGGTTCAAGTAGTCCCGCGCCAGAGGAGCTGTGATTATCCCCTCTGGGAAACACTCACTCACTGCAAGGGCCTAATCCTGTTCCACTGACCTTTGGCTGTAGCCGTTCTCACAGTCATGAAAGCAAAACACTGAACACAGCTATTGGGTGAAGTCAGAAAAGGCGTTGAACTGTATTTGCCGCTCTTGTTCTTGCTGTGGGGCACTTTTTCTCATGCATATGTTGTTTCCTTCCCCTCCCTCTTCTGCCCTTCCCCAATCTCTGTCCTGTCCCTTCCCTGTCTCCCCCCCTCCTCCTCCAGCTGTTACAAGTAGCACTGTCGGATCCTTCAGGCTTTGGCTGTTGAATTCATGCAGTTATGAATGTCCCGTACCCTGTAGTGAGCACACAGGTGTAACCCCAGCCGATGTGGAACGTCCCGACCTCCCCTGGCCCCAGAAGCCCCGTGTTGGCCATTTCCCGGGTCCCCTCACCACCCCCGGTCTCGCCCCTTCCCCAGAGCTGCCCAGGGCTCGGCCACCCACCCCAGATGGCCGAAGCCTTCCTGCGCGGCGCTGCAGGGCCTGCCCTGTCCCTGTCCCTGTCCCCGTCCCCATCCCTGGGTGCTGCTGGGCCACGCACGCTGGAGCCCCCGGGCCCTGCCGAGACGGTGCCGCTCGGCCCCAGGCTGCGTGACGAAGTCCGTTCGCTCTTCTCCGTCTTGTTGCCGCCCCGGACCGGAGCTAACATTCTCTCTCATTGCCTCTCTTCCTGCTCTCCATCTGCATGTCCGCGCTGCTCTGTCTAGAACCGCCTCTGGCCTCCGGAGGGTGGGCGAGTTGTGTAAGTGAGCATGTTCTCATCCCATAGCAAACTCACCTCGTCTCCCCGCGCCCGTGCCGGGGCCCGCTCCCCGCTCTCCCGGCTGGCCGAGGGCGGGCAGCGGCGCTGGTGCTGGCATGTGAGTGTCCCCCCTCCTGCCCTGGTGTGCCCCAGTAGCATGTCCGTGTCCCTGTGCTGTGCTGTCGTGTGCTGCTGCTCGGAGGTGACGACTGAGGAAATTCCCTCGGGCTTCTGTGGGATTCGTCCCGTGGCCCGGACAAGACCGTTGGGCCCGCATCGCGAGGGACACCCAGCCAGTGCAGGGGAGGGACCTTGGCAGCGGTGGGGGGGGTACCCTGGCAGCGGTGGGGAGGGACCCCGGCAGCGGTGGGGCTGAGCCAGCTGCTGCCCCAGGAGGCACCATCTCCTCCCTGAGCCTCAGCAGCTCCCCCCGTGTGTTCGATGCACCAGGCTTCCCCCTCCCCACAGGGTCATGACTTCCCAGTCGCAGGGTGTCCCCAGGTCACCTTCTCGAGCTCTAAAGCCCCGTGAGGCCGAGGCGGCAGCATCTCAGGCTCTCTGAGATCACACGGCCATCCCAGGCTGGGGATCAGCGACCAGCAGGGAGAGGGGGGGCCTGGAAGAGACCAGTGGGGCAGAGCCACAGGAGATCCAGCCCAGTGACCCACAGCGGGTGACATACAGTGTCCCCAGGGCAGTCACCAGTGGCACAAACTTGCCAGTGGGTAAGAGTTCACCTGAGACAGCTGTAGGGAAATTGGGGTACAGAGAACCGACCCCCCTTCTCCCACACTGCTGCTGGAGGGGTCCTTGCTGGCAGAGGCCGTGGCCCCAGCAAGTCCCAGTTGCCACCAGAGCTGCTGGAATCCCTCGGCAGGCCCATGGCTGAGGAGCTGTGTGCGGGCTGGACCAGGCACGGGGTCCCTTGGGCTGCCTGGCAGGATCCCTCCCCCGCTCCCGGAGGTGACCCCGGGCCTGGGTGGGCACTGGGGGGTTGAGCTGTGGCACGTGCCCCCAGTCCGGGTGCCCACTGGGCGAATTTCCCCAGCGTGCATGGCCAGCTGTGTGGTCTTGGTTGTGCTTCTTCTGTGTTTATTTGTCTGTCTGTCCTGGTTTTTTTTACCTGTAGCGTGTATGAAACTAGCTACCTCCATCTGTGTCGCTTCCACGTGTGAACGCAACCCCAGAGCCCGCGCAGAGCTCTGGACAGTCTCACGTTTGATTTTACTTGTCATTTTCTGCCAAGCGCTGAATTTTCCAAGTCTGCATCCCCTCCCCGGTGCCCAGCTGGACCGGGCCAGTCCCGGGAGAGCAGAACGGCAGCGCTAGGAGCCTCCTCTTGCCAGACGCCCTGCACCGCCGCCGGTGCGGCTCCTTCCCCGGGGATCAGCTCTGCCCCAGTCCCAGGCTGGTTCCAGCAGAGACTCAGAAGCCGTCTGGCCCGCTCCGGTCCTTCTGCTGGAGCAAGAGGTTGTAGAGCCCCCAGGTCTGGCCGGAGAGGGAGCGCTGCTCTGGCTGGAGCCGGGCGGGGAGATTCGGTTCTGCGCAGCAAATCCCGCTTCGTTTGCGTGTGCCCGGTGGCGGGAGGGTCCTCATGTCATCGCATCGCCCATGTCTTCATGCATTCAGTCCTGTTGCTGGTGTCACAGAGAGTCTGAGCGTTCGGGGTCGCACCCAGGGGAGATCTGCGGCCCATGTCAGCGCCACAGGCGCCAAGCTCGGCCCTCAGCCACGTGCTGCCTGGCGCAGGACAGGCCCTGCTCAGGCTGTCTCCTGCCCCCAGCCCAGCAGCTGCTCAGAAAGCGCTGGGGGACGATGGCTCGTCACGCTGAACGGGAGCTGGCTCGTCCCCGTCCCGCTGAGCCGGCGTTTCAGACAATGGCAGTGCCTGCTCCTGTCCAGCACCGTCTGACTGACTGTAGTCGTCAGCTGATGTTTCCTCTCTGTTGCACAGCCCTGTTTGTGTGAAAGCTTTGGACATTGTTTCGCCGGCGCCCAGCATCCCTGCCCAACCCGAGCGCGAGCTGCGGCCGCCCCATCCAGCCCCGCGGGCCCCGATGAGTCATGAACACGCAGCCCCTGCCCGTGCCCGGGGAGCTGCCGTGGGCTGTGTGAGAGCGGAGAGGGGAACAGCAGGCACTGCCTCTGCCCGGCGCACGGCACGAGTGGCATTAGTCCCAGTTGTGCCTGAAGAGGTTAGGTTCAGATTAGGGTTAGGGTTAAAGTTTGGGTTAAGATTGGGGCTAGGGCAGTTCGGGTTAGGGTTAGGGTTAGGGTTAGCTGCTGTCTTGGTCCAAAAGGATCAGCGATAAACCTGGGTGTGCAGTCCATGCTGGTGCCCGCTTAACTGAGCACCTTTAAAATTTTCTTAGCACAGGTTTTTGCATTGAGTTCCTTGGAAGGGACAGAGGGGTGCTGTAAACACAGGGCATTTTTAGGCTTCACAAGTGAGGAGGCTCAGTCCTACAATAGCTCTGAGGCTCCACCAGTTCAGCTGCAGGAGTGCTGGCGGCTGGCTGGAAGCACGGGGTTAGCCGTGTGTATGTAATTAGCTGACCCTGTAGATTAACCTTTCGTGTCATCACAGTTAAAACACTGATGGGCCAGCTTCCCCTCTCATTAGCTGCGCAAAGGGTCAGGCATCCACTGCAGACCGTGGTCATTTTCCCCTGCAACAAAATTTGTCACCTCAAATGTAAAGCTTCAGACCTGCTCTCCTCGGCACGGGGCGGGGTGCAGGCTCTGGGGCTCAGGCAGCGCTGCCGGCACGAGCCACGCTGCGGGGGTGCTCGCCCCACACCCAGCCCAGCGCAGGCACCGGGTGGAAAGCCGAGCCCATAACCCAGGCTCAGGTTTTAGTGGTCAGTGAGATTCCCAAGGCGAGCTGGGTCTGAAGGAAAGCAGTGAAACGGCTCAAGTGAACCCTCTGTGTCCGGCAGCCGCGGTGCCTCTGCCCTGCCAGAGCCTCGGGACCCACCCGGCGCGTCGTCGGGGACGGTGGGAGAAGGGCTGCGCCGTCGGGGCTCTCAGAACTCAGCGCTGGGAACTGGGAACCGAAAAACAAACACAAATGTGCCCTCCCCCAGCTCCTCTGAGACCAGCAAGGAACAAGAAGTAGGAGTAGTCCCCAGTCCTTTTCTGGGCACTTCTTGGACAAGGACCTCACTGCTGAGCCTTTAGGTGCTACCAGGGGCCCGGTAAACTCAAGTGCCACAGCCCTGCCACTGCCGGTGGCTGTCACCATCCCTTCATCTTCTACACAGAGGCTGCTGCGCGCAGAGGCCGTTGGGCACCTGTGACAGAGCCGGGAGCTCAGGAGACCATGGGACAGGCTGGTCTGACCCCGAAGACGGGTCCTGCTCCAGTTTGTAGGACAGTGCGGTGAGCTGGGAAGGTCAGTTAGTCTTTGGAGGTCGGGGGAAGATGCTCCAGCAGTGAGCAGCAAGAATGACTGCTGTGCTGGCTGCAGACGTGTGATCAGAGAGGAGAGGGGAATGATGGAGTGGGAGAGGACAAAAAAGGCAGTTTTGAAACAGGAAGGAGGCATTACATTGAGAGGCCACAAAAGGGAATATACCTCCAGTGTTTCTGTGGCTGGCTGGCTATTTCCCAAATCCAGCCTCTGTATTTTATTGGGATAACATCTTATATACAGTTTGGGAGAGCCAAAAAATAAACAAACCCAACAAAAGTGCGGTTTGCTCTCACCTGCCCATGGCAGGCAGATGGGAGCTCTCCCTAAGAAAGGCACTGCAGTCGTAGACGGGCCCAGGCCAGCGTCCAGTCCGTAGGTGAATGTCGAGTATCGTCCTTCCAGCATCGCACCAGTTCAGTTCTGTCTTGGGTTGCACCTTGCACTGCAACAAACCCCAAAGCCTCAGAGCAGCAGCTTCATCCTTACCCAGGCACCAGCCGGGGTTCCCTGTCTTGTCCTCCCCCCACACAAAACCCCTTCCCCATGTCAGCTCTTGGGAAAGTCACAAGTTCTTGGCTCCTCTTCTGTCCGTGGCAGACTTGCAGGGGCA
Source organism: Strix uralensis (assembly GCF_047716275.1). Taxonomy (NCBI): domain Eukaryota; kingdom Metazoa; phylum Chordata; class Aves; order Strigiformes; family Strigidae; genus Strix; species Strix uralensis. Next base: position 470,985 of record NC_133976.1, read on the forward strand.
GCGCAGCTCGGCCCAGCCCAGTTCAGGAGTCACCGCCCCGTGCTGTGGCACGTCAGAAGTCAGGGCCTGAGCGACTTCATCTGTTCCTGCGGTTTTTAAAAGCACTTGTCTGCAGCTGTACTGTCGAGCATTCTCCCACCTGCAGCGCCTGTGCCCGTGGAGCTGCTGGCCACTGTCCTGCCGTCCTGTGACCCGCAAACTTTGCTGGTCCTACAGGATCTGGCATTAGGGTTTATTAAAAACTTGTGTTGTTAAATGGGGGTCCCTCGCTGACCATCGAATAGCAGCAGAGCTGACCTGATCCACACCACCGGTTGTGACGTGTTCAGCTGCTCTTAAGCTGTGGGCATCAGCTTCCTCATCTCTTTGTCACCCCCCGTGTCAAGGAAGATGCTCAACCTGTGCTACCTGTAGGACTTCCTCCCTCGCCTGCTCTGGCAATAAGCAGAAGGAAGTCAAATCCCAAGCAGACCAAGGAAATCTAGAAGGATGTCACTTCCTAGGTGTAGAAACTTAAATCTCTCCCCTGCTTTTTCTGCAAAAAGAAAAGCTTTGCACTGTACCATGGTGTGACACGGATGCGGGAGACCCTGGCTCTGCCTGGTGCCCGGTGCAGAGGGGTGTCAGCGGTACACGTGCCTCAGGCAGGGAGGTTTGTCCTCTCTAGACTCTTTCACTGCCCTGAGTAGCTTCTGCTTCACCAGCCGGCAGGTTGCTCTCACCTGGGGACTTGGTGTGCTGCCTGCACGTCCGCCCTCATCAGGGGCTGAGCACCTCCAGCCATGCGTGAGACGGTTCGGGCCCCTTTGCACTTCCCTCGCCAGGCAGAGGATCGGGGGGGGGTTTGTTGTCTCCTCAGTGGTCAGATGTCACGGTGAGACTTGAGCTGAACGCAGCGTGCTGGGACGCTGGAGACGCTTGGCTGAGGGAGCCGTGTGGGTTCCACGCTCGGTGCTGCTCGGGAAGGCCCCTCCTGGGTGGGCGAGCGTGTGTCCTCCTGCCGCTGCCCCTCGCGCGGGAGCGAAGGCGTTGGTCCCTGTTCCAGACAGCGGTTCAGGAGCTGGGCATCGGAGGGGTGGGAGAGGGATTACTAATATTGAGGAATTCTTCCAGAGCCAGAAGTAAGACTTCAGTCTGGACATGTTTTACAGAGAAAAAGATACCAGAAATGAAGAGTAGAAGTAGCTTGTCAGGTTTCATTGTGGGAAAAGGTTAATAGCAGGTATTTTGTAGTGGGGTCCCATTTCATTTAATAGATAACACATTTCATTTAATAGATAACATCCCTGGGTGTGCTTAAGGGTCGTTTGGATGAGATGTTGGGGGATGTGGTGTAGGGGAGAACTTTGTGGAGTTGGGCTGAGGGTTGGACTCGATGATCCCGAGGGGCTTTTCCAACCTGAAGGATTCTGGGATTTATTGTATGGAAACCACTGTGATGAATGAGAAGTCATGATTTGCAGAAAATATGAAGTTTTGGGGGACGTCAAGCTTAGAGAGGACAGTGAAGAGCTAGAGGGAAACTAGCCAAGCTAAATGAGTGACCCACATGAGAGCAGAGAAAGTTCAGTGCTAAGAAGTGTAAAGAGATGGGCAGCCGAGGGCAGCCGCCGGCTCTGCAGGCCAGAGAGCACAGGCCCTGTGAAGTGGGGGCGACAGCATCCCGGGTGATTCCAGGGCCCCACAGGCAGTGGGGAGCGAGAGCCGGTGCTGAAATGGTGGGGGCTGGCAGGGCAGGTTGGGCGCTGGTGGTGCTGCAGGAGCACGTTGCTGTTTGCTTGCTGCGTGTGCACCAGAGGAGGTTGCGGGCGCTGGCAGGAAGGTCTGGAGGAAGGTCCATGGGAAGGTCCGTCAGCTCAAGCCCTCCTCGCCTAAACCCTGGTGGAGGAGTGACCTGGAGGAATGGGCTCCGGCACGTCGTTGCTTTCTCCTCGGGGCGTTGGCTGTCGGCTGATGGCAGGTCTGCGCAGGTCCTCCACCGTCTCACAGAAGAGTTGAGGTGGGAGAGGATCTCTGGGGATCGTCTGGTCTTCCCCCTACTCGGGCAGGGCCACCTAGAGCAGCCTGCCCAGGAGATTGTTACGTTGGGCTTTTAATATCTCCAAGGATCCCCCCCCTCCACCACCGCTGTGGGCAACCTGTGCCAGTGCTTGGTTGCCCTCACAGTGCCCTCACATAATTTCCCATGTTGAGGTGGGATTTCCTGTGTTTCGGTCTGCGCCCGTTGCCTCTTGCCCTGTCACAGGCACCTCCAAGAAGAGTCTGGCTCCATCTTCTTTATTCCCCCCATCAGGTCACTGGTAGGTGCCCTTGAACCTTCTCCAGGCTGAACAGTCCCAGCTCTCTCAGTCTCTTCTGTGCCCAATACCTTCCTCATCTTTGTGACCCTTCACTGGACTCTCACTCCAGTAAACCCGTGTCTCTCTTGTACTGGGCCCAGTACTCCAGGTGTGCTCCACCAGTGCCAGGCAGGGAGATCACCTCCCTCGACCTGCTGGCAGCACCAGTCCTGATGCAGCCCAGGACACCAACAGCCTTTTTCTGCTGCGGGGACACGTTGCCGGCTCGTGTTGAGCTCGGTGTCTGCCAGCACCCCAGGTCCTTCTCTGGAAAGCTGACGTGCAGTGGCTCAGCCCCTGGTGTGACCTGGTGGGTGAGGTCATTCCCCCCCTTCTCAGGTGCATGACGTCGCATTTCCCTCTGTTGAATTCCGTGAGGCTGCTCTTGGCCCGCTCCTCCCGTCAGCGGGGGACGCTCTGAGGGGCAGCACACCCACGGGGTGTATCAGCCACTCCTCCGTTCTGTGTCATCTGCACAAAACGTGTCTCCTCCCCTTGCTGAGGAGACCCTCTGCCCCGGGTATTTAATGACACCATCAGGAGGTCTTGGCCCCAGGACAGCCCCAGCGGGGTGCACCACAGGTCAGGAGCCTCCAGCCGGCCATCACGCCCTTAGACCCGGCAGTTGGGGCAGTTCCCAGCCAGCCCCACCTTCCGCTTGGCCTGGCCGTACTCCACCAGTTTGTCAGTGAGGACCTCGTGAAATCCATCGCTCGTCCTTCCCCCACCAACCTCGTCACCTGGTCGTAGGCAGCCGCCATGTTGCTCAGACATGCTTTCCCCTTTGTAAAGCCATTCTGTCTACTCCTCATCACTCTCTTGTCCTCAGTGTGTTGGAAAATGGTTTCCCGGATGATTTGCTCCATCACCTTCACAGGGATTGATGTGAGAGGGGCCAGCCCGCCCTGCCCTGGGCCCTCCTTGAAGGCAGGAGTTCCTGCCGTGTTACGGCAACCGCTTCGCTGAGCACCTGGACAGCGGCTGCAAGCCAAGACAGGCACCAAGAGTGGGCTGCCACTTGCCAAATACTAGGCTTAGACCTAACTAAGCATGTTGGTTGCCATAACAACGCGATGGGCTGTGGAAGGAAAAGAAGAGGGATTGCCTTCTGGATGCTGAGCTTCTTCCGAGGGAGCTGAGCCCCGGCACGGGCGAGGTGCAGCCGCTTGGCTGCAGAGCCAGCGCGAGGTGAACCCCTGCAGATACCCCTCAGCCTCCTGTGGCCCGAGCGCCTCGTGGCTCCCCTGAGCCACCACGCTGCGGGGTTCTGGAGGGTTTTCCTGCCCGGTGCTGTGCGGACTCTTTGCCCAAACACCAAGGTAACGGGTCATCCACTCGATCTCTTTTGGCACCTTCCTGGAGGGAAAAAACCCCACAGTCTGGCCCGAAGGAGCCACCCCTCTCAGAAGAGGAGTATAGAGGTGCCCGACTTCCGAGTCCTCCCCACAGTGCGTCCCTTTCCATCCGGGCAGAATCTGAGGATTTGGGAAGTTTATCGGGGATTCCCAGGCAGGTGGCACACGGCAGCGGGGCTGTTCCACGCGCAGAGGTACGAGCTGCTTATACTGCGTGTGCACAGCGCGTCGCTCGCTTTCGGAACACATCGGCTTTGTGGCTCACGCACAGTGCGGTTGCTGGGCCCCTTCGTAAAGTCTCTGACCCTGTGAAATCTCTTTTGGGAAACAGGAGACCAGTTGCACGTGCTCAGCGTCTGTCTGTGCATCGTAAGTCCAACGTGGACCAAGCTGCCTGATCTGTAGGACTTCACGCACAAGTGCTGCCTGTAGCTTCTGCATTTATTCCTGCTCAGGAGACTCCATACAGAAGTGCAGCAGCCCTTAGAGTTACAGGATTTAACCGTTCTCTCCTGGTTTGCTCGTTCTTGTGTTGGTCTGAAGATGAATTCTTCCAGTGCTGCTTCAGCATCGTCAGCCCTCCGGGTGCTGCTGGAGTTACTGCACCAGGAGGGACAGTACCTTGGGTACCATTAACCCCACTTGTTTGTAGCAGTTTTCAGGTGTTCCCTCGCAGCATCCCTTTGTTTTTCTGCTGTGAAAGAGGAGAGCTCAGAAATGCCAGATTTATCTTCCCTAATGAAAGTGCTGGCTGCACTAGTAGAGTCCTAAGAAAAACTGACAGGAGGAAATTAGGTCGCCTCTGGTGAAAAACCTTGTTCTCAGTAGTTCTTCAGCTAAGCCTCGCACACTGTTGGGCACCCTTTTCCCTGCGGGCTTTCTTTATGGGGATAAGCTCTCTTTGGATTCTTTTGCTGAGAGCCAGGAACAAATTTCTTGCTGAAATTCAGCAGTTAGGGAAGAGCAGTGTGTTGGCAAATGGTCCCCGAGAGGAGCTCATCAGTCCCCCGTGGGGCAGCTCGCTCTGCCGCTGGGGCCGTGCGCTGGCGGGGCGGGTGGCTGGGGGCTGCCTCTCGTCCTGGGGCTTCGTTTCTGGTCAGGGGAGGCTTCCTCGGGGCTCTGTGGAGAAGCGCGTTCCCTTCCACCTTCCAAAACAGGCCCGTACCCCGTCACCAGCCCCCCCCAAAGCAAACTCACCCGAGCGGAGCCTGTTGGCGTGCGAGAGCGCCCAGCTCGTGCCAGTGAGTTTATGTCCTGTTTGGCGGTTGTGTTATTTCCATGGTGACACGTAGCACGAGTGCTTCTGATTTTTGTTTTGGGGGCCATCCAGAGAGACTTTCTTTCCTTTCTGCACCCCTCCCCTTTGTCCTCCCTTTTCAGGGACAGTTCTCATGAGACAGTTCTGGAAGACAAAACCCTTTCCAAACGGGAGCTGTAGAGGTGTCATGACATCTGCGCATGCATCGCTCTAGGCAGGAAGCCACAGAGCGTCCACCTGCATTTCGTGCAGAGAGAGAGGATTAGTCTCCAAGCCCGGCCTAAAGCGCAGCCTGGCCACGGCCACAGATCGCGCCCAGCTCTGCGGCGGAGCCTTCGGCTGCACCCAGCACCGGTGGAGGATCACGAGAGCGGTCTCGGGTCTCCCATCAGGAGCGGAGGTGGTTCAGCACAGCAGGAGAGTCCTTCGTGCAGTTCCAACGAAAGCAGGGGAGAGGCTTTTGGAGTCCAGTACGAAAACACCCTGAAGCCGAGAGCAGCAACACGAAAGACTTGCTGAGCAAAAGTGAAGCATCTCTCTTTGGAGAGGTTAGAAGTGCGTTAATGCTGTTGAAATCTGGACCGAGATACAGAGTTCAAAGGAAGAATCCTCATGCATTAGTGACTCATTCAACAAATCTGCTTTTCAATACTTTCAGTAAAAGTATTCCCAGAAGGCTTAATTAGCTGTCCTACAAACGCATAATCCCTCTTTCTTTGGGTAGAACTTCCTTTTTCATCAAGCTGGTGTTTCTTTGCTTGTGCAACTGCTTCCCATGAGACCTGTTCTCCCTCTCCGCTGATCCCGGTCGCTCCCACATCTGTGCTGTGGTGAGCGAACAGAGCCGCATCTCCAAAAACTAGTTTATCTGGCTACGCTGAAGAAGCAGCCTGGGCAATCGATCTGCTGCTGCTGCTGGTGCTGCCAGACTGCCACCGCCGAGCTCCGCAGGACAGGGGTTGAGAGCTGTCACAACCTGTTTGGAGAAGACAAGCGTGGAGGCACAGCCCGACCCCGGGGAGTGCAGCTGCCACGTTCCGACTCACACAGAGAGACCTGTGGCAACTGGCAACCCCTCCATCTCCGGGCTGCTGGACTTCTGAGCAGAAGGGGAAAGTGAAGGAAGCATTTAATTTTTCTTATTAAGCTCCCCACTAACATTGACTTGATGTTGCCTAAAGGAGACGTGGACAATGCCGTAGTGTTCATGAATCCTGACAGAGCTGAAGTCCTTGACAGCAGCGTCCTGAAACGTGGCAGCACTTGGCCTTGGCTTGGCTAAAGGCGGCTGGTCCACACCTCTGCCGCTGTCCCCCGGGGCAGGACACGGGATACGCCGACGTGAATCTGCAGTGGAGAAGAGCAGTGACCCAGGAAAAACCCTCGAGGCAGATACTGTCGCTGCGCACAATGTGCAAGTCCTTGGAAGGGGTATTGTGCTGAGGTGCCACTTGTGAGTGATCACATCCCGAAAATCTTGCCTGGCTTCAGAGCAGGATGAAGTGGCTGTGACCGACTAATTGGGCTGACGGCCCCCGATGAAGTCAGCTCCCAGAGGCAGCGAGCGGCGCTGGGGGTGTGCAGAGCCAACGGCATGGTGCCAGCAGCGCGTCACGCCCAGCTCTGCGGAGAACAGACCTGCAGCTTACATCTGCTGGCCAGCCGCGGGAGCTGGGGCACGCGGCGGGTTCCTCGCGCGTGGTTCCAGTGGCCCCGTCCCCCCGAGCGGGCATGGCCACCTTTCCAGGCGCTGTAAGCCACCAAACGAAGACGAAATGGTGCCGAGAGCCGGCGAGACCTCGCAGCACGGCCTGTGCACGGTGGGGGTCTCTGTGGGACCTGCCCCTCCGCTGCCGGACGGCCACGGGGCATCCTCCACCCCCTCGGTGAGGAGCTGGGCTCGCACAGGGCTACCGCAGGGCTCGGTACCCTCAAGTCTTCTCCATTCACAGAGTGACAGCACCGTCCCCCTCTGTCCCCCCTTGGGCCAGTTACAGAAGCCTTTGGCACACGGGCTGCCGTCTCCACAGCCGTTCCCGATGGCCTTTACCTTTCTTGAACATGAGTGGCCAGAACCGTGCCTGGAATTTCAGATGAGAGCGTAGCGGTGTCTCCTACGGCGACACAGATGCGTCCGTGTGTCTTTGAGAACTGCACCCCTCAGATCCTGCAGGTTCCTTCTGCCTTCCCGCGGCCGCGCCGCGTTGGCACCTCCCAGGCAGCCCCCCCAGGGTCTCACAGTAGACCCAGAACTTTCTCTCCGTTAGAGCAGAGATCCCTTGCCAGCCCTCTGAGCAGGACGCTGTATTCTGTAGTGTCACTTTTCATTCTGTTTCTTGTACCGCTGCCCTCAAGGTCGTTCAGCTCTTCCTCTTCTGCATTGATGGAGCTTCCCAAATGTGATTCATCGTCACGCTTCTTTATAGCCGTCTTGCTTTCTGTGCCAAGGTGGCAGGAAAATAAGAATAAGACGAAATGTGCCTGAGCCCGCAGACTATGGACAGACCTTCATATTCACATTCCGCTCATCTTCTCGGAGCCATCTCTAAGAAATCATTAGTGCTTACTAACCTCCCAGAAGTGCGGCTCGTGTGTGGCGTGCGCTTTGGCAGTGGGTGTACACCATTAACTGTAGCCCTTGGACTCCCGTCGTCAGCAACAGGTTTCCAGAGTGTCCGTCTGTTCCAGGAAGGGCCTGAGAGGGGAGGGCAGAGCTTGGAGGGCGGCCGGAGAGCAGCGGGGGGCTGCCCGCGGGGCACCGTGCAGACGGCCCAGAGGGCTGCTCGTTGGTTAAGCGACGTCATGTCCAGGAGCCAGGGAGCTGCCGTTCTGTTGCATTTTATGGGTTAGTTTGGAGGAGAAGCAAACCGGCCTTGCTTGGCCCAAATGAGTGGCCGAGGACCGTTGAGCAGAGATAGCCAGTGCAGCCGTGGTCCTGCCGTGCCTCTCGGCCCCGGAGCCACGACCCTTCCTCCCTGCTCCGTCAGGGCTGCAGCGTTTCTGCCATGGGACCTGGGCCTCTGCTGAGAGCCCTCCTGGGAGCTGAGACCCCGCCAGCCTCCGCGGAGCCGTGCCCAAAGCCCTGGGGCAGGCTCAGGGTGCTGCGTTCGCTTTCGCTGCCGGGACAGAGAGTGCAGGGGGGTCCCAGGTCCCTCCCGGTCGGAGTCGCGTCCCCAGCCGCAGCCGGCAGCGGGTGCCCGTTCCAAGGCAGGGTGTGCTCGGGGCTGGGCCCAGCAGCATGCCTTCCCCAGCCCCCCAGGCTGAGGCCCGCACTCAGCTCATTGCACTCCAAGGACTCATCCTCCGTCACCTTGCCCTGTCAGGTTTTAGATCCGTTTCTTTGCGCATACCCATAGCGCTTGTTCGTGCTGGGGGGGCACCGAGGGCAAGAGGCGAGGGCAGAAGGCAGAAGGCAGGTGTGCTCGCAGCCCGGTTTGTCCCCTGCCCGGCTCCACGGCCTGCCCCCGCCACCACCGTGACATGGGGTGCAGGCCGGGGAGGCGGACACAGCACGGTGCAAGGGGACAACCAGTGCGGACGCCTCCGGGCTGCCGCAGCCCTGGTGAAGGAGCTGCCCGTCATCGGGTGAGGGTCAGACCCCGCTGGCTCCCTCCCTGTGGGGACGTGCTGGTCCTGCCGTCCCCACGCCGCACTCTGGGGAGGTGCCACAAGGTCCCTCTTGTCCCGGGAAGGAACTGGCCGATGCGCTTGGGAGCGCTGGTTTGCCCCGGGTCCATGGTGGGGCCCGAGAGCGTGCTGAGCCGGGGGGTCCCTGGTGGGAGGTGGGGCCGGTGGGCTGCGGTGCAGCTCTGCCGCAGGGTCCTGCCCAGCGGCCGGGGCAGGGTGAGGTGCAGGGTCTTGGGCCGCAGCAAGTCTTTGTGTGCACCCGGTGGGCTGCGGGGCCGCATCTCCCCCGCCCGGGGCAGGTCTCGAGGGGTTCAGAGCCGTGGAGTCAGGGCAGGTTTGGCCACGAACCCAAGATACTGGAGGTACTTACTCGAACCTCTTCTACCTCCCCCGAGCAGCCCTGGCAGGGCTTGTGAGAGAGTCTTGGCCGAAGGGCTCCGAGCCGTGTCCCCCGAGCGCTGCAGAGTTCCCCCCCCCCCCATCTCAGGCCAGCCCAGCCCTCCAGCAGCACCCCCCGTGTATATTGTGTGTGTGCTCCTGTGTCTGGGGACCTCCGCCTTACCCCTGCCCTCTGCTCTCTCTCCTCTCTCTCGCTGTACCGTTCTTTCTGCAGACTTTTCAGTAGTTTAGGAGAACTCAGCACCATTTCCCAGCGGAGCTCCGGGACCACCTACACAGTCCGACCTGGCAGTCGCTACCCTGTAACCCGACGTACCCCCAGCCCCGTGAAGCCGGCTCTGGATCGGACAGAGCCCCTCAGCACCGTCCGGCCCTACGGTCTGACCCCTCCCACCATCCTCAAATCTTCCAGCCTCTCCATCCCACACGAGCCCAAGGAGGTGCGCTTTGTGGTGAGGAGCGTGAGCGCCCGGAGCCGCTCCCCGTCCCCGTCCCCCTCGCCAGGGCCACCCCTGCACACCCTCCACCCGCCTCGGCCCTTCATGCAGAAACCCCTCCACCTGTGGAACAAGTACGACGTCGGGGACTGGCTGGAAAGCATCAATTTGGTGGAGCACCGAGACAAGTTTGAGGACCATGAAATAGAGGGCACGCACCTGCCTGCCCTCACCAAGGAGGACTTTGTGGAGTTGGGGGTGACCCGGGTCGGGCACCGGATGAACATTGAGCGGGCACTCAAGCAGCTGGTAGACAGCTGACCGTCCCAGGCAGCGCTGGCCTCTTCCAGAGCCACCACGGGGAGGGGGGGGGGGGAGTTTCTACTAGACTAATAAAACCCACTTTGATTCTCTTTCTATTCTGAGCACTGCACTGAAGGGCGTGGAGCCGAGAGGCTCCCACCCGCTCCCCCACCGCCCCGGCGTGCCACGCACACGCAGACCCCCCCGCTCGGCCCCGCCAGCCCCGCGACGCCTTCGGGACAAGGAATGTTGCATGAAATACATCCTCGTTTCTGTTCCTCCCAGAGAGTCTGGCCTGTATATCGCTTGATGTGCTCTTGCCCGGGGGCGTCGCTGGTGGCCGGAGGGGCCGAGGCACCACGTGCTGCTGCCGAGCCCAGGGCTCCCTGTGGCCGAAGGGCAACACCTGGTTGGGGTGGGGAGCGGGGCAGGGCCAGCGGTGCAGTGAGGAGCCAAGCCCCAGCTAGGGAGAGGGCTTCTGCTGCAGGCCGAGCGCCGGCCACGCTGCCGGGGCGCGACAGGCAGGGAGACGCCGGTTGGCACGCGGCGGGGAGGCTAGCGGGCACAGCGCTCGCCACCGGCCGCGTCCCGGGCAGGTCAGTCGGGGCCTGGAGCCCCCGAGATGCTCCAAGCCGGTGCGGCGGGAGCGCGGCAGGGCAGGGGCTGGTGCAGGAGGCAGGCAGGGCCGGTGCTGGCACTCAGCACGCCGCGGGAAGAGCAGGCAGGAGGCACCGGGGCCGCAGTGGTGGCCCTGGCCCCGCTGGGGCCGGAGGCAGGCGGCCAAGCCGGCGCTCGGAGGGAAAGGGCCCCAGCGCACAAAGGTCTCCGTGGACGGGCAGCGCCAGCGCGGCGGCGGGGCAGATGCCCGCGGTGAGCCCGGACCCGCTCCCTCCTGCGCAGAGCCGCCCCGGGGAGCCGCCAGCCTTGCCCTGCGAGCCAGAAGAGCGATTCCCGCGAGAGAGAGGAGAGAGAGAGAGAGAGAGAGAGAGAGAGAGAGAGACTAGCCCTGGACTCTGAGCTGTGCTCTGCCTGTCGCCCTCGGTTGCCCCGGTGAGAGAGGGACTGAAACCGCATGGATAGAAGCATGTTTGGGGATGTCGGAGGGAGGCTGGTGGGGAATCCAGCAGAAAACGCTTTGCCAACGTTCTACTGGGGGGAGGGGAGGGAGGGAGATGTTTTATTTCCTCTTGGTTTGGGGTCTTGTTTCCAAGGGGGACACGTTGATGGATAATATTTAATCTCCGTGCATTTATATAGAGAGCAGCTGATGATCTACAAGAGATGATATTGAACTACAGGATTCCCACTCCGTCCTAGTCATCCTTATTTTGCATCTTTTTAATCAGCTATATATTTGAAAAGAGAGAACAAATATCTATATATCTATATCTATAGCTATAGCCACCTGATTTTGTTATAATTTTACTAAATCTATATATCTCTAGACTCGTTGAGATGCTGGCGAGGCGGTGCCTGCACCCCTCCCCTGGGACGCCCATGGCTCATGGGAGTTTTTAGCGACTGACTGAATGAATGTTAAAGTCTTTTTAAAAAAAAAACACAAAAAAACCCCAACAGCTCCTTTCAGACACTCTGGATTTTAAAGATTTAGAAACACAAAACAAAACTTGGGTTTTTGGGACACACCGAGTCTTCCACCCCCCCACCCCCGCCAGGCAGAGACGCACGGAGCTGGCGCTTCCACCACCCCGCAGCCCCCCGCACCTCGGGTGGGCGCAGCCCCGCGGCATCGGGGCCCCGCTCCCGGGGAGCAATCGCCGCGTCACGCCCCGGCTCAGCCGCGAGGGTCCCGCTGGGGCTGCTCCTCCGGAGCGGGGGGACGGCGTGCAGGTCCGGGCGGCACCAGGGCAGCAGGGCTGGGCAGGAGCCACTCTCTTGCCCAGCAGCTTCGGGGGACGCGGAGCGACCCAGGCCAGCCCCGGCGCTGGAGGAGGTGGCCTCCTCGTTCCCCGGCAAGCTGCCCGGCGCCCTGCGTGCCCCCTCCTTGCCGCACCGTCCCCCAGCCTTGCCCTGCCCTGGCTCAGGGTGGCCGGGGCTCGGCCAGCTCGGGAGGGGATGGCTCGGTGACCGGTGTTCCCAAAAAGCTGAGTCCCCCACGAAGGCATTAAACTCTTCTGGTGCTAGAGGGAAGGACAAGGAGGTTCCTTCTGACCCTCACACATCTCCGAACCTTTACAATCTTCAGCCAGGGAAAAGGCCCAGGCCCGGGTTGGGGGCGGCAGCCGCTCCTGTGCACCAGGCCCTCCCCAGGACAGATCCTGACCCGTGCCAGCACACCAGGGCCTCCCCAGGAGGGATCCTGACCTGTGCTGGTGCACCAGGGCCTCCCTGGGACGGATCCTGACCTGTGCCGGCACACCAGGACCTCCCTGGTGATGGATCCTGACCTGTGCCAGTACACCAGGACCTCCCCGGGAGGAATCCTGACCCGTGCTGGCACACCAGGGCCTCCCCAGGAGGGATCCTGACCCGTGCCGGCACACCAGGACCTCCCTGGTGATGGACCCTGACCTGTGCCAGTACACCAGGACCTCCCCGGGAGGGATCCTGACCCGTGCTGGCACACCAGGACCTCCCCAGGAGGGATCCTGACCCGTGCTGGCACACCAGGCCCTCCCCGGGACGGATCCTGACGCGCTGCAGCGCCGTCTCTTTTCCCTGAGCTCTTCCTGGGCATGTGCCCGAGCAGCTCCATCCCGAGCTCTCTGGAAGCCGCCGGGCCCTGGGGGTCCGCGGCCTCCCCCCCTCCCCGGCCGCCATCCCGCTGCTCCCAGCCGGGGCAGGCGCCCGGGGACGGCGAGAGGGGCTTCAAGCTGGACCCGCGAGCGAACAGCCCGCGGTCCGTACCCCGGGGTACCCCCGGGCCTCGCGCCCCGGCGAGCCGAGAGGCGTCCGAATTGCGATAGCAGCCATTGCGTCTGCCGGAACCCACCGCCTGCCCCCCCGGGGTGTGCCACCGCACCCCTCAGGCGCCCCCGGCCCGGCCCCTCCGCGCCGGCGCTGTACCTGGAGCCGCAGACCAGCTCCTGCCCCTTCCACCTTGTCCCCCGCAGCCGCAGCCCGGCCCGTCACCCCCCTGCTGCCGCGCACCCAGCCCCCCCATTCACCCCCCGGGCACCCTCCCGGCACCTTCACCCCCCGCCCTGCGCACCTCCCGCCTTCCCCCCTCCCGCCTTCCCGGCACCTTCCCCCCCAAATCCTCGCCGCCAGCCCCCGCATGCCTGGCCCGCGGCCGCAGCACGTGCAGCAGCTTGCGCAGAGGCCCTGCACCCCGGCTCCCCCCCTCACCCTCCTCCACCCGCGCTGGCCTCACTTGGCACCCTCCGGTCGCCAGGGCTCGCTGGCCCGGTCCTGCACGGGCAGGGACGGTCCCGGTCCGCAGACGTCCCGTGCCACGATGCGGTCACACCTCGCCTGCCAGCACGGCCACCGCCACCGCCGCTGCTCTCGCGTCCCCCGGCCCCATGCTCGCTCCCTCCGTTCCCCCCCGGCTCCGGCTGCCCCCCGCATGCTGCGCCATGCCCGCACCCCCGCTGCTGTCCGCAGACACCCGCCGCCAGCCAAACCTGCCGCTTGTCCCCCGCGCCTGGAGCTTGTCCCCCCTGCCCGGAGCTTGTCCCCCGCACCCAGAGCTTGTCCCCCGCACCCGGAGCTTGTCTTTCCATGCTGATGCTGCCTCTCTAGCAGCACCGGCACGTCCTGTGCTGTCAGCGAGCATCCAGCCCCTCTGCATCCCTGCGGGCACACCGGGCCCACCACGGCGCAGCCCCCCGAGGAGGCTCTGCTGCGCGCAGAGGCCTGGGCACGTCCCCGGCTCGGTGTTGCGCGGCCTCTTCCCCAAACCTGAGAGATCAGGGTTTCCTGGGAATTCCCTGGGCTGTTTGCTCCTTTGACGAGGCTGCTCTGAGCCGATGTGGATGTGCCCGCTGGCTGGCTTCGGCCCCTGCTGCCGCATGTTGGCCGAGCCCCACCATCCCCGCGCGTCCCCGCCGGGGCTCGGCCAAGCCTCTGCACCACTGACAGCTCGGCCCTGGCTGCGCGGCCCCCCCGGCCCCGCTTGGCGCTGCCAGCACCCCGCAGCCCCTCCGCACGCCCTGTCCCTGCCCGCCCGGCCCCGCTCATCCCTTTCGCCTCTTCATTCCCATTGCGCCGCTGGCTCCTTCCCTGCCTCCCCGCAGGTATCGGCGACCCCGGCAGCCCCCGGAGACCCCGGTGGCCCTCGTGCCCCAGCACGGCCCGCGGCCGGCAGAGTGCCCCGGCTCCCCACAGGGCATCAGGCAGCTCTGCCGAGCGTTGCCCCCTCGGCGCGACCCCGGCTCCCGGCCCGGCGCGGGCCCCTCGGGGCGGCCGGCGAGCGCTGCTGGCGGGACTGTGAGGTGTGTTGGCCTGAGTGCAGGCAGCTCGGCGGGTTCACCCGGTGTGAACCCGGGGTCTCTGCCCCTTCTGCAGCTGTTTCTGGGGCGACCGAGAGACCCGCCTGCACCCGCCTCTTGCTGCGAGAGGCCAGAAGTCTGCAGAGCGCAACTTGTCTGCAGAAAGTTCGGTCTGGGACCAGGAAAGCTGGACGCCTTCTTGCCATTTCTGAGGAGCCCTCCTCCTCCTCCCGCTCCCCGATTCCCGCCCTTGCCCCGCTCCTTCCTTGCGAGGGCTGGAAATGGTGGATGCACCGCTCTGCCCCAGCAGAGCTGGCGGCCATGCCGCCCCGCTGTGCATCCCAGCTTCCTCCAGCAAGCAGCTGCAGCCGTACCTGTGTTGGCAAACACTGCGTGATCCCGCTGCGGGACACCACGGCTCGTCCCAGTCAGGCCTAACACCAAAGAAGGCGACTTCCCGCCACGCCGCCGCGCCGCCGCCCCCCTCCCTCCCCAGGGGCTGCCCAGGGCTGCCGCAAACCTGCTCCCCCACGCCAGCAGCGACCGCTTCATCCTCCTCATCCTCCTCATCGCCCTCCCCTGTCCCCCACCCTCCACGCCCGCCATGGGCGCGTGGCAGAGCCGGACGAGCGTGGGCCCGGTGCTCTGGGGACGGCACCGGGGTCACCGGGCGGACACGGTTCGCTTCGGGTGGCTCCGTGCCAAGGCCCCTCAGCTGAGCTGCTCATTCCCCCCATGCCGCGGGCAGCCCACACCCCCCCCCCCACCCCGCCCGTCTGCACCCCCCGAGCCCGCGCTGCCGGGCGGCTGCACGGCCCGAGCCCCGCGGCACCACCGGCCCCGTGTCCCACACACTGCCAGGGCCAGGCCACTCGCCCCGGTGGCCGGGGACCCCGGGTTGCCCGACAGCCGAGGGCCAAGGTCTTGTCCCATGGCCGTTCCCACCCCCCCGGCAGAACTGTAACCCCCCCCCCTGCTAACGCAGCTGCTGCTACTTTACTTTTATTTTCTCAGCTGAAGCAAAGAGGATTTTCCCCAGGTGTAGATAGCGCTTTCCTGACTCTATATCTATTCTGGCTGCATTGGCATCTCCGCTCCCAACATCTCCAGACCCAGTGAGACATTTCATTTTGAAAAGCCATCCAGGAGAAGGCAGAGCGGTAGCGGGCGAGGAACCGACCCCACGAGCCTGCGGCGCGGCCGGCAGCAAGCGCCGCACCCCTCGGCCGCGCGCGGCGGTTACTGTGATTCTCATGGCTTCTCAATGACTTGGGTTATCTTCTGTAAAAAGGGATACACTTTTTTTTTTTTTTCCTTGCTTTGAAGGGGGTTTTTTTTTAAAAGTTGTTGGTATTTTTCCTTTGTCCAGACTTAACGTCATCAATT
The DNA here is from genome assembly GCF_047716275.1 of Strix uralensis. Lineage (NCBI taxonomy): Eukaryota > Metazoa > Chordata > Aves > Strigiformes > Strigidae > Strix > Strix uralensis. The sequence goes on from NC_133976.1 coordinate 486,483, forward strand.
CCCTGTTGTCCATCAGCTCCTGTCTGTAATTCTGACTGTAAAAAAAAAAAAGAGAAAACAAAACCCAAAGCGCTTTGTTCCTGGGGGTGAAGAGCTTCGCCAGCCGAGACCATTTCCCAAGCGGGACGGAGCGCGGCGCGGTTTTCTTTCTGTCGCCCGTGGGCAGCCCTCACTGCCGCATGCATGTGTCACCCGCGGAGACACCCCCGCTCGCCCCCGGGCGCGCGCTCACACCCACTGCATGTGCATATACCGGCTCCCGCCCTCACCCCGCGCGTGCCACCACACACGCACGCACGCGGCTCCAACATCCACACTCTTGGTTCTTACCCAGACGGACTCACCTGTGGGTTTTTGTTCTGTTTTTAATTTTACAGGGTCAGTTTGACTTCACCCTTATTTTGTATGGATTTTCGGAGGAGATTTCTTCTTCTCCAGAGTCATGGAGGTGTGGCCATTCGCCTCCCGCCCTTGACGTTGTGATACACATACCCCACAGAGATCTATGTTTCTTATATTATATTATTATTATTATTAATTATTATTATTATTATGTAATAAATTTATAAGAAAGCTCTGCTTTGTTCTGTGGTGTCTCTCAGCTCCAGCAGTCCCCAGACCATGCGGGGCCCCTCCGTGCCCCTCCACGGGGGATGCCGTGGGCAGCCATGGGCAGCCTGCCTGCCTTCCTGCCCGCCAGGGCTCCTGTGCTGCCCCGGGCCGAGCCAGCAGCAGGGACAGCGAGGGGGGAGTGGGCCTGGGCAGGGGCAACGTCCCGCTGCACTCGGGGTGGGGCAGCAGGGGCCACTCGCTGCTCCCCAGGGCTGCTGGTCTGGGCAAGGTGGGGGGGCACAGGCCTGCACCATCACCCCCCCACACCCTAGGGCTCCCTGGCTGGGGGGGGTGGCAGCTTCCCAGGGCCACTGCCCGGGAGCTGGGATTTCAGGAGGGGATGGCCCTGGCGCTGGCTTGGTGCCGCAGGCACCCTCGGGTGACCTGCGTGACCAATGTCCCCTCCTGTGCTGGCCCGTCCCTTGCACAGCCCCATGTTTGGTGTCTGGGCTCCCCTCACGGGACCGGGGTGGGACAGACAGGGCAAGGTCCATCCTGTTCATGGGGTCCCACCACTCCCGGGGACTGCAGCCACCCCACCCTTACACCTCCGTCCCATCCCTCCCCAGCGCCAAGCCCTCGCTGTGCCCGGCCAAGCCGTGGCCAGGGCCCCCCATTCCCAGGATGGGTGGGCTGCTGAGGGGCTGGGGGCACTCACCACCCCCGAGGCTGCTGAGGGACTTACCCAGGCAGACAGGTGGCCCCGAGCTGTGCCACTGCGGGGCTGGGGCCATGCTGGGAGTGGTGACACCGCCACAGGCCCCACAGCACCTCGTGTCCTTGAGGACTCGCGTTCCTGCCGCCTCCCCGACCCCATTTCACAGAATCCCAGAATCATTCAGGTTGGAAAAGCCCCTCGGGATCATCAAGTCCAACCATCAGTCCCACTCTACAAAGTTCTCCCCTACCCCACATCCCCCCACAGCTCATCCAAACGGCCCTTAAACACACCCAGGGATGGGGACTCCACCCCCTCCCTGGGCAGCCTATTCCACTCTCTCACCACTCTTGCTGGGAAACATTTTTTCCTCACGTCCAGTCTGAACCTCCCCTGTTGCAGTTTAAAGCCGTTCCCTCTTGTTCTGTCACTAATTCCCTGGGAGAAGAGACCAGCACCAACCTCTCTACAACGTCCTTTCAGGGAGCTGTAGAGTGATGAGGTCTCCCCTCACCTTCTCCTCCTCACACTGAACAGTCCCAGCTCCTTCAATCTCTCCTCACAGGATTTATTCTCCAGGCCCTTCCCCAGCTCGTTGCCCTCCTCTGCCCTCGCTCCAGCCCCTCGAGATCTCTCTTGTATTGAGGTGCCCAAAACTGGACACAACACTCCAGGTGTGGCCTCACCAGTGCAGAGCACAGGGGGACTATCACCTCCCTGCTTCTGCTGGTCACGCTATTTCTAATACAAGCCAGGATGCCGTTGGCTTTCTTGGCCCCCTGGGCACACTGCTGGCTCCTGTTCAGCTGCTGGTCAATGAGAACCCCCAGACCCTTCTCTTCCAGACAGCTCCAGCCACCCCTCCCCAAGCCTGTAGCCATGCAGGGGGTTGTTGTGGCCCAAGTGCAGGACCTGGCACTCAGCCTTGTTGACGCTCATGTTGAAGCTCATTTCTTGCAGCTCCTCGGGTGAGCCGTGAGTGGGACGAGCCAGGACCCCGCAGAGCTGCCCGTCACTGCCCCGGGGGCAGCGGCCACGTTTGGGGATGGTCCCAGCTCCCACCAGCCTCCGGTGCCGGGGTCTGCCTGTGCCAGACCGACACGTCTGCCCGGCCGTAGCCTCACTGGGCCCTGGCAGAGCCGCCGGTGCCGAGCAGTGCCTCTGCCCAGGCCGGGGCGCGGTGCCACCAGCCGCAGCCGGAGCAAGGGCAAAGGTTTACAGCAGCTCCCAGGTCCCAGCCACACGGCACCGGGGTCCCCAAGTGCCAAGAGCCGAGGGGGGGGACACGTGTACGAGGCCGCGTTTGTTTGCCAGCGAACCTGGACATGGCAGCTGCCTTGGGGGGAAAACAGCGGCCGAGGGAGAAGGAGGGGAGGGGGGAGGGCAGGAGAGACGTGCGGGGTCCTGGGGGACCCCAGCCGAGCACCCCGCCCCGGGCGGCCTCTCCGGCACAGGAGGCAATTATGAGCACCCCAGTGACCCCCCCCAGTTTTCCCCAGGACCGTGACCCCTCCGCTGGCACACGCTCGCCCTGCTCAGCCGGGGTCTGGGTTTGGCAGCGTTATTAGCACTGACTGGAACACGCTTAATTAGATGCAAACGTTGCCTAAGGACCGGCCGCTGCACCTGGTGCACGTCCGGTACCCGGCGAGACTCCGTGGCCACCAAAGTGACCGTTACTCACCCGTCACCTGGCCGACGCGACGGGGCTGAGAACGGCCACACTCATCTCCTGCAGCAGCAGCTCCGTGGTGTGGGGGGGTGTCAGGGGCGGCTGCCACCACGTCCCACCCGCCACATCAGCCCTGTGTCCCCCACGGCCTTGCTGCCAGCCCAGCCGCAGCGTGCCTGCACCCCAAGTCCCCGTGGCCGTCCCTCCGGCGCCCGGCCACTGTGTGCCGTGACCCCCCCGAGTCGGGAAGCTGCACCCCCAAACCTCGGGGCACCGCACCCGCGCAGAAACAGGCTGCAAGAGGGGACGGGGGCGGGGGGCCTGTGCCACAATGGCTGTGCACCCCCCAGCACCCCACACCCCCTCCACGCACACTCACGTACCCCACTCCTGCCTCAACGTGCCTTCCCGGCCCCCACCAGTGCACCCCACACTCCTGGGCACAGTGACCCCCCCTTTCCCCTCCCCTGCAGCCCTGGGGGGGTCCCGGCTGCCCCCATGGCACCGACAGAGCCTCCCCGGCCTCGCGGTCACACCAAGCATATATTTTATTGAAAGACCAAGTGGCTGACAAGGCAGTGGGGGAAGAACCTTTAACCAGGGTTTGTACAAGTGTCGTTTGCTCAGGGCTCCTCGGGTTGGTGGAGTTACGAGATAAATATCGGCACATCGAGCGAGTGGAGTTACAGTCACTAAACTAGCGCTGGGCGGAGAGACGGGGCCGGCAAAAAGCAAAATAAATCACCAGGCACAGCAGTGAGGAGCGGGGGCGGCCGCCTGCCCGCTGCCACGCTCGGGCCCGACCCCGGCAGCCGCCCCGGCCGCCGGTTTTCCTCTCGCAGGGCAAATAAATACATTCAGGCCAGGGGGGGCTCCCACGGGGCCGGCGCTGTCACCCCCCTCCTGCCCTCTGGGGAGCCCCCCCAGCCCGAGCGGCTGTGGGGCAGGGGCAGGGGCTGGGGACACCAACGGAGGGGAGGTGGCTGGGGGGGGGGGGGGCTGCAGCGCCAGGGCTGGGGAGGGGAAGGGGGCAAGGTGGCTGCAAGTGGGGGGCAGGACCCTTCCTGGGGGCCTGCAGCTGTGGGGGGACCCCCCTGGGGGGGGTTTGGTGGGGTGGGGGATGCTGCCGCTGTGCAGGGGGACAGCGTGGACTCGGGGGCTTCATGGCTGGAGATGCTCACCCCAGCACCCCCACATCCCCGTGCCCCTACAGCCTCCCCCCAGTCCCATTCACCCCCTTGAGCGCCCCCGCCCCCGCTGCCCTACTGCCCCCACAAGCGTTTTCCCCGCCCCCCCACAATCCCCCAACCCCCTTCACACACACACACACACACCCCCCCCCTCCGGCATCTCCATCCCCTGTGGCAGCAGCCGGCTGGGGGCACGGCTGGTCCCTGCTTTGGTGGCCCCCGGGCTCATGCAGGCAGGGGGGCTTCTTCCCCCGCCCCGAGGCTCGGCAGCGTCACCCCCATGGCCGGAGTCCCCAGGGCACAGGGCCAGGGGGGTGCTGGGTGCACCCCTGATACCCACCCGTGGTCCGCAGCTGCGGCCGGGCCCCCGGCCCCCCGAGAAGCAGCGAGGACGTGCGGGGAGGCCGTGGGGCTGGAGCATGTGCGGGGGGGGCCAAGCCGGCTGGTTGGGGGGGTCAGACAGAGTCTCTGGCCGTCTGTGGGGCTGAGGGGGGTGCGGAAGCAGGAGACACGGCAGCTGCCCCCCTACTCCAGGTAAATGTCCTCTGTGGGGCAGGCGTACTCCAGGTGCTCCTGGTAATATTCCTGAAACGCTCGTCTGCGAGGGGGGGCACAACGGGGGGGGGGTGCTCAGGGCTGGGGCCTGGACCCCGGCACCGTAACCCCCAGCACCCCCAGTGCCACCCACTCTGCGCCCAGACCCCCCCCAGCACCCCCAGATCACAACCCCTGGCCCCATCTTACCCGACGCACTCGGCGACGTGCCGCATGGATTCCTGGGAGACGAAGACGTGGCAGGCGAAGCGGCTCAGCACCGGGTGCTTGGTGATGAACCCAAAGTAGCTGCAAGGGGCAGGGCAGGGTGAGGGGGGGGGGACACACCCCCTTCCTGCCCCGTGGGGTGGTCCAGCGGCCGCGGGGGCTCTGCAGAGGGGACACCCCCCCCTGGGGCTGGGGCAGCCACACCGGGACAGGGACCAAGCAGGGGGACCTGGCATGGCACCGCAGGGGTGTGGGAGCTGGGGAAGGAGGGGGGGGGTGTCCTTTGGGTCCTGGATGGGGCACGGGAGGAGGGGGGGTCTCACCAGCTGTTCCGGGGGTGGCACCCGCAGAAGGAGATGTTCTTCATCTGGAAGAAGTGGCTGCAGCGCTCGAACTGGAAGAGAAAATCCAGGGGAGGTGTGGGCAACCCGGCTGGGGGGGCACCGACCCCCCCCCCCCCGCCCCCCCGGTCCCCCGCTCCCTCACCTCCTCGTCCCGGCTGTACTCAGCGACGGTCAGGATGAGCTTGATGCCCTGCAGCGTGATCTCCAGGTCGCAGCTGGCCGGCGGGCGCAGATGCACCGTCAGCTTCCTGGTGGTGGCAATCTGGGGGTGGGGGGGACACACACCGGGTGGGGGGTGTGAGGGGATAGCCCGTGCCTCGCCGCTGCCCCCCCCCTCCCGCGGGCTCACCTTCTGCATGGCGGCGCAGAGGATGCCGTTGCCTTGGTGGTACGGCACCTCCACCGAGCCCAGGAACTGCACGTTGAACCGCTCCACCCAGCACGGGTTCCGCTTCAGGCCTGCGCGGGGAGAGGGGACGAGGAGACGGCGCCCCGAGCCCCCTCCCTGTGACCCCCCCACGCCACCCCCCCCACGGCCCCAGGGACCCCGCTGGCTCCTACCGATGGCGTCCCTGGCTTGGCCGACGACCTCGTGGGCGTAGAAGGCGGGGAAGATGCCCCTCTCCCCCGTTCGCATGTTGTAGCCCCGGTACCAGTAGTCATCCTCCTCCAGCTCCACCAGGATGGGGTCGTCCACGTCCAGCTCCAGCTCGTCCTCGTGCCGGGGGATGAACCTGGGGGGGGAGGAGGAGGAGGCGGCGGGCAGGGAGGGGGCAGAGCCACGGGAGAGGGGGGTCCTGTGAGACACCCCCCCTTGCCCCGCGGTGCCCATGGCCGGTGCGGCGCGGCCGGGCTCGCTGCTCACCTGAAGACGGCCCGGTGGGTTTGCTCCCGCTCCTCCCCGTTCACCATGCAGGAGAACAGCCCGAAGGACTCTGTGCCTGCAGAGGAGGAGGAGGAGGAGGAGGAGGAGGAGGAGGCTGCTCCTACCCCACCGTGCAGGGGGCACCCCCCACCTCTGCCCACCCCAGGGGGGCTGCAGGACCCCCGGGGTGATGGGAGCAGACGGCCATCACCCGTGGGCTCAGGCCTCTCATTGGGGGGGGGTGGGTCCCACCTCAGCCCCTGGCCCTGCGCCCCCCACCCAGCAGCGCGGGGCCGAGGCGTGTTGGGGGTTTGGGTCCAGCCCCGTGCCCCCCGCAGCCACCCTGTCCCCCTCCCACACCGCGCGGGGCCGGTGGCACGGCCAGGGTGGCTGCGGCAGGAGGCAGGGGGCGGGCAGGCTGCCGACAGCACGCAGAGCGCGGGCACTTACTGGAGGAGCGGGAGGTGCTATTGACAAAGACGTTGAGGAACTTCTTGGAGAACTGCAGGTCAGCCTCGGGGGACGAGTCCTCGGAGGAGCTGTGGGCGTCGGGGGCCACCAGCCCGTCCCCAAAAGCCGCCTCGTCCTCCAGGTCGCAGCGGTCGCAGGCGCGGAGCAGGTCGCTGTCATCGCTCAGCACCGAGGTGCAGCGCCGCAGGCTCACCAGCTCCAGCTGCGTGTGCTCGTCCACCACCAGCGTGTACTTCACCGAGTCATAGGCCAGGGACTCGTCCAGCGGCCGCGGCTCCAGCGCCCCGGGGGCGGGCGGCAGCTCCCCCCCAAAGCTTCCCCGCAGCGGGTCCTCGGGGAAGGGGGAACCCTTCAGGTAAGGCGCCTCGTCCTCGTCCGTGGAGTAGGCCATGGTGAAGCCGCGGTTGGTCTTGGCGGTGGAGACGTCCAGGACGGGCGAGCCGGCGTCGGGGCCCTGCCCCTGGGGCGCTAACCGGACGTCATCGATCATGTCGTCAGCCTCCAGGACGCCCGAGTCCAGATCCCTGTCGACAGCCCAGTCCTGCGGGCCGGCGGCCGGCGGCACCACGGTGGCACGGGGCTCCCCGGTGGCAGCGGCGGCCTCGGTGCCGGGGGAGGCGCGTGGGGAGGCGCGGGGCGGCCCGGAGCGGCAGCCGAAGGTGGCCAGGACCTCGGAGGGACCCAGCCTGTCGAGGGTGACGGGGCACCCCGGGAAGACGGGCGCGATGGTGTCGTTGGTGGGGTTGCTCAGGAAGAGGAAAGGGCCCGGCTCGTCGGCAGGCGGCTCCGGCGCCGGCTCCGTGCCAGCCCCCAGGGCCCGCTCGTCCTCGGCGCGCTGGAGGGAGCTGCGCAGCGTCTCCATGTCCACCAGCTCGATGGCGCGCTGGCAGCGGGGCAGGGTGGCCGGCTCCCCTGCACCCCCTGGGGAGTCCCGCGAGCCGGGGTCCCCATCCAGCGCCTCACTCAGGATCTCGGGCTCCAGGTCGGAGGCTGGGGAGATGGTGTCGCAGAGCGAGTGGGTCTGCTGGAAGCACTCGTCCGGGCACTTGATGGGGTAGGAGCCCTCCGAGATCATCTTGTTGACAAGGTTGCTGAGCAGCCACGGCGAGTCCGAGTCCTCACTCAGGTCAGGCTCTGACTCCGAGTCGGAGTCGTACTCGCTGTTGTCCTCCTCGTCCGCCTCGGGCATCAGCTTGGGCCCCACGGGCAGGTAGAAGGAGCGCCGGATGCTCTCCAGGCTGTGGTCCGGGTCGATCTTCAGGTCCAGGGGGCTGGAGGCGGAGACGTCCGTCTGGCCCTCGGGCACGGAGGAGTCGGCCGGGTTGAGGCTGTCGTAGTAGCCCTCCATCTTCAGCTCCGCCAGGCTCTCCCGCCTCACCACACCGTGCTCCGGCAGCTCCCTCTCCAGGGTCCCCTCCTCCTCTTCCTTGCCCTTGTCCAGCAGCAGGGAGTCCTTGATGCCCAGCAGGCCGGGGGCCTCCAGCTCCGTCTCCAGCTCGGCCTCCGAGGTGGGTGAACTGGCCTCCTCGATGGAGTTGGTGAGGTGGGAGGAGCGGCCGCTGCTGCTGTCGCTGCTCAGGTCCAGCTCCGTCTCCGAGATGGAGGAGATCATGTTGCTGACCAGGCGCCCACCGGCGAAGGCCGCCTCGATCTCCCCCTCCACATCCGAGTCGGAGCCGGGTGAGCTGAGGTCTTCGCTGTGCCGGCCACCGGGCAGGAAGGGCTTGGCTGTCCGGCTGGTGAGGTCGGCCTCGATGCCAGGGTCCGAGGAGGGCGAGGTGGTCTCCGAGGAGCCCGAGGGGTGCCCGCGCACGCTGGCCGCCCGCCCGGGCTGGGGGCCCTCCCCGTCGGAGCTGAGCGGCTCCGCGGGGCACACGTAGGCACCCGCCAGCCGGCCACCCTGCCCCTCGTGCCGCTCAGCCCCAGCCACCGGCTCCTCCTGCGGCCGCGGGGAGCCGGGCTGCTTGCGGGGGGCTGCGGGGGACCCTGGGCTCCCGGCCCCCAGGCCGCCCCCTTCGCCAGGCACCGGCCTCTCTCGGCCACCAGCCGCTTCGTGCTTTGGGGGGGCGTGGCGGCCGTCGGCGGCCGCGGGGGGCTGGGGCGGTGAGCCGGCATCGGCACGGGGGCCGAGGGGAGCCGCAGGCCCTGTTGGAGAGAGAGACGGTTTAGGGGGCGGCTGGCGGAGGCGCGACGGGGAGTGCGGTGCTCGGAGCGCAGAGGAGATGATATTCATGTTATAATCTTCCCCAGCTCTCGGGGACGATGGGTTACCATGTGCCAGCGACTCGTGGCTGTTGCCTTGCGAGTCAAAGGGGGAGGGCTGCAGCGAGGCGGGGGCCCGCCCGGCCCCCCCGGGGCTCGGCCCCTTCGGGCTCTCCAGGCAGGGTCCGTCTTGGATGCAGGCGTGGGGAGACGAGTGTCCTGCGAGGGAAGGCAGAGCCCCGCATCAGCCCCCCGCGCCGCAGCCAGAGTCCCGCCAGGCTCTACCCGAAGCGGGACAGCTGCGGGACCCCCCAGCGCCGGCCCCCGCCCCACCAGGACCCCCCGCGCTCACCAGTGTGTGAGGAAGAGGAGGAGTGGAGAAGGGCATCCTGCCAGGTGGTGCGGTGAGCAGGCGGTGGGAAGCTGCCGTTGTTGTTCAGGGAGTCCTGGGGGAAGAGCAGAGCCGGGGCGGGGGGTGGGTGGGCGAGCGCCGGGGATGGGACCCGAGCCACATTTGGGGACCCAGGGTGCCCGGCAGGGGCCCGGGGATGCCCCTCAGCACAGCTTGGTGCCACCCACTGGCTTGGCAGCGCCCAGGCCACATGCCATGGGGCTGATCCGGATTAGGGCCACCATGTCCCCCCCTGCCCGGCCAGAGCAGCACTGAGGGGCTGCCCGTCCCGTCCTGCACCGCCCCGGCGACAACAACTGCGGGGGATGCGCTGGCGCAGAGCCCCCGGCATGAGGCCCCGCTGCACCCCAAGAGCGGAGCCCGGCCCCCGCGAGGGGGGACCCCGCTGCCTCCCCCCCCCAAAGCCACCAGCCCCGTGGCGCGGGCAGGAGGCAGCCGGGCCAGGGCTGCCCCATCCCGCAGCTGTGGATTAGTCCCGGCGGGCAGCGATAATCCCACCGAGCGGGAGATTAGCGAGCGGGGCCGCGCCGTGTGCCATGGGGCACACAGGAGCGTGGCGGCGGGGATGGGTGCTGGCAGGGGGGGACACGGCGCCCGAGGACCAGGGTCTCGCCTCCTCCCGGGGCCGGTGCAAACGCTCCGAGCTGGGATTCCCGGGATTTGCACCCCGGGCACAGGGATGGGGCTGGATCCGGCCACAGCCGGGGCCTCGCTCACGCCCCCGGGGACGATGGACCAGGGCGGTCGGTGGGATCCGGCTTTGCCGGGGTGCAGCGGGTCACAGGCGCTGGGGGAGAGCCCCGGGGCTTCATCACAGCCCCCCCCGACAGCCCCCCCCCAGCCCCAGTGGCTCCCGGGAGAGGGGCCGAGCATCCCGAAAGCCCCCCGGCACCATGGCAACGCAGCCGGATGCAGGCAGCACCGGCAGCACCGCACGCGCCTTCCCACACACTGCGGCGGCGCAGCAGCGCGGGGCCGGCACCGCACACGCGTGTGCACGGGGACACTCCTGCGGGGGCCCCCCCACACACAGCCCCCCCCCCCGGGGGAGCCCCTGAGCCCAGCTCCGGGGATGGAGGAGGAGGAGCAGGGCACGCCCCAGCGCCCACGTGTGACGCAGGGGGAGGGCACGCGACACCCGCGGTGCCCACTGCCACCTCGCAGCCTCCTGCCACACACAGACACCCCGGACCACCCGTGCGTGGGGATGGGGCCCCCCAGACCCCCACCCCGGGATGGGTTCTGGAGGGGGGGAGCGTGCAGGGGCCCCGCTGGGCACCGCTCAGACCCATCCCCAGCGTCCCCCAACCCTTCCCATGCCACAGACCCTCCACTCCTCCTCATCCTCCGCCCTGGGTGTGGGACAGAGACCCCGGTGATGGAGGGGGACACCCCTCCCAGCGACCCCCCCCCCTCACCTGGGTGCCCGGGGCCATCAGGTTGAGGGTGGTGGGTCGGTGCTTCTGCGTCTCCTCCAGAGCGGGCGAGGGGATAGGTGAGGCCGAAGGGGATGGTGGAGCTTCCAGCTCGTTGCCCTCCTCCTCCTCCTCTTCCTCCTCCTCCTCCTCGTTGTCGTCGATCATCTCAAACTCCTGGAAGTCATCCTGGAAGGTGCAGACGGGGTGCGGCTGCTCGCCGCGCTCCAGCACCAGGCAGTCCTGGGGATGTGGCGCTGGGTTAGTGGCCACGGCCACAGCGCTCGTCCCGGCCACAGCCCCGCTCACCGGGACGGCTCGGCCGCCTCCGCCCCAGCCCCAGCGCCACAGGGGTCTCTAAGAGCCACCCGTGCCCCCCGGGGCCACCCCACAGGGCTCAGACAGAGGTGATGAGAGGCCCTGGGGGGCCTGGCCACGCCGGGGGTCCCTGGGCTCGTAACCCTGCCCGCGCCGTGCCGCGCGTCCCCTCGGTGCCGGGGCTCAGCAGCCTCTGCCCCCTCTGCCCCAGGAGGGGCTTTGCCGGGCCGATGCCCCCACCAATGCCCCGCGCAGCCCCCGCGTCCCAGGGGGGCTCGGCCCGCTCGGCGGCTGCACCTTCTCATAGTGGTCCGAGTCGTAGTTCAGCCCAATGCCGCAGTCGTCCGTGATCTCCGACAGGTCCTCGTCGTCGAACTCCTCCAGGCTGATATCCTGGGGGGGCCTGAGGACAGCGCCCGGGGGCGTCAAACCTCGGGGAAACGCCCCCCCGCGGCACCGCGAGGGCCCGGAGAGCCGAGCGGCACCGCAGGCACGTGCCAGCGTCATGCGGGCATCACCCCCAGGCCTGGGAGCCGGGCGAGGCCAGAGGCGACGGGGAGGGCGATGGCCGCGCGCTCCCTCCCGCCGCATCCACCGACAGCCTCGCGCCGGGGCGGCCAGAGACCAGCGCGGCTCAGGGCCACACGGCCGCCGGTTGCCCCCAGCCAGGCAGAGGTGCCAAGGCCACCTAATCCCCAGCCCAGCAAAATTCCTTGAGCCAAAGCCAAGGCGGGTGCCGAAGCCGAGGCCTCCGCGGGCAGGGCCGGGGCTGCCCCTTGCCCGGGGTAAGGGCAGGAGGAGGAACCCGCCGAGCTGTTCCCCTCAGGAACGGGGGTGTCATGGAAACCAGCGGTTTCTGCAGGGAGAGGGGGAAAAAAAGGAAAAAGACGACAACTCTTGGCAGGATTCGGTGTTGGAAAACGGAAACCAAACGTTTCTGGCGGGTCTGTAAGGTGGGAGGTGCGGCAGCGCCCGGGCGCCCATGGGGACCCTCGGCCCACACCCACGGGGTCTGGGGACACCCAGGGCCCCCCCACAGCCTGGCAGCACCCAGGCGGGGGTCGGTGGGGCTCCCCCGGCAGGGACGGGGCTGGGTCTCAGCTGGCAGCAGGAGCGGACCCCCACACAGTGGGGGGGCCACAGCTGCCTCCTGCGTCACCTCTCCCCCTTTTCCCCCTGTTTTTGCCCCAAACTCCCCTTCTCTAGCCCCTCGCCCCAGCACAGAGGCCCCGTGCCAGGCGCTTACTCCCATTTCCCAGGGAGAAACGTTTCCCCTAATCCCATAATTCCCAGAAGTAGGCCAGGGAGACTGCATCGAATATTCACAGATTTGTGGCAAAAGCGTCAGGGCCGGTGGCGGGACCGCAGCCTCTGGGGTGGGCCGGACCCCGGACCCCGGCCAGGGATGGGGGGACCCTGGGGGGCAGCGGGGAGCAGACCCCGTGTCCCCAACCCCAGGGGACATCGGGGGCTGCTCCTGCACCCAGGGGATATCCCCCTCAGTGGGGAGCAGCCGCCGTGACGAACCACGGCTGAAATTTCTAGGTCACGGTGTTCCAAGCTGGGTGGGCACGACGGGACGGGGCCACCGCGGAGGGATGGGGCCACCGTGGTGGGATGGGGCCACCAGCGAGGGCCTGCCCAGCCCCGCAGCCACCCCGAGGGGACCCGTGGGCACCCTGGTCGTGGCAGAGGCAGCACCATCACCGCGGGCGCAGGGACGCAGCGCCGGGCGCCTTGAGCATGCTGGTGATGAGCAGCGGGCGGGAAGGACGGCGTCTGTCCCGGCGATGGCTGCACCGGGCACCGTAGCCAGAGCTGAGGCGGTGGTTCGGGGAGGGGGGAGCCCACCCCAGCCCCGCACCCGGAGCCAGGGGTCAGGAAGGGGGACACCCCACCGCAGGGCATGCAGGGACCCAGCACCCCACCTGAGCCGGCCTCGCCGCCTCTGCTTTGGCACGGCCTGAGCTGGAGGAGGGGAGTGGGGGGCCGGGAGCCGGACCCCAAAAGGCGCAGGGAGCCCCCACCCTGGAGCACTGGGACCTGCCTCGTTCTTTCCGGAGCAGCTCCCCGGACGCTTCGCCCTGGCAGCAGCTCCCGGCAATGGCGGCTCCCCCAGGGATGGCAGATGCGTCCCCGCTGCCCGCCGGGGCACAGGGGGGTCGGGGCTGAGCCTCGGGGGGCCTGGCCCTGGCCGGCGTCCCCCACCCCAAACCCGCGACTGGCACCCAGGGGCTCCCGGGGCCCAAAAGCCCCGCAGGCCCCCGCCACCTGCGCACCGCGGCCTCACACCCGTCCCTCCCCGCCACGGTGCCGGCACCGGCTTCTCGTTCCCCTCCCGCCGGGGGATCCCACCCCTCCAGCCCCCCACCGAGCCCCCAGGCTGGGCGCGCCCTCCCCGAGGGTCTCCTTGGAAAGGGCACAATCCGGATTTGGCCCTCGCAGGGCCCGGCTGAGCTGGCGCAGGCCGAGCCCTGGGCTGTGCCGGTGGCGCTGGCGGTAGCCGAGGCCTTGCCATCCCTTGTAGGGACTTGGGTGAGACCCGGGTGCCCCCGGGGACCAGACCCGGTTCTCCGGGCTGGGGCAGGGGGATGAGGGGGGCACGGGGGCAGCCTCCTGCCCCCGGCGGGGACCGGCACCAGCTGGGGGTCACGGTCATGGCTCCAGCCCTTTGGCACCGGCAAAGGGGCTTCGCGGTGCCCACGGCGCTCGGGGCCACCGTCGGGGACGGAGTGCTCCTGTGGGAGACGGAGGGTCTGTGGCCCGGGGTGGGGGGGGCCAAGCGGCCACCATCCCCCCTCGCAAGATGTGAAGGAGCAGCGAGCTCAGTCCCAGGGGGATTGAACTCCCTGGGGTGGGGGGGGAGAGGAGCGGGGCTGGGGGGGCCCGGGGTGCTGCGGCAAAGGGCAGGGACCTGGTGGACACCAGCCCTGACCCCCCCACGGCACAGGGGCTGGCGGGGAGCACAGCGAGGGGGACCCAGCCGAGACCCCCAGAGGATTGCCCAGAGACCCAGATCCCGGGGGGGGCCGCGGGGGGGAGACAGGAAGGAGCCGAGCAGCCACAGCAGAGGCTGTGTCCCCCCCCCACCGCGCAGGGGACACCCCAAGAAATGGGGTGCCTAGGGACGGGGGTGCCCCGGGGCAGACGTGAGACCTGCCCAGCGCAGGCCAGACCAGCCGCGGGCACGTCCCGTGTCCCCCCCCCCGCACCCCCAGGGCCCCCCCAGACGCCCCCATCTCCCACCCTTCCCCCACCACCCCGCACCCCAAGGTCAGGCGAGGTGTGGGGAAGGGGGGGGGACACCCAGCCGTGTCCCCCTCCCCGATCCACGAGGGACCCCCCACGCGCCGTGGCCCTGCGTCTCCGGCTCCCGTGGGACCGGCGCTGAGGTGACCCGCCACGGGTGACACCGGGGGGGCGAGGGGGGGACACACACACAACACACACGATTTTGACCTCGGGAGCACCGAGCCGGACCCCCCCCGAGCCCCCAGTCCCCCGGCTCTGGGGATTCGTCACCCCGGGCCGAGCGACCCATTCTCCCCGCCGGGCCCCGCGGGGGGGCAGGAGGGCCCGATCCTGGTGCCAGCACCCGGCATCCCGGGGCCGCTGCGGCGCCTCCGGAGAGACAAAGAGGCGGCGGCTCCCCCCGCCGCGGCGGGATGCGGCGGCACCGGGCACGGCGGGGGGGCCCTGAGGCCGGGACGAGGCGGGGGGGGGTCTGACCCAGAGGGGTGGCAGAGGGGACACCCCCCTCCGAGCCTTGGGGCGGGGTGGAGGGGTGGTGATGGAGGGAGGGGGGGGGATGCTGCGTCGTTAATCCCGGGGCAGGCCCCGGCCCGGCATCCCAAGGTGAACGGGCGGGGGGAGCGGGCGGGAGGGGCCGCGGGGCTGCGGGGGCGGGGGGGTTCCGGTCCCGGCCGCCCCATCGCAGGCCCCCGCGCCCCCCAGCCCCCCCCCAAGGGCGGTGCAGCCCCCGCACCGCAGTGCCCCCCCCAAACACCCCCCCCATCTCTCCTAGAGCCGCGGGCAGCCCGCATCGCCCCCCCCCCCTCTCCGCCCCCCCCCCGCCCCCCCCGCCGCGGGCCGGGCTCACCTGCAGCCGGGCGGGGAGAGCGAGTGGAAGGTGGAGAGCGAGAACATCTCGGCGCGATCCGCCATCTTCTCCCGGCCGGGCTGCGGCGCCGGACTGCGGAGCTGCGGGGGGGCTGCGGGGGGAGCGCGGCCGGGCGGGGCGCGGGGGGGCGGGGATGGGGCCCAGCGCCGCCCGGGGGGGCCTTATCGCGAGGGAGGAGCCGGGAGGGGCGGGGGGGGAGAGGGAGGGGAGAGGGGAGGGGGATGGTCTAAGCGGGAGGGGGGGGGGTGTAGAGGGGAGGAGCTGCGGGGGGGCGGGGGGGGGGGAGAGGGAAGGGGCTGGTGGCCGAATGGGGAAGGGGCGGGGGGTCCCCAGGGAGGGGTGAGCATGGGGGGATGTGTGGAGGGAAGGTGCTGGCGGGTCTCTGTGAGGGGGCGGGGGCAGGGGGGGCTGCACAGACCCGCGGGGGCTGGATAATGGGGGACAGGGACTGGGCGGCGCATGGGGGTACCGAGCGGGGGGGGGGGTCTCGGCGGGGACCCTATGGGGAAGTGTAGGGGGAGGTATAGGAGAGATTCGGGGGAGGGGGTCACAGGGAGCTATAGAGAAAGGGCAGGGGGTCTATAGGGGGTGCACGGGGTGTAGAGGAAGAGCAGGGGGTCTATGGGAGGGGCAGGAGGTCTGTAGGGAGAACAGGGGGTCTGTAGGAGGGGCAGGGGGGTCTATGGGAGGGGCAGGGGGTCTGTAGGAAGAACAGGGAGTCTATAGGAGGGGCAGGGAGTCTGTAGGGAGAACAGGGGGTCTGTAGAAGGGGCAGGGGGTCTATGGGAGGTGCAGGGTCTATAGGAGGAACACAGGGTCTATGGGGAGGGGCACAGGGGTACAGAAATGGGCAGGGGGTCTATAGGGAGGTGTAGGGGGTATATAGCGAGGATCACTGGGTCTATAGGGAGGGGCAAGGAGTCTACAGGAGGGGCAGGGGGTGTATAGGGAGGAGTAGGGGGTCTATAGGAGGGTCAGGGCGTCTACAGAGAAGGTGCACGGGGTGTATAGGCAGGGGCAGGGCGTGTATAGGGAGAGTCAGGGGTTCTATAGGGAGGGGCAGGGGGTCTATAGGGAGGGTCAGGGGGGTCTATAGCAGGGGCACGGGGTTTATAGGAGGGTCAGGGGGTCTATAGAGATGGGCAGGGGGTCTGTAGGAGGGGCAGGGGGTCTATAGGGAGGGGCAGGGGGTCTACAGGAGGGGCAGGGGGTCTATAGGAGGGGCAGGGGGTCTATAGGGAGCTGTAGGGGGGCAGGGAGCCGTATAGGGAGGTGGAGGCGGTGCAAGGCCGGGGGGCGGGGCGGGGGCGGGGCGGGCGCTGTCCGGTGCCCGGTGCTGACGGGCCGGGGCTGTCCGCGAGCCGGTGCTGAATGGGGCGGGCAGGGGGCGGGGGGGACCCGGGGGTCGCGGAGGCTCCTGCTTTGGGGGCAGAGAGAAATGGGGGGGGGGAAGAGACGGGGGAGGTCAGTGAAGCATTGGGGGGGATACAGTGGGAGGGGTCAGGGAGACGTGGGGGTCCATGGCTTGGGGAGTGGGGCGCAGTGGGGGGGGTCCAGGAGGGGTGGGGAAGGGGCCATGAACTGGGATGGGAGGTGCAGGGGTGCTCAGGAGGCTTTTGGGGGGGGTCTGTGCGCAGAGGGGACGGGGTGAAATGGGGGGGCCGGGAGGGAGTGAGGGGGTTCTAGAAGCTGCAAGAGGCCCTGAAGGATTTGGGGGGGGGGGGGGGGGATGGGAGGGGGGCACAGAGAGAGGGGGACAGGGAGGCAGGGGAGATTTGTGCACGGGGGGGGGCACAGGAGGCCATAGGGGAGAGCAGGTCCCACGAGCTGGCGTGTTTGGGGGGGTCACGCAGTGGGTGACAGGATGGGGGGGGGCAGGAGCTTCTGGGGGCACTGGAGGTGGGGGGGGCAGTCAGGGAGGCAGCGAGGGGCCATGAGGACCCGGGGGCAGCGGGGGAATCCCTGCCCTGGGGAACAACTTGCATTTGGGGGGGGCCCCAAAGGCGGAGGTGGGGAATTGGGGGGGCTGGTGACCTCAGCCCCTCTCCACGGGTCCTTGTGCCCCCCCAGCCGGCTACTGAGCCCGGGGGGGGAGTCCTGCAGCTCCTCCCAGCCCCCTCTGCCCCGTCCCCCCTCCCGGCTGAGGGGGGAGCCCCAAGTGAGACCAAGGCCGGCTCGGGAACACCCCAAGACCCCGCCCCTCGGGGGGGGCGGACCCCGCCTGCCAGCACCCCGAGATGTGGGCTCGGGGGGGGGGGGGGAGGGGGGAGGCTGTCGGGGAGACACCCCCCCCCAAAGCTCAGGCGTTCGCCTGGGAAATGCAGCCGGCAAACGAGGGGTTCAGCAGCACCCCGTTACCGGGGCGGGGCAGGGGGCGGGAGCGCAGACCCCCCCACCTTTCACCAGCCGCTCCTGCTGCCCCCAGCTCCCCCCAGGCCCGGCCTCCCTCGGGGGGCAGGGGGGCTCCAGCCGCAGGGCCCCAGCACCCCGTCCCCACCGGGGTCCCCCCTCCCTCGCTGGCCCCACGGCTGAGCTCTCCCCCCCTCCAGACCCCCCCAGCCTGTCACACCCCCCCAGCCCTGCCTGGCCTCCCCCCTCAGACAGGACCAGCGGGCATAGGCAGATGGCACGGCCACACAGATGCCTCCGGCCCCCCCCAGACCCCCCCCACGGAGCCATCTGCTGCCTCAGCAGCCCCCAGCATCCCCCCGACCGCGGCACTGCTGGGCTCGGCTCCCGGCACAGCCCCGGCCGGGCAGCAGAGGTAATCCCGGCTCGGGGCCGAGCGCTGCTGCCCAGACCGGCCCTCCCCTCCCCTCGCAGCCAAGCCGCCCCCCCCGCCGCGCCCCCTCCCAAGGGCTGGCACCCCTCGCCCTGCTTTGGGTGAGGGGGTGTCAAGCGGCGACCGCGGGTGCCCTGACCTTGGCACTGAGGCGCAGCCAGTCCCAGGCACAGACACCGTCTGTCCCCCCCCAGCTTTTATTGTGCAGCGAAGGGCAGGGGCCAGCACCCACGTGGGGAGAGGGGGGCCCTCGGTGCTGTCACGGTGGGGACGGGGCTCAGCCCCTGGCGCGGGGCCGCCAGCGAGCCCTCATGAGCCCGACTGCCCCTCAGCCAGGAGAAGGTCCAGGTAGGCCCCGGAGATCAGGTCCCCCTCCTCGACCCCCAGCTGCTCCATCAGCCGTCGGGCCACGCGCTCGCCGTCCTCCATCGTCTGCTCCGCCATCAGCACCACCTACGGGCAGCGGCAGGATGAGGCCCGGGGCGCCACGGCAGCCCGCACCCACACCCCAACCCTGCCCCACTCACCTCCAGCTCCAGGAAGTCCCCCAGCCCCTCCACGCTGTCCAGGTGCACCCGGGTCTGTCCCACGAGGTAGAGGAGACGCTTCTTCCTCACCACGCCCAGCACGCCCAGCGCCTGCCCCAGCACCGCCTGCGCACCGGGAGAGCTGCTGCCCGCGCCCAGCAGCCACCCCCCCAAGGGGCAGGGGCTGCGCCAGGGGGGGGCTAAGGCGGGGGCACAAGCCCCCCCACGAGGCCCCGGGTGCTCCACGCAGCCCCATGGTGGGGAGCGGCCAGCACCGCCCAGTCCCGGAGGGCAGAACCCCCCAGTGCTCACCTCCAGGCCGTCGGGGTCATCCGTGGGGGTGACGCTGAAAAGGGAGAGCTTGGGGCCGGCGGTGTCAGGGCGCTCGTAGAAGATCAGCTCCCCCCGCCCGTCCTGGGAAGGTGGCAAGGTCAGGGTCGGGATCAGGCAGGCCAGGTCAGGGTCAGGGTCAATGTCAAGGTGGGTCAGGACCAAGGACAGGGTCAAGCAGGGTCAGGGTCAGGGTCAGGCAGTCCCGGTCAGGGCCAGACACAGGGCCAGGGTCAGACACAGGGCGAGGGTCAGGCAGGGTCAGACAGGTGAGACAGTGTCAGGGTCAAGGACGGGGTCAGGCAGGGTCAGGGTCAGGGTCAGGGTCATGCAGGAGAGGCAGAGTCAGGGTCAGGTAGGGTTGGGATTAGGTAGGCCAGCTCAGGGTCAGGATCAGGTAGGCCGGGTTAGGGTTAGGGTCAGGGTCCGGCAGGCCAGGCCGGGCCCACAGGCCGCCCCTCCCCAAGGCCCGAGCACCCCCGGCTGCTGCCCGGGGACCCCCCGCCCGAGGCCTGACCCCCCCCGTCCGGTGCCCCGCACTAACCTGGGTGCGGCGCAGCTTGAGGCGGCCCCGCGGGACACGGAAGAAGGTGTCGGCCTGGACCAGGACTTGGCCCTGGACTTGGGCCTGGGCTTGGTCCTGGGCCTGGGCCTGGGCCCGGCCGGGTCCTCCGAGCCGCTCGGCCGCACTCCGCGCCGCCGCCGGTGCCCGCAGCCGCGCCTTCACCTCCACGTTCCGCCGCATCCCCGCCGCTCCAGCCCATTGGCCGCGCCTCGTGACGTCATCGCCGGGCGCGCTTTCCCATTGGACCTACAAACGCCCCGCCCCCCGCGCCGCGACGGGCGCTGAAGCCATGGCGGCGGCGGCGGCGGGGGCGGGCATCGGGGCCGGGGCCGGGGCCGGGGCCGGGGCCGGGGCCGGGGCCGTGCCCGCCGCCACCCGCCTGCAGGCCTACGCCTGGTGCCGGGAGTTCCTCGCCGGTTCCTGGAAGCTCATCGGGCCGGAGGAGTTCGGTATCGGGCCCGTCAGGTACGAACCGGCGCCGGGGGCTGCCTGAGGGTGGGGTCACCGGCCCTGCCCGATCCCCCCCCCCACCCCGCTGTCCTCGCTCCGGGTCCCCCCGCACCACCGGTGTCCCCGTTACCCCTCCCCGGTGGTCCAGTCCCCTCTCAACTGGTCCCCCCGCGGTGGCCCGGTCCTCCCCCCAGTTCCCCTCTCTGGTGCCCCAGTCCCTCCCCAAGTCCTGTGTCTCCCCTCCGGTGCCCGGTTGCCGACTGGTGTCCCTGTCCTCCTCCCAGTGCCCTTGTTGCCCTCCCTGACCGAGTCCCACTCCTGGTGTCCCCCAGTTGCTCCCCTCACCGGTGGCCCCAGCTCCTGCCAGCTGCCCCAGTCGTGTCCCCTCCAGTGCCACAATACTGCCCCGGTCCCCGCACCCAGTCGCCCCCAGCCCTCTCCCAGTCGTACCCCAGTTTCCCCCCGCGCTCCCCGCCGGCACCCCCTGACCAGCCCGTGCCCACAGCGGGGGGCTCAGCAACCTGCTGTTCAAGTGTGCGCTGCCGGAGCACATCCTCAGCGTGGGGGACGAGCCCCGGCAAGTGCTGCTGCGTGTCTACGGGGCCATCCTGCAGGTGAGTGCAGCCCCCCACGACCGCTGGCCGCCTGCTCGGGGCTCCACCAGCATCTTCCTCCCAGCCCAGGCCCACCACCGCGGGATGGGGGCTCACCGGGGTGGGGGGCTCACGGCCTGTATCCGCAGGGCGTGGACTCGCTGGTGCTGGAGAGCGTGATGTTCGCCATCCTGGCCGAGCGGGCGCTGGGGCCGCGGCTCTACGGGGTCTTCCCCCAGGGGAGGCTGGAGCAGTACATTCCGGTACGGGACAGGCTCTGCCCCTCGCCCCATCCCGCAGGAACGTGCCTCGGGGGGCTCTTCGCCCCGGCTCCAGCACCAGGAGCTTCCCCGGGGTGGGCAGGCCGCTCCCATCGCTGCTCTGTGTGTGTCTGTGTCCCCCCCACCTCAGAGCCGGCGCCTGCGGACCGAGGACCTGCAGGACCCCGACATCTCCGGGGAGATCGCGGTGAAGATGTCGCGGTTCCACGGCATGGTGATGCCCTTCAACAAGGAGCCCAAGTGGCTCTTCGGGACCATGGAGTGGTGAGGGCAGCCGCCAGCCAGCGCGGGCGCGGGCTCCCAGCTCGCCTCAGCCCCCAGAATCCCGCCGGATCCGGAGCACAGAGAGGCTTCCGGGCCGGCTGCCAGCGGAACCCAGAGGAACAGGGCGCAGAGCGGCTCCTCGGCCGGGCTGAGGAGGTGGGGGGGTGGATTTTGGGGAGGTGGCAGCACCCAGCGGCGTCCGTCCCGCCGCAGCACCGTCTCCTGCGCTTCAGGTACCTGAAGCAGATTTCAGAGCTCACCTTCCCCGAGGAAGAGCAGCTGAAGAAGTTCAACCACCTCAAGACGTACAACCTGCAGGAAGAGATGAAGAGCCTGAGGTGAGCCTGGCCCGCCCGGGGCGGGGGTCTCCTCGCGGGGAGCCTGGGTGGGGTCTCGGCTTCTTTGGGGAGCAATTTTTGCATCCCGTGTCCTCAGAGCGTGTCCCGCGTCCCCATGTCCGTGTTCCTCGCGCTCCAGATCCCAGCTGTGTCCATCAGTCCGTCCGTCTGCCTGCCCACAGCGGTGGCCCCTGCGTCGCTGGGGCTGGTGGCCACGGGCCAGCAGGTCCTGGCCCCGCTGAGGCGTCTTCCCCCTTTCCCTCGCAGGGCGCTGCTGGAGTCCACCCCCTCGCCCGTGGTCTTCTGCCACAACGATGTCCAGGAGGGTGAGCGCGGCGGACGAGCAGCCACTTCCCCTCGCCGAGGCCGGCTCCTGCCACTGCCTGAGCTGCCCCCCCGGCTCCGGCAGAACTGGGGAGGTGCCCCCGGCCCCCCCAACCTGAGCCAGCGCCATCTCTGCACAGGGAACATCCTGCTGCTGGCCGGGCGCGAGGCTTCCTCCTCCGACAAGCTCATGCTCATCGACTTCGAGTACAGCAGCTACAACTACCGGTGGGGCCAGGGGGCTGCGGGGGGGGGGGCCTAACTCCTGCGTGTGAGCAGCCAGGGCCCTGCTCACCCTCCCCTTCCCCCAGGGGCTTCGACATCGGCAACCACTTCTGCGAGTGGGTTTACAACTACACCCATGATTCCTGGCCCTTCTTCAAGGCTTCCCCCGAGCACTACCCCAGCCGGCAGCAGCAGGTAGAGCCGCCACGGGCAGCGGGCGAGGAGCGGGGGGGCTCCCAGCGAGTTGGGGGGGCGGCTGGTGGGGGTGTCCCAGCCGCTCTGTCCCTTTTCCAGCTGCATTTCATCCGGCACTACCTCTCGGAGGACTCGGGGCGACGCAGGGACACCACGCACGAGGAGCAGGCCCGCATCGAGGAGGAGATGCTCACCGAGATCAACCGGTGAGGGGTGGAAGGGGGGGGTCCCTGTAGCCGCGGGGGCTGCCCGGGGGGGCACAATCTCGCTGCACAGAGAGGGCAGCGTGCCCCCCAGCCCCTCCTGCTGGCTGTTGCGGGGGACGCGGCGGGGCTGACGGCTGCTCTCCCATCAGGTTCGCGTTGGCCTCTCACTTCTTCTGGGGGCTCTGGTCCATCCTCCAGGCGAAAATCTCCACCATCGAGTTCGGGTACCTGGTGAGCGCTGCCCGGGACCCCCACCACGTCCCCCTGCTCTACCGGGCGGGGCTGGGGGTGTTGGGGGGGGGACCAGGTGCTCCCTGACTCCCCCTTTCCCACCCCAGGACTATGCACAGAGCCGCTTCGAGGCCTACTTCCAGCACAAGGCACAGTTCTCCTGAGCGCGGCCCCCCCCCCGGCCCTGCCTGCGACCCCTCGCTGCCGCAGCCCCTCCCCTGCCCCGGCCAGCAGTTGGGGGCGGGGGCTGGAGGGGTCCCCCTGCCCCAGCCAGCAGCGGGGGGGTCTGGGGCAGCCTGGACCAGAGGGGCGGGGGGGCTCGGCTGTCCTGGCTGCCCCTCCCAGGGTCCTGCCTGCTGGGGGGGGCCCCGCGGGGGGATGCTGAGAGGTCACGGGGTGCTGCTGGGGGCAGAGGGGTGCGGGGGACTCATGCCGGCATCTCATTCCCCCCCCACCCCCCTCCCCAGACCTCGAGGGCCAGGGCAGGATCTGCGAGCTGCTCCCCCGGCCCTCCCTGTCCTGACCTGGCTTCCCCGGGGCTAGTAGCCCCACGGCTAGTCTGGCCGGGGGCTGGGGGCTGCTCCTTTGCCCCCCCCGACAGCAGAATGTAAACTTTCAGACCAATAAACGTGGCAGTGGTGCACGCGCTGACTCGCTCTCTGTGGCCCCGTGGCCACCGCTTCCCTCCTGCTTGCCCACGGCTTGTCCTGGGGTGCCATGGGCTAGCCCAGCGCAGGGGAGGGGGCTGCCCCCCAGCAGCACGTGCTGCCCCTCTCCCCAAAATCCCCCTCCCCAGAGCCTCAGCCAGCGCTGTGGGGGGGGGGAAAGGGGGGCTGCAGCTCATGCCTGCCCGGGGCTGGACTGGAGGAGGAGGGGGCACAGGCTCTGTCCCCCACACTTCGCCCTGGGGGTGCAATCCCTGCACCTACCTCCTGCCCTGGGAGGGTGCTGCCCCCTGCCCTGCCCTCCCACCCTGCCCCCTGCCCTGCCCCTGCGACATCGGCCAGGGGCTCGTGGCTTCACTTGCCCGTTGGCCACCTTCCCCTGTGCCCCCCCCGGCCCCGGCCAGGAGCTCCCCCCGGCTGCTGGGGGGCCCAGGGCCTGGTGTTCCCCCTCAGTGCTCGCCCAGTTCCTCTTTCACCCACATACCAGCTATTTATAGCCCAGTGGCCAGTAGCCATCTGCGGGGCACGGGCTGGGGGATCCTTTTCTGTGGCTCCCCCAACCCCGGACCCCCCAGAGCTGTTGGGGGGGGCAGCAGAGGCCTGGGGGGTCTCGCCCGGGGGCTGAGCCCTG
Source organism: Strix uralensis (assembly GCF_047716275.1). NCBI lineage: Eukaryota > Metazoa > Chordata > Aves > Strigiformes > Strigidae > Strix > Strix uralensis. Next base: position 510,131 of record NC_133976.1, read on the forward strand.
GCTGGGGCGGGCACCGGGCACACACACATGCACCCCCAATGTCCTGGGGTCTGGGGGGGGCTCTGACCGGGGGCAGCAGGATCGGGCCCCCGCCATGGCCCAGGGAAGGGCGGGGGGGGGGCGATGCAGCCCCACATGGTGGGGCTGGGTGGGGTGAGGGACTCTCTCCTTGGAGTTCCCCCCTCGGGGCTGTGGGTCCCTGCCTGGGATGTGGGTCCCTCTTGGGGTACAGGGTGTCCCCCCCAGGGATGTGGGTCCCTTCTTGGGGTGCTGGTCCCTCTCTGGGGAGGTGGGTGTCCCCCCCCCGCTGGTGTGCAGGGCCCTTTTTGGGGGACACGGTTCCTCTCGGGGGGGGCCAGTCCCTGCCCGGGGGTGCTGCTCCCATCCCAGAATGTGGGTGTCCCCCCCGGGGACGTCTGTCCCCCCCCGGCCCGGGGTGCGGGTTCCTCCCCGACGTGCCGGACCCCCCGCGGGGTGTCGGTTCCCCCCCCGGGCATGTGGGGTGCGGGTGTCCCCCCCCCGAGGATGTGGGTGCCCCCCCGGAGTTGCCGGTCCCCTCCCGGGGGTCCGGTCCCCCCCCACCCCCGAGATGTGGGTCCCCCCCGGGTGTTGCCGGTCCCCCATGGGTGTTCCGCCCCCCCCCCCCCCCCCCCCGGGTGCGGGCCCCCCCGGGGCGGTGCGGGGGAGGAGCGGCGGCCGCCGTTGCCCTTTCGGGGCGCGGAGCGGGTCCCGCCCGCCGCCGGTGTCCGGTTACCGGTGCAGGGAACCGCCGTCCCCGGGGCCGCCGCCCGCCGTCCGCACCCCCCGAGCAGGTAACGGGCACCCGGCGGGGGGGGGACCCACGCGTGGGGCGGGCACACACACCCCCACACCCCCTCGGCGCCGGGGCACCCCGCGGCCCCACACCCGCCCGGCGCCGGGGCCCACCCATGTCCGTGGGGCAGCGGCCCCCCGGCGCCCCCCGCTGCTGTGGGTCCCGCCTGTGCCCCCCGGGAGTGGGACCGGGCCCGTGGGGGGGCTCCGGGGGGCGGACGGCGGTTTGGGGGGGGCTGCGGGGCCACGGGGCTCCGGTGACCTTGTGGTGCTGGCGGCAGGGCGGGGGGGGGGTGACACCCACGGGGGCCTCGTCCCACCCGTGGACACGGGCCCTGCGGGGACACCGGAGCCTGCGGTGACACGGCCGGGCTGGGCTGTGCAGCGCCGGGCCATACTGGGCTATACTGGGCTGTACTGGGCCATGCTATACAGCGCCAGGCTGCGCTGGGCCGTGACAGGTCACACAGTGCTGTGCCGGGCAGTGCCAGGCTGTACTGGGCCGTACTGGGCCGTACTGGGCCATGCTATGCAGTGCTGTGCCGGGCAGTGCCAGGCTGTACTGGGCCATACTGGGCCATGCTATGCAGTGCTGTGCCGGGCAGTGCCAGGCTGTACTGGCCCATACTGGGCCGTAATGGGCCATGCTATGCAGTGCCAGGCCGTGCCGTGCAGTGGTGTGGTGCAGTGTAACACACACCAGCGCAGTGCGGTGTGACCGTGCGGGGTAACCATATGGTGTAACTGTGCAGCATGGTGTAACTGTGCGGTGTAACCATATGACGTAACCACACGGTGTAGCTGTGCAGTGTCACGGTGCCGTGCGGTGTAACCACACGGTGTAACCACACAGTGTAACCACACGGTGTAACTGTGCAGTGCGGTGTAACCACATGATGTAACCACACGGTGTGACTGTGCAGTGCGGTGTAACCACACGGTGTAACCACACGATGTAACCACACGGTGTAACTGTGCAGTGCGGTGTAACCATATGGTGTAACCACACGGTGTAACTGTGCAGTGCGGTGTAACCACACGGTGTAGCCACATGGTGTCACGGTGCAGTGCGGTGTAACCAAACGGTGCAACCACACATTGTAACTGTGCAGTGTGGTGTAACCACACGGTGTAACCACACGATGTAACCACACGGTGTAACTGTGCAGTGCGGTGTAACCATATGGTGTAACCACACGGTGTAACTGTGCAGTGCGGTGTAACCACACGGTGTAGCCATATGGTGTCACGGTGCAGTGCGGTGTAACCACACGGTGTAACCACATGGTGTAACCACACGGTGTAACCACGTGGTGTAACCATACGGTGTCATGGTGCCATGCGGTGTAACCACACAGTGTAACCACACAGTGTAACCATATGGTGTCACGGTGCAGTGCGTTGTAACCACACGGTGTAACCACACGGTGTAACCATACGGTGTCACGGTGCTGTGCGGTGCAGCGGTAGCGGTGACTTGCTCCCCACCGAGCTGCTGCCGTCCCCCCCGTCCCGGGGACGCCGTGTGAAGGGCACCCTGAGCGCCCCCGCACCGGGGACACCCCGGGGGGGCTCCCCTGCCCCCAGGCCGCGGTTGCGGCAGCGCTGGGGCTCAGCCGGCGGCGTTCCCGGCGCGGGGACGGCGTGTGCCGCGGGCCGGCACGGGGGCAGGTGCTGCCTCGGCCTCCCGGGGTCTGGCTGCAGCAGCTGCCTGCGAGCGGGGGCGCGTCCGCACTGCCGTCCCCTCGCCGGTGCCGCGGCCGGCACTGACCCTTCGCTCAGTGGGCGCCCGGCCAGCGCCGCGTGACTGGGCTGCGGCACGCGCCCGGGGTGCTGGCGGGACACGGCCGGCCTGCCCCCGCCACCGCCCCACCACTGCCACCACTGCCCCGCCACCGCCCCCCCCCGCGGCTGCTCCCGCACCCCGGCACCGCAACAGACCCCCCACCCCCTTTCCTCCCCGAACCGCAGTGCCGGGCAGGGGTGTCCCAGCACTCAGCACCCCCCGTGCGCCCCCCGCAGGTGCTGGCAGCCCCCCAGGATGGCGGAGGCTCACCAGGCCGTGGCCTTCCAGTTCACCGTCACCCCCGAGGGCTTGGACTTCCACCTCAGCCGCGAGGCCGTGCGGCAGCTCTACCTCGCCGGCATCTCCTCCTGGAAGAAGCGCTTGGTCCGCGCTAAGGTGGGGGCAGCCAGATGCTTGGGACCCTCCTGCAACCCCGTCCCCACAGCCCTGACACCCCCCTGTGCCCACAGAACAGCTTCCTGACCGGCGTGTACCCCGCCTCCCCCTCCAGCTGGATGGTGGTCGTGATGGCCACCGCTGGCTCCTTCTACTGCCAGGTTGACCCCTCCCTGGGGATGATCGCCCGCATCCGCCACTGCCTGCCCGAGAGGTGAGTGCAGGGGGGACACATACACACCCCCCCTGCGTCCGTCCCGTCCCCCCCCCCGCCCCCAGCATGGTCCCAGCACCCCCGGGGCCCTGCCCCACTGGCAAACCCCCCTTTGGAGACCTCCCCATGACACGTCCCCCAATGCCACGGACACGGCCCTGCGTGGGAACATCCCTGAGGGAGGGGTCGTGGCCTTTATGTGTCCCCCCCCCTCACCCCGTCTGCCCCCGCAGCCGCCTCCTGAGCTACGAGAGCCGGACGATGGTGAGTGCCGCGCTCTTCTCCACTGGCGTCTGGCTCTCGGCCGTCCTGCTCTTCCGGCAGGCGCTGAAGCTGCTCCTCTCCTACCACGGGTGGATGTTCGAGCCCCACGGCAAGATGAGCCGCAGCACCAAAATCTGGGTGGTGAGCAGCCCCCGCAGCCCCCACCGGCACCGGCAGCACCCAGCGTGGGTGCGGGAGGGCGCAGTGCGTCCGCGTGCGGGTGCCGGGGCGCTGGCGGCAGCCACGAAGCTGCTGGCGGTGGGGACGAGCCGAGCCCGCGCCGGGGCACTGGGACAGTGGGTGCCGGGGGGACAGCGGGCGCGGGAGGGCTCCTGGTGCCGCCGGCGCGTGGCCGTGCCGTGGTGGCTGAGCCCTCGGCGTGTCAGCAGGCGCTGGTGAAGGTGCTGTGTGGCCGCAAGCCGCTGCTCTACAGCTTCCAGACCTCCCTGCCCAAGCTGCCCGTGCCCTCCGTGGAGGCCACCGTCACCCGGGTGAGGGGCCGGCGTGGGAGGTGGGGCGGCCGCGGTGGGACGGGGACGGGGACGGGGGTCACACCGAGCCCCCTCCCCATAGTACCTGGAGTCCGTGCGCCCGCTGATGGATGACAAGAAGTTCGGTGAGATGGAGGCTCTGGCCAAGGAGTTCAAGGACAAGACGGCTCCGCGGCTGCAGAAGTACCTGATCCTCAAGTCCTGGTGGACAACCAACTACGTGAGCGACCCCCCAGCCCCAGCCCGCGGCCCTGCTGACCCCCCATGATCGTGAGAGGGGGGGACTTGGGTCCCCTGGGGCCATTAGGGGCAGGGCAGGGGGTCCTGCACCCCATCCCTGTCCCCGTCCCTGCAGGTGAGCGACTGGTGGGAGCAGTACATCTACCTGCGCGGCCGCAGCCCGCTCATGGTCAACAGCAACTACTACGCCATGGTGAGGCGGGGGGGGGCGACCACCGGCACGACCAAAACCCCTACCGGGTGCCCCCCGGCATCGTCACCAAACCCCGTCCCTCATCCCCAGGATTTCCTCTATGTGACCCCCAGCCACATCCAGGCTGCCCGGGCAGGGAACGCAGTTCACGCCATCCTGCTGTACCGCCGCAAGCTGGACCGCGGGGAGATCCCCCCCGTGAGCACCCGGGGGGGGGCTGGGGGGCAGGGGAGGCTGCGGGGCACTGGGCTGGGGGGGTCAGGGGAGGCTGGGGGCGGGGGGGAGTTGCCGTGAGGCTGGCACAGGGTTCAGGGGGGGCTGGAGGGCTGGGGGGATCAGGTAGGGCTGGGGGTACACAGCTGGGGAGGGTCAGGTGGGTCTGGGGGTGTCAGGGAGAGCAGGGGGGCAGGGGTAGGGTCAGGGGAGAGTCACTGTGGAGCTGGCACAGGGTCCTGGGGCTGCTGGGGGGCTCAGGGGGGCTGTGGGGCACAGGGATGGGGGGTTCAGGTGGGTCAGGGGGTGTCAGGGAGGCTGGGGGGAAGGAGGGAGTTGCCATGGGGCTGGCACAGGGTCTGGGGGCTGCTGGGGGACTCAGAGGCGCCAGGTTTGGAGGGTTGGGGGTCAGAGGTGGGGGCGCAGGCACCCTGGCCCCCCCTTCACCACCGCCCCCCCCCAGATGATGGCGCTGGGCATCGTGCCCATGTGCTCCTACCAGTCGGAACGGATGTTCAACACCACCCGCATCCCCGGCAAGGAGACGGGTACGGGGGTGTCGGGGGGGGTCCCCAAACCCTCAGCAGCGCTCAGCCCCCGCACAGTGCCTGTCCCGGGGGGGGGTGGTTCTGGAGCCTTGGGGTGACTGTGACACCCCGTGTGTGTACATGTGTCCCCCCCCCAGACACGCTGCTGCACTTGGTGGACAGCAAGCACCTGGCCGTGTACCACCGGGGCCGCTTCTACAAGGTCTGGCTCTACTACGGGGGGCAACTGCTGCCCCCCCGAGACCTGGAGCTGCAGTTCCAGCGCATCCTGGACGACCCCTCGCCCCCCCAGCCTGGCGAGGAGCGGCTGGCGGCACTCACCGCTGGCGAGAGGTGCCGGCAACCCCCCCCACGCCCAAGGAGATGCTCCGGGATGAGGGTGGGGGGTGGAAGGCTGCGGGTTGGGGGTCAAGGTGGGGGCTCAGCATCGCCTGCCCCTGCCCTGACACTGGCGGCACCGACAGGGTGCCCTGGGCCGAGGCTCGAGCCCGGTTCTTCAGCCACGGGAAGAACAAGACGTCGCTGGATGCCGTGGAGCGAGCGGCCTTCTTCCTGACGCTGGACGAGGAGGAGCATGGCTACAGCCCGGGCCGGGAGGGCTGCATGGACACCTACGCCAAGTCCCTGCTGCACGGCCAGTGCTACGACCGGTGGGCACCGCCCCCCCCAGCACCCCCCACCCCCCCACATGGTGCCCCCCCTGCCCTCACCCCCCCCTTCTCCCCGCAGCTGGTTCGATAAGTCCTTCACCCTGGTGGTCTACAAGAATGGGAAGCTGGGCGCCAACGCCGAGCACTCCTGGGCCGACGCGCCCATCATCGGGCACCTCTGGGAGGTAACGGGGGGGGTGTGGCACCCCCGGGCTGGGCACCCTGCGGCTGGGCACCCTCCTTGGGCACCCTCCAGCTGGGCACCCTTAGTTTAAGACCCCCAGGCTGGGGACCCCCATTTGGACACCCTCAAGCTGGGCACCTTCTTTGGGCACCCTGGGGCTCAGGACCCCCACTGGGCACCCCTACCCCCAGTTGGGGACCTCCAGGCTGGGGACCCCCATTGGGCACCCCCAATTGGGCAGCCCCAGTTGGGGACCCCTACAGGGCACCCCAGGGCTGGGGACCCCCCTTGGGTACCCCTAATTTGGCACACCCAGGCTGGGGACCCTCCTTGGGCACCCTGGGGTTCAGGACCCCCATTGGGCACCCCTAGTTGGGGACCCCCAGGCTGGGGACCCCCATTGGGCACCCCCAGCTGGGGACCCTGATGGGGCACCCCAGGGCTGGGGACCCCCATTTAGGCATCCCCCAGAGCTTGGCACCCCCAGGGCTGGGCACCCCCAGGCTGGGGACGCCCATGGGGCACCCCTACCCCCATTTGGGGACCCCCGGCTGGTCACCTGGGGTGAGTGGGGCTGCGAGGGGGCGGGGGGGGCGAGGGGGGGGGGGTGTGGGGCGACACTGGGGGCGACTGGGGCAGCCGGGTGGTGGATGGGGCAACACTGAGGGGCTCGGGGGGGCTGGGGGGGTGGTGCCCCATGCTCAGGGACACCTTCTCCCCCCCGCCCAGTTCATGCTGGCAACAGACAAATTCCAGCTGGGCTACACGGAGGGGGGGCACTGCCGGGGTGAGCCCAACACCCAGCTCGCCCCCCCGCAGCGCCTCCAGTGGGATCTCCCCCAGGAGGTGGGTCTGATTTCCCCTCCCCAGCCCGACAAGCAGGATCTCAGGGGTCCCCCCCCTACCCTGACAGTGGGGTGGGCTCCATGCTCCCCACGGGATCGCTGCGCTGGGGTCCCGGGGCTGAGCCGCCAGCGTCCCCCCCACTGTCCCCAAGGTGAAAGTGTGGGGGGCGGGGGCGGTGCTGTGCACCCCATCCGCCACGGCCATGTGTCCCCCCCGGCAGTGCCGCGCCGCCATCGAGGGCTCGTACCGCCTGGCCAAGGCCTTGGCCGACGACGTCGACTTCTGCTGCTTCCAGTTCACCCAGTTCGGGAAGGGGCTGATCAAGAGGTGCCGGACCAGCCCCGACGCCTTCATCCAGATCTCCCTGCAGCTCGCCCACTTCCGCGTGAGCCGCCGCGGGACGGGGATGGGGGGGGGACACACGTTTTGGGGGGACACACATGGGGACAGCATCCCCCCCCGGCCTCTCCGCAGGACAAGGGCCGCTTCTGCCTCACCTATGAGGCCTCCATGACGCGGCTGTTCCGCGAGGGCCGGACGGAGACAGTGAGGTCCTGCACCGCCGAGGCCATCGCCTTCGTGCGCAGCATGGCCGACACACGGCAGACGGTGAGCGACGTGCTGGGGAACACACTCCGCAGACCCCCCCGAACCCCCCAAACCTCCCCTCCGAGGTTGAGGCCATCCCTGTGCCATCGGGCTCAGCCAGCACATCCCTTGGGGACGTCCCTGTCCCTCGGGGGGGTCCCTGTCATGAGGGGGTGTCCCCATCCTGCACAGTGGTCCTATCCCTTGGGGAGGGCCCCGTTTCTGGAGGAGGGCCCCATCCCTTGTGGGGGTCCCCATCCTTCATGGGGGTCCCCAACTCTTGGGGAAGTCCCCATCCCTCATGGGGTTCCTCATCCCTCATGGGGGGTCCCCATCCTCCATGGGGGTCCCCATTGCTATATCCATATTCCTTGGGGACGTCCCTGTCCCTAGAGAAAGTGTCCATCACTTGGGGAGGTCCCCAACCCTCTTGGGGGTCCCCAACTCCTGGGGAGATCCCCTTCCCTCATGGGGGTCCCCACCTCTGGCAGATGTCCCTATTCCTTGGAGACATTCCCATTCCTGGAGAAATTGCCCACCTCTGGAGGAGGTTCCCATCTCTTGGGGAGGTCCCCGTCCCTCATGGGGGGTCCCCAACTCTTGGGGAGGTCCCCGCCTCTCATGAAGGTCCCTATTCCTTGGGGACATCCCCATCCCTGGAGCAGGTCCCTGTCCCTGGGGGTGTCCCCATCCCTCCAGGACACCCCCATCCCTGGGGACCATGTCCCCCCAGTGCTTGCACAGCCCTTTCCTCCCCCATGGCAGGACCCGGGGAGGGGGAGGCCCTCGCCCCGCTCAGAGCCACGGGGGTGGCCGGGTTGGGGGTGAGGGGACCCCATCCCTGAGCCCATCCCCCCCCCGCAGCGAGCCGAGCGCCAGCGGCTCTTCAAGCTGGCGGCCGAGCGACACCAGCTCCTCTATCGCCTGGCCATGACGGGCGCCGGCATCGACCGGCACCTCTTCTGCCTCTACGTGGTGTCGCGCTACCTGGGGGTGCAGTCCCCCTTCCTGGCCCAGGTGAGCCCTTGGGGGCGCGGGAGGGGCAATGCGCCACGGCAACACACCCCGGCATGCGTGGGGTGCAGGAGTGCACAGTGGGGTGCAGTGGGGCACTCTGGGTTGCAGTGGGGTGCTCTGGGCCACAGTGGGGTGCTCTGAGGTGCTCTGGGGTGCAGTGGGGTGCTGTGGGGCACAGCAGGGTGCAGCGGGGTGCTCTGGGGTGCAGTGGGGCGCAGTGGGGCTCAGCAGGGTACAACAAGGAACAGTGGGGTGCAGCAGGACGCCCTGGGGCACAGTGGGGTGCTCTGGGGTGCAGTGAGGTATTCTGGGGCGCAATGGGTTGCAGTGGGGTGCTCTGGGTTGCAGTGGGGTGCTCTGGGGTGCAGCAGGGTGCTCTGGGGTGCAGTGGGGTGCTCTGGGGCACAAGTGAGACACAGCAGGGTGCTCTGGGGTGCAGCAGGGTGCAGTGGGGTGCTCTGGGGTGCAGCGGGGTACTCTGGGGCACAGCGGAGTGCAGTGGGGTGCTCTGGGGCACAGTGGGGTGCTCACCCAGCGGCACCGACGCCCGTGGCGGGCAGGTGCTGTCGGAGCCCTGGCGCCTCTCCACCAGCCAGACCCCTCAGCAGCAGCTGAAGATGTTCGACCTGAGCCGCTTCCCCGACCACGTCTCCACTGGCGGCGGCTTCGGCCCTGTGAGCATCTGGGGGGCCCCGGGGGGGGCCCGTGGGGGCGTGTGGGGGTGCAAGGGGCGGGTGTGTGGTTCTGGAGGACACCCCCCCCTGTGGTTCTGGGGCAGGCACGTGCCCCACGCTGGGTGCCCCCAGACCCACGGCCCGGGTGGGTGCCCCAGGGGTGCCCTGGGGGTGTCCTGGGGGTGCCCCGACCCCACTCACCCCCCTCACAGGTGGCAGATGATGGCTACGGTGTCTCCTACATCATCGCCGGCGAGAACCTCATCACCTTCCACGTCTCCAGCAAGTTCTCCAGCTCCGAGACGGTGAGAGACCCCGGGAAGGGTGGGGGGCTCGGGGGAGGGCCTCTCGCGGGTGGGGGGGCTCGGGGGGGGGCCCCCAGGCAGCGCAGGCAGCGGCGGCTCTCCTGGTGCTGCAGTTGCCGTGTCTGTGCTGCGGGGTCCCCTGTGGGTCTGGGGCAGCCCCCCCGACCCTGACCATGACCCCTCCGTGTCCCGGCGGGGGGGGGGGCCCTGCCCGGGGCGGGGGGACGGGACACGGGGGTCACGGTGTCGCCCCGCAGGACTCGAAGCGCTTCGGGAGGAACATCCACCAGGCCATGCTGGACATCGCCGAGCTCTTCGACAAGCCGGGCGAGAAAGGGGGGAAGTGAGGGGGGGGCGGGCTGGACCCCCACCCCCGGGGGGGGACACACAACACACGGAGCTGGGGCTGGCGGGGGCCACCCCGAACCCCGGTGCTGGGAGGGGGGGACGGGGGGGGCACAGCGGGGGCCTGGCTGCTCTGTACATGCTTCCAATAAAGGCTGTTGGTGTGAGCCCCCGCCCCCGGCCGGGGTCCCCTGCGCCCCCCCCCGGGGGTCCCGGCAGCCGCGGGCAGCGGGTGAAGGGTGCAGGGGGGGGGAATGGGTGACCCCCCCCCGTGCCGCTGCGCCGCGCCCGCCGGCCGCCTGCGTGGTGCTGACGCGGGGTGTGCAGCGGGGCGCGGCGACAGGGACGGGCAGGGACGGGCAGGGACAGGCGCTGCGCAGAGCCCCTGGGCCGTGTCCGACGCGGCGGGACACGGGGACGCCTCGTCCCGGGACGCGCCCCACGGCGGGGGGGGGCGGCACCGTCCCCCCGCGCCCGGCCGGAGCCCGGAGCTGCGGCACAGCCCGGCCCGTGTCTGCGGGGGGGGCAGAGGGCTGAGGGCCCCCCGCTGCGGGCACCTGCTGGTCCGGGGGTGCTCCGGCCCTGGGGAGAGCACAGCCTGCCTGCACATCCCTGCCTGCACACCCTGCCTGCACATCCCTGCCTGCACACCCTGCCTGCACATCCCTGCCTTCCTGCCTTCACATCCCTGCCTTCACATCCCTGCCTGCACACCCTGCCTGTGCTGCCGGAGCCGCCCACTGTCCCCAGGCAGAGGGACACTGTGGGGAGGTGACCCCGCAGTGACACCCCCAGAGGGTGCTGAGCCGGGGCCCCTCCTGCCCCCCGGCCCCCAGCACCGTCACTCCGCAGAGCGGGGGGGAGCCCCCAGTCCCATATTGGGGTGACATCCTGCACCCCGACCCCACATAGGTTGGAACCCGGAGCCCCCAGGTGCGGTGGGGACCCCGGGGGGGCTCAGGCCTCTGCGGGGCGCGGGGAGGGGGGGGGGGGCGGAGCTGCCGGGCCGTGTTCCACGGGAGCCGCCCGGGCTGGGCCCGGGCCCGGGCCCTCACCCCCACCCCCACCCCGGCCCTGCGGGGGCGCTGCGTGCCCGGGGAACGGCACCTCTGCAACGGGGTACTGCCTCCCGGCACCCCGGTCCCCCTGTGGGACCCTCCTGGCACCCTGATCCCCCCACGGGTCCCTCCCAGCACCCCAATCCCTCTGTGTGACCCTCATGGCACCCCAATCCCCCCACGGGTCCCTCCTGGCACCCTGATCCCCCTGTGGGTTCCTCACAGCACCCCAATCCCCCTCATGGGACCCTTCCAGCACCCCAATCCCCCCACAGGTCCCTGCTGACACCCTGCACCCCATGAGACCCTCCCAGCACCCTGATCCCTCTGCAGGACCCTCCCGGCTTCCCAATCCCACCGTGGGTCTCTCCTGGCACCCTGCACCCCGTGGGGCTCTCCCAGCACCCCACTCCCCGCCGTGGGTCCGTGCCCACCACCCAGCATCGCCTGGCCCACGCATTGTGCCCCACCACCTCTGGGGCAGCGACCCAGCCCCCCCCGATAGCCGGTGCTCACGCCAGACCCATGGGTGCCACGCTGGTGCAGTGGGTGCTCATGCCGGAGCTGTGGGTGCTCATACTGGAGCAGTGGGTGCCACACCAGTGCAACAGGTGCTCATACTGGTTGGGTGGGTGCTCATGATGGTGCGGTGGGTGCTCGCGCCAGACCCATGGGTGCCACACCGGTGCAGTGCTGGTCCTCACGCCAGAGTGGTGGGTGCTCACGTTGCACCCATGTGTGCCAAGCTGGGTGCTCACGCCGGTGCAGTGGGTGCTCATGCTGGACCCATGGGTGCCACGCCGGAGCTGTGGGTGCCACGATGAGTGGTGGGTGCTCATGACAGTGCAGTGGGTGCCACAACAAGCTGTGGGTGCTCGCAGTGGTGCAGTGGGTGCCATGATGAGCAGTGGGTGCCACGACAAGCGGTGGGTGCTCACGGTGGTGTGGTGGGTGCTTATACAGTGCAGTGGGTGCTCACGATGAGCGGTGGGTGCCACGACGAGGCGGTGGGTGCCGCAGGAGGCCGCGGCTGGAGCTGGGTGCTGCCCGGCACAGAGGGACCAGCCCGGCGAGATGCAGCCCAGGGCCGGGCACCCACCTCGGGGTGAACACCGGGCGCTGCCCGCGAAGCACCGACACGCGTGGGGCTCGGCCGGTGACACCCGGGGGGGCCCTGCCCCGGGGGGGCCCGGCTGGGCGCGGGGGCTCAGGGCTCCCGGCGTGGCTGGGACCATCGCCCACGGCTGGTGCCGGGGGGGCAGAGGGGACCCCACGGGGACCACGGTGCCTCGGGGGGGGCCCGGGAGCTGTGGCCGGAGCCGTGAGGCGGCCGCTTCGCCCCTTTGATCCAGCTGCCAGCGGGGCCGGGTGGCTGCCAGGAGTGGGTGCCACCCCCCGGCCCCCCTCCGGCTCCCCGGCGCCTATAAAGGTGTCGGGGCGGCCGCGTCCTGCCCCAGCCGGGCTCGTCTCCGCGTCGCTCCCGCAGGTGCTGGGGGGGGGCTGGCGCTGGGGTGGTGGGTGCTGGGGCTGGAGGTGGGTGCTGGGGCACCTACTGGGTGCCCAGGCAGGAGGTGGGTGCCCAGGCTGCCCCCCACCCTGCTCCAGCCTCCCCCCGCCGCAGGGAAGGCAGAGGATGGGACCAGACGCTTTCCTGGGGCTCTGCCTGCTCGGCTGCCTGGCCCTGCCCGGTGAGATCCTGCCCGTACCCTGCCCTTCCCTCCCTCCGCGACGACCCTTCGCCCATGTTGCCTGCCCTGCCCTGCCCTGCCCGCCCTGCCCTCCACAGCTCCCTGCACACAAGGGAGGGCACTGGGACCCCCGAAACGCAGGGGCTGGGGATCAGCCTCCTCAACTGGGGGCCGGGGGGTGCCCCGAGCCCCACCCGGGTCCCGGCTGTGCCCGGGCGCTGCTGGGGGGTCCCGGTGAAGGCCCTGACCCCCCCGCCCCCCCCCCCCCCCCCCGAGCAGGGGTGCAGGCGAGCAAGTGTCCCCGGGGGTGGCTGGACTTCAGGGGCCACTGCTACGGCTACTTCGGGCAGGAGCTGACCTGGAGGAAGGCAGAGGTGGGTGCTGGGGTGGGGGGTGTCCCCTGGGACCCCCGCTGCGCAGGCAGCGCTGCCAGGCCCGCCCCCCCCCCCGACCTGCCTGTCCCTGCCAGGCTCGGTGCAAGGCTGCCCGCGGGGGGTGTCACCTGGCCTCGCTGCACACCCCCGAGGAGCACCGCGCCCTCGCTGCCTTCATCGCCCAGCGCCAGCGCCGCGAGGAGGAGGAGGAGAACGTCTGGATCGGCCTCTACCACCGCGTGAGTGGCCCCTGCCCGCAGTGCTGCCCGCAACGCTGCCCGCAATGCTGCCCGCAGTCCTGCCCATGGTGCTGCCCACAGCTCCCCCCATGCTCCTGGGGAGTCACCCACCCCCGCCCCCATGCTCTGCCCCGGACCCTTCCCACACGTCCCCATCCCAGAGAGCTGCCCGTGCCCTGCCTGCCCCTGCCCACACCCACGCGTGTTCCTGCACTGCCCACGTCCGTCTGTCTGTCCACTCCCCATCCCACAACGCTGGCTGCAGGTTGTCCCCCCCAGCTGCTCCCAGACCTGTGCCCCCCCCCAGCTGCTGCCTGAGCCCTGCCTGACCCCTGCCTTGCCTCCTGCCCATCCCGGGCACCAGAGCCAGGCCTGGACGTGGGCAGACGGCTCCAGGCAGCGCTACTCGGCCTGGGAGGGGGACGACCCCCCCAAGGGGCAACGCTGCGCCGCGCTGGAGGACTCCTCGGGTGAGAGGGGGGGCCTCCGGGGGCAGGGGGGAGGCGGGCAGGGTCCCCTGGGCCCCCCCCAAGCGCTGGCTCCCTCCTCCCGCAGGTTTCATGTCCTGGGAGGACGATTCCTGCGGCGAGAGGAAACCCTTCATCTGCAAATACGTGGCCTAGGAGGGGCCCCCCCCAGGACCCCGCCACTCCACCCCGAACGCCGCGTGTCCCCACGGGACACCCCCCACCCCCTGCACCCCACTGCACCCAGCACAGCCCAGACCCCCAAATCCCGCCCCCCTCTGCCCCATTGCCCCCCCAACCCCCAAATCCTGCCCCCCCTTCCCCATTGCCCCCCCCAGACCCCCAAAACCCTCCGCCCCATTGCCCCCCCCCCCCGAGCTCTGCACCCCTTCACCCCATTGCACCCATCACACCCTGGAAACCCCAGATCCCGCCCCCCTCTGCCCCATTGCCCTCCCCCAAGACCCCCAAATCCTGCACCCATCTTCCCCATTGCCCCCCAATCCCAGACCCCCGCACCCCCCTGCCCCACTGCCCCAACACCCCAACAGCTCACGGGCACCCCCCCCCCCGGCGGGGTGGGTCCCACAATAAAGTGTGCCAAAGCACACCCTGGCCCCGCGTCTTCCTCCGCCGCATCCGTGGCCCCAGGGCTGCCCACCCCCCCCCTCGGCGGCACCCCCGGCAGCACCCGCGTGTCCCCCGAGCCCCCACGGGAGGGAAACGGGGTAAAGTGGGGGGGGGGGGGGGGCACAGCCGAGGGCGAGGATCCCCACCCGTCCCTCCACCCCGCAGCCCCGGACCCCGGCAGGACCCCAGACCCCCACTCCCCGCTCTGGGGCTGCCCCGGGGGGGGGGTCTCAGCACCGACCCCCGCGCAGGAGCAGCGTGAGGAGCGGGGGGGGCACCGCGGGGTACCCCGGGGGTCCACGCAGGGGGGTGCAAACCCGCAGCAGGGACCCCGTTGCCCCCAGCCCTCCCCCCTCCCCGCCCCGCACCGGTTTTCTACAGATTTTTGTCCATTTTAGGGTCAAACTGACCAAGGCCCGGACGGTCCCCCCGGCTGCCCCCCCCAGGGCTGGGAGTGGCCGGTGCCGGGGAGCGGGGCTGGGGACTGGCGCCATGGGGCGGGGGGTCTCCAGAGCAGGGGCGTCCCCAATGTAGAACGTGTCCCCAGGGCAGGAGGTGTCCCCAAGACAGGACGTGTCCCCAGCAGGACGTGTCCCCAAGGCAGGACGTGTCCCCAAGCAGGATGTGTCCCCAGTACGGGGAGTGTCCCCAGTTTAGGAGGGGTCCCCAAGGCAGGACGTGTCCCCAGGGCAAGAGGGGTCCCCAATGTAGAAGGTGTCCCCAGGGCAGGGACAGGAGTGGCTTTGGCGGTGGCACTGCCCGTGCCCACGCGTGCGGAGGAAGGACACGGGCGCGGGGGGGTGCTGGGCGCTCAAGCCAGGGTTTATTGTCCTCTGGGCATGGGGGGGGCTCGGCGGGGACGGAGCCCGGCGGGGACGGAGCCCGGCGGGGAGGGGGAGCCCCAGCGGGGCAGCGGGCAGGGAGGGGCCTGGGGACACCCCCAGCCCCCGGTGGGAGCCGCCGCCCCTCAGAGCTGGTGCCGGCACAGGAAGGGGAACTTGTAGTTGCAGGGGTAGTCGTGCCAGCGCTCGAAACCTTGGGGGGGTGGGGGGGACAGCGAGTCACCCCGAGCCCGGACACCCCCCCGGGACACCCCCTTTTACCTCCGCCACCCCTCTCCTCTATCACCTCTCCCCTCCATCACCCCTTTTATCCTCATCACCCCCCACCTCCCTCACCCCTCCCCTCCATCCCCCCTTTACCACCATCCCCCCCCCCCTCCGGCAGTGGTCAGGGGTCCCGGCCATGCCGGCAGTGGCCACACCAGCCCCCCCCCCGCGCCCCCCCGGCCCCCCCTCACCCGACGCCTTGTCCAGCACCACGCAGTCCTCCTTGTTGCACAGGTTGTTGGGCTGCCCCTTGTCCCAGCGCTTGTAGTCGAAGACGGAGTTATCGGACCACTTCCACTGCCTGGTCTGTGGGTGCCGGGAGGGGGGGGGGACACGGGAGTCAGCGGGTGGGGGGATCAGGGGGGTCCAGGGCAGCCCCCCGCTCACTCACGTGCTCCTCGTCCTGCAGCCCGATCCAGACGTTGTCCCTGGCCCTCTGCTTGCTGACGTAGCGGGCGAGGACCCTGCTGCCCCCCTGGCTGTGGATGGAGGCCAGTCGCCCCACGGGGCCGTAGCGCTGGCATTCCTCCTGGGGGGGCACGGGGGGGGCTCAGCACCCAGCACCCGCACCCCCCGGGCACCCTCAAGCAGCAGAGCCCCCTGCCCCCCCCCCCCCCCCCCAGGATGCAGCCCCCCACTTCCCCTACGCTGGGTCCTGTCCCCAATCCTCACCCACTGACTCCCCCACCCCGGGGACCCCCCCAGGGCTGCCAGCACCCACCTCGGCCTCGGCCCAGGTCCTCCTCTCGATGAAGTACCCGTAGCAGCTCCCCCGAAAGTAGAGCCAGTTGGGGGGGCAGTTGGCTGTCCGCGTCTTCGCCGTGGCCCCCCCGTGGGGGAGGCCGCCGAGGGCACCTTCAAAACGCAGGCAGAGCCGCCACTGTCCCACAGGAGGGGGGCACCCACCCCTCCACCCCCCATGGCTCATTACCCCCCCCACTGCCATGGGGAGGGAGCCGGGATGTCTGCTGTGGGTGTGGGGCCACTTGGGCAATGGCCCCCCCAGATCCCACCCAGGGGCACCCTAAATCAAGGACACCCCCATCTAGGGACACCCCCACCCAGGGATACCCCCATCCAGGGACACCCTAAATCAAGGACACCCCCACCCAGGGGCACCCCAAACCAAGGACACCCCCACCCAAGGGGCACCCCAACCGAGGGGCATCCCCCAGGCTCTACCTGGCACTTGGGGTGCAGGGAAGGGGTCCCACAGGCAGGGCTGGGCACAGGGGGGCTGCCAAGGGACGGGGACTGGGCACAGGGGGGGAAGGGGTGGGGGAGCAGGGATTGAGGATTGGGGAGCGGGGAGCAGGGGCAGGGAGTGGGAATCGGGGGTCAGGGGGTGCTGGCTCAGGCGCTGCTGCCTACGGGGGGGGGGGGGAATAGCACCCCTGTCCCCCGGGGGGCCCGCGGCCCAGGCAGGGACTCACCCCCCACCCAGGCGAGCAGGAGCAGGCAGCCGAGCAGGCAGGGGGGCAGCAGGGGCCTGGGCCTCATCTCTGCTGCTGAAGAGAGAGAGGGGGGGGCGTGAGCAAGGGGGAGGCAGCTCCATCCCGGGATGAGGGCAGGGGGTGGGCAGCCTTCATCCTCGCTGAAAAATGGGGAGTGACGGGGTCCTGCCGCCCCCACCCAGCCCCTCTCACAGGGAGACCCCCGGCTGGGCGCTGGACCCCACAGCTGGGTGCTGGATGGGTGCTGAACCCCATGGATGGGTGATGGACCCCACACCTGGGTGCTGGACCCTCTCACCAGGTGCTGGTCCCCACACCTGGGTTCTGGACCACTTGGATGGGTGCTGGACCCCACTGTTGGGTGCTGGACCCCAATATGGGTGCTGGACCACCTGGATGGGTGCTGAACCCCATGGTTGGGTTCTGGATCTCCTGGATGGGTGCTGGACCCCCTGACCGGGTGCTGGACCCCACAGTTGGGTGCTGGACCCCCTGACCAGATGCTGAACCCCATGGCCACGTTCTGGACCCCACAGCTGGGTGCTGGATGGGTGCTGGACCCCACGGTTGGGTGCTGGATCTCCTGGCTGGGTGCTGGACCCCCTGACCGGCTGCTGGTCCCCATGGCCGGGGGGTGCCAGGTGGGTGCCAGCGGTGGGTGCCAGCCCAGGGCAGGGGACAGGGGCCACTCACCAGACGGCTCCCGGGAGCAGGACTGGCCGGTGGCCAACGCGTCTCTGGTGGGGAGTGACCCACGTCCCGCTCCCCCCGGGTCCGTCCGTTCGTCTGTCCGGGCGAGGGCTGCGCTGGCGGGAGCTCCCCGGGACAGGGCCCGCGGGCTTTATGGCTGCGGTGGTAGTGGGGGGGGGGCACGGGCAGGGCACGGGCAGGGCACAGGCAGGACACAGGCAGGGCAGCCTTCCTGGAACTGCCCCAACACTTCTGCTTTCCTGGAACGGGAGCGGGGGGGGTCGTTACTGCAGCTTCTCTGGGCTCCCAGTGAGACCAGTGAGACCAAATCGGCTTCCTGGATGCTCCCATGCCCCCCCCCCCCCCTCGGCCTGTGGACAGCTCTGGGACATCAGTGTCCCCCGGATCACCAGGAGTGGGACCACAACATCCCCAGGGACACCAGGAGTGGTACCACGATGTCCCCAGGGACACCAGGAGTGGGACTATGATGTCCCTGAGGACACCAGGAGTGGCACCACGATGTCCCCAGGGTCACCAGGAGGCAGCGGGTACTTACACAACCCCCCCTCGGGAGGGTGGCGATGGCCCATGACCAGCGCCGTGGGCCAGCTGGCTCCGAGGGGCAGCGGGTTTGGGGCCAGAGGACCCGCAGCAGCAGTTTGGGCCGTTCCCGGCACCAGGTGCAGGCGCCCAGCATGTGGCCACGCCCGGGGCCACCTTGGGGACATGCTGGTGGGACCTGGCTGGTCACAATCACCGTTAGTGCTCAGCCCTATGAACTGCAGCGTGTGGGGGCAGGAGCCGTGAGGTGACAGGGCCGGTGGCACTTTGTGTCACTGCAAATAGAGAGAAAATAAAAATTATGAGGGAAAGGCAATTAAAGGAGTTTGTTAGAGATATGTTGTGTAGGAGCCCGTGCGTGTGTGTAGGCACCCAACGTGTTGTGTAGGAGCTCATGTGTGCTGTGTAGGTGCCCAGAATGTTGTGTAGGTGCCCAGTATGTTGTGTAGGTGCCCAGGATGTTGTGTAGGTGCCCAGTATGTTGTGTAGGCGCCCAGGATGTTGTGTAGGCGCCCAGGATGTTGTGTAGGTGCCCAGTATGTTGTGTAGGTGCTCAGGATGTTGTGTAGGCGCCCAGTATGTTGTGTAGGCGCCCAGGATGTTGTGTAGGTGCCCAGGATGTTGTGTAGGCACCCAGGATGTTGTGTAGGCGCCCAGAATGTTGTGTAGGTGCCCAGAATGTTGTGTAGGCGCCCAGGATGTTGTGTAGGCACCCAGTATGTTGTGTAGGCGCCCAGAATGTTGTGTAGGTGCCCAGGATGTTGTGTAGGCACCCAGTATGTTGTGTAGGCGCCCAGAATGTTGTGTAGGTGCCCAGTATGTTGTGTAGGTGCCCAGGATGTTGTGTAGGCACCCAGTATGTTGTGTAGGTGCCCAGGATGTTGTGTAGGCGCCCAGTATGTTGTGTAGGCACCCAGAATGTTGTGTAGGTGCCCAGGATGTTGTGTAGGTGCCCAGGATGTTGTGTAGGCACCCAGAATGTTGTGTAGGTGCCCAGTATGTTGTGTAGGCACCCAGTATGTTGTGTAGGTGCCCAGTATGTTGTGTAGGTGCCCAGGATGTTGTGTAGGCACCCAGTATGTTGTGTAGGTGCCCAGTATGTTGTGTAGGCGCCCAGGATGTTGTGTAGGTGCCCAGGATGTTGTGTAGGCGCCCAGGATGTTGTGTAGGTGCCCAGTATGTTGTGTAGGCGCCCAGAATGTTGTGTAGGTGCCCAGAATGTTGTGTAGGCGCCCAGGATGTTGTGTAGGCACCCACTATGTTGTGTAGGTGCCCAGTATGTTGTGTAGGTGCCCAGGATGTTGTGTAGGCACCCAGGATGTTGTGTAGGCGCCCAGAATGTTGTGTAGGTGCCCAGTATGTTGTGTAGGTGCCCAGGATGTTGTGTAGGCACCCAGTATGTTGTGTAGGCGCCCAGAATGTTGTGTAGGTGCCCAGTATGTTGTGTAGGTGCCCAGGATGTTGTGTAGGCGCCCAGTATGTTGTGTAGGTGCCCAGTATGTTGTGTAGGCGCCCAGGATGTTGTGTAGGCACCCAGTATGTTGTGTAGGCGCCCAGAATGTTGTGTAGGCACCCAGTATGTTGTGTAGGTGCCCAGGATGTTGTGTAGGCACCCAGGATGTTGTGTAGGTGCCCAGGATGTTGTGTAGGCACCCAGTATGTTGTGTAGGTGCCCAGTATGTTGTGTAGGCGCCCAGAATGTTGTGTAGGTGCCCAGAATGTTGTGTAGGTGCCCAGGATGTTGTGTAGGCGCCCAGGATGTTGTGTAGGCACCCACTATGTTGTGTAGGTGCCCAGTATGTTGTGTAGGTGCCCAGGATGTTGTGTAGGCACCCAGGATGTTGTGTAGGCGCCCAGAATGTTGTGTAGGTGCCCAGTATGTTGTGTAGGCACCCAGTATGTTGTGTAGGCGCCCAGGATGTTGTGTAGGCGCCCAGAATGTTGTGTAGGCACCCAGTATGTTGTGTAGGCGCCCAGGATGTTGTGTAGGCGCCCAGAATGTTGTGTAGGCACCCAGTATGTTGTGTAGGCGCCCAGGATGTTGTGTAGGTGCCCAGGATGTTGTGTAGGTGCCCATCTGGCAGTCAGCACAACTGCCCGTGGCTCAGCCAGGTGCTCCCTCTGCCTCTCGTGTTCTGGGTGTCGGAGGGACATTCTACAGTAGATTCAGCACATGCACCCCCCTACCCCCCATTGCCATTGTGGACATCCCAGCCCAGGTCCAGCACCTTGCTCAGGCAGTGGCATGCCTGGGGTGGGGGGGGGGCAAAGGCCCATCACCATACCCAAAGGCAGGGTCACCCCCCTCTGTCAGCTCCCGGCACGTTTATCGCCTCCGTCATCTCCCCCCAAGACTGGCCGCGCGTGCCCACGCTCCCGCTTTCGCAAGGCCGGGGCTGAGGCTGGTTTTGGCCGTTAGAGTTGTCGGCTCTTGACACGACCGAGACCCAAAGGCAGCTGCTCGCCCCTCCGCATCCCTGGCTCCGCCCCTACACCCCTGGTTTCCCCCCTGCACCCCTGGTTCCCCCCCGACATACCTGGCTCCCTCCTCCACTTTCCATGACCCCATTCCCGTCCCCCCTGGGTGTTTTCCACCCCCTGTCCCTCTCCCGCCCCTCCCCAGTGTCCCCCGTGGGTGCAGTCACACCCCAACACCGGCTCACGTCACGCCCAGAAAGGGTCACCGGCTGCTGGCGTGGCCGTTACCGACTTCTGCTTTCCTGGAAGGGCCGTTCATTATCACCGTTTCTGCTGCCCTTATCAAGGATGCCGCGGGCTCCCAGATAAGCACTGATCCTTCCCTGCCAGTATGTTTCCATTACGGACGGGTCACCCTTAGGCTGCTCCAGCAGTGCCAAAGGTTGGGCGCTGAGACACACAGATGGGTGCCAAAACCCAGGGCTGGGTGCTGAGACTTACAGCTGGGTGCCAAACCCCAGGGTTGGGTGCTGAACGCCATGGCTGGGTGCTGAACCCCACAGCTGGGTGCTGAGCCCCACAGATGGGTGCTGGACCCCCTGACCGGGTGCTGGACCCCATGGCTGGGAGCTGAACCCCACAGCTGGGTGCTGAGCCCCACAGCGGGGTGTTGGGTCTCACAACTGGGTGCTGAGCCCCACAGCAGGGTGCCAAACCCCATGGTTGGGTGTTGAACCCCACGGCTGGGTGCTGAACCCCACAGATCGTTGCTGAGCCCCACAGATGGGTGCTGAACCCCAGGGCTGGGTGCTGAACCCCATGGATGGGTGCTGAGCCCCACAGATGGGTGCTGGACTTCCTGACTGGGTGCTGGTACCCACAGTTGGGTGCTGGACCCCCTGACCAGGTGCTGAACCCCACAGCTGGGTGCTGAGCCCCACAGATGGGTGCTGAACCCCACAGCTGGGTGCTGAGCCCCACAGATGGGTGTTGAGCCCCACAGGGGGTGCAGAGCCCCCCGGGCAGGCGCCGGGACCCCCCCAGCCCGGCCGTGCCGCCGCCTTGGCGCGGGGCCCGCGGCCCGTTTGGTGCCGGGCGGCGGCGTTTGATCTCGGGGCGTGCAGGGCCCTGGGCACGGCCTGGCGGGGGCACGGTGCCAGGGAGCGGGGGGGCCCCGGGACCCCTCATGGATGGGGTGAGGGGCTGAGGGGGGCTGAGGGGGACCCCTCCCACTGCCCCTCCGGCTGCGGAGCGTCCCCCGCCCTCGGCCCGGGGTGATCCTGGGGACCCCCCGCCCTCGCCCCGGGATGGAGCCGGGGCCCAGCTCCGGGGGGCGGCAGGGTGCCAACACCCATCTCCGGCTGTGCCGGGGTGCTGCCGCTGCCGCACGGGTGCCATGGCGGGGCAAGGGGTGGGACACGTGCCCGCGGTGGCATCGAGGCACACGCTGCTGCCACGCTTCACGGGGTGACGCCGCCGGCCACGACAGCAACGCCAGGGTGTCCCCGCGGCGGGTGCCCCATCAAAGGCAGCGGCGGGGCCACGCGTGGCTGAGCCGCTCGCCTGCGTCGCTGCTGCCTCTTTGCGTCGGGGCAGGGACGACATTTTGGGTGGCTCAAGGCCTCGCCCCCCCTGCCCGGGGATAAAACCTCACGGGGGTGCTGCCAGCACCCCCAGGGTCCGCGCCAGCACCTGCTGCCGTGACGAGCTCCCCAGCGGACGCAGGTGAGTCCCTGCACCCCCATTGTGGGGTGGGGGGTGGGGGGGGTGGCTGCACCCCTGCATGGGGGTGTCCAGGCCACAGGGCATCCCCTGCCCCCCCCTGCAGCTGCAGCAGCCCAGAGCACTGCACCCCAAACCCTGCACCCCTGTATGACCGCACCCTGCACCCTGCACCCCAAATCCTGCTCTCCCGTACCCTGCCCCCTGCACTCCTGCACCCCAAATTCTGCACCTCTGCACCCCTGTAACCCCGCACCCCTGCACTCTCTATCCTGCCCCCATGCTCACTGCAGCCCTGCACCCCCCCCACCCTTCACCCCAGCACCCCACCCTGCACCCCCCACCCTGCACCCATCCTGGTGCCATCTCACTGACGCTCCCTGACACCCCCCCCAGCTGCACCCCGTGGGCTCTCCCCTGCACCCACACCACCACCGGGCTGGGGGGTCCCCATGCACCCTCAGCCTGGCAGCAGGGGGGGCGGGCAGGGGGCTCAGGCACCTGTAGAGCTGGGGGGAGCTCAGCAGGGAGCTGAGCACCCCCAGTCCTGCTGCCGTGTCCCCCCCCCAGGGAAGGGACCGATGGGACCGACGAGGACGCTGAGGCTGGGCCTGCTGGGCTGGCTGCTGCTCGTCCCCCGGCTGCGCGGTGAGTGTCGGGGTGGGGGGGCCACCGCCATGCCCCCCGCTCCTCCCCGCTGCCTGACCCCCTGCCTGCCCCACAGGGCAGGAGCCGGCTGCCTGCGCCTGGGGCTGGGTGCCCTTCGAGGAGGGGTGCTACGGCTTCTTCCCCCGGGAGCTGAGCTGGAGAAGGGCAGAGGTGAGGGGGGGCTGGGGGGCTGGGGGTTTGGGGGTGACACCCCACACACTCACCCCCCATGGGGGGACCCCATGCACCCCCATGGCCGCAGCTTTGCTGGGGCCACACATCGGGGTGTCAGTGCCACCCAGGAGGGGGGTGCTCCTACCCGAGGGGGTCCTGTCCCCACACGGGACCAGCTGCTGCCACAGTGGCACCATGGTCACCCTGTGCTGAGGGGAGCACCCCGGGGCCTGCAGCACCACGCCGTCCCTCCTCATCCTCGGTGGAGACAAGAGTGGGGGAGCAGGGGCTGGGAATTGGGGTTGGGGTCAGGTGGGACCAGGAGTTGGGGTTTGGGATTGGGGGTTGGTTGGGGGCCAATGGTTGGGGTTGGGGGTGAGGGTTTGGGGTTGGGGATGAAGGTTTGGGGTTGGGGACCAGGGGTTGGGGTCTGGGGCTTGGGGTTGGGGTTGGGGAGCAACGGTTGGGGTTGGGGACCAAGGATTGGGGTCAAGGACCAGTAATTGGGGTTGGTGGCCAACGGTTGGGGTTAGGGACCAGGGGTTGGGGTTGGGGATCAGTGATTGGGGTTGGGGACCAGGGATCTGGGGCCAGGGGTTGGGGTCTGGGATCAGGGTTTGGGGACCAACGGTTGAGGTCTGGGACCAGAGTTTGGGGTCTGGCGCTTGGGGTTGGGGTCTGGAACCAACGTTTGGGGGTCTAAGACCAGGGGTTGGGGTTGGGGACCAGGGGTTGGGGATCAGGGCCTGGGGCGGGGGTCCGGTGTCACCCCCCCTGTCCCCCCCACAGGCCTTTTGCCAGCGCTGGGGCGCGGGCGCCCACCTGGCCTCGGTGCACAGCGCGGAGGAGCACCGGGCCATCGCCGCCCTGCTCGCTGCCTCCCGCCCCGCCGAGGACAGCGAGGAGGAGGAGGAGGAGGAGGAGGAGGACAACGGCATCTGGATCGGCCTCCATCGGCCCCTGGGGGTAAGCACAGCCCCGGGGCAGAGCCGAGACCCTCCCGGAAGCCCCAAAACCCGGCAGCCCCGAGCGGGGGTCACGATGTCACCTCCCCCCCCCGCAGAGCCGACGCTGGCAGTGGTCGGACAGCTCGGAGGTGGACTATGGCTCCTGGCACCAGCAGCCCGGGCCCCGCAGGAGAGCGTGCGCCGCGCTGCAGGACACGGCCGGTGAGCACGGACTGCCGGGGGCTTGTGACCCGGCCACCAGTGTCCCTGGCCACCAGCGTCCCCAGACACCAGTGTCCTTGGTCACCACTGTCCTTGGCCATCAGGGTCCTGGCCACCAGCATCTCCAGTCACTGGTGTCCTCAGCCACAAGTGTCCCCAGTCACTGGTGTCCTTGGCCACCAGCATCCCCAGCCACCAGCATCCCCTGCCACCAGTGTCCCCAGCCACCAGCATCCCTGGCCACCAGTGTCCCCAGTCACTGGTGTCCTTGGCCACCAGCATCCCCAGACACCAGCATCCCCAGACACCAGTGTCCCTGGCCATCAGGGTCACTGGCCACCAGTATCCCCTATCACCAGCATCCCCAGTCACTGGTGTCCTCATCCACCACCATCCCTGGCCACCAGCATCCCCGGCCACCCACAGCACAGACTTGACCCCCTCGGCACATGCCAGCTTGTGGCTGGGGTGGCCCTTGGTGGCGGGTGGCCCCTGCGTGTGCACACAGACACACAGACACGTGCAGTGACACACGGACACACACATGGACACGTGCAGCGGCACACGCATGTTGCACAGGAGCACACGCACACACACGTGCACAACACACACACACACACGCACACACACATGCTCGCGGCCGTGCCGGGGGGTCCCGGGGGGGGTCCCGGGGGGGGCTGACGGCCCCGTTCCCTTCCAGGTTTCTTGACGTGGTACAGCGATGCCTGCGCCGACAGAAAACCCTTCGTCTGCAAGTCCAGCGCCTAGAGCTGCGGGCAGCCCCCCAGCGCTGGCCCTGGCCCTGCCTGCTCCCTGCCTGCCCCCCTGCCTGCCTGTCCCCCTGCCTGCTCCCTGCCTGTCCCCCTGCCTGCCCCCCTGCCTGCCTGTCCCCCTGCCTGTCCCCTTGCCTGCTCCCTGCCTGCCTGTCCCCTTGCCTGTCCCCCTGCCTGCTCCCTGCCTGCTCCCTGCCCACCACCGGCTACAGTAAAGGTGCCTGAGCCCACCCTGGTCTGCGCGTCCTTCATCCCTCATCGCCTGGACCGGGGTTCCACGTTGCCCCATGGCACCGTGGGGTTTGGGGGGGGAAACGACACCCCCACCAACTGCCACGGGGTGCAGGGAGGGGGACGGGGACAGGGACAGGCAGCCCAGGGCAGGGAAAGCTGCTGGCGGAGTCAGCCCTGCCCCATGGGACCCCCATACCCCCCACCCCCAGGACCCCCATGGGCTCTGGGAGACCCCCATCACCCCAGTGGGGCTCCCGTAGTCCCAGGGGGGATCCCATGGCCCATGGGGGATCCCTGCGATGCCCAAGGGCCCCCCACAGCCTTAGGGACAGCCTGGCGCCCCTGGGGGACCACCATGGAGCCACGAGGATCCCCATGGTCCCAGCAGACCCCCACGGGATCCTCCATGGCTCTTGTGGAACCCCTATGGCCCCCCAAGGTCTCCTATGGCCCCCACGGGACCCCCATGGCCCATGTGGGACGCCCAGCAAAACCCCCCCAGCCCCACAGACCCCCTATGACCCCGTGGGACCCCCACACCCCGGGTGCTCCCCCTCCTATGGTGACTCCTGCAGTGGGGCAGCCCCACGCCCGTGGCTGCCTGTGTCCCCACACTGTCCCCGTGTCCCCCCGTCCCCGTGTCCCCCCGTCCCCATGTCCCCGTGTCCCAACATCCCCCCCCGCCCCGGTTGCCCAGCGCAGTTTGTTGTGCGGGTGCCATAGTAACTCATGGTAACTGGGGGAGCAGAGCCCAGCCAGAGCTCAGCACTGCTCAGGGTAAGGGGCTCAGCGCCACGGGGGGCTCCACCCCGGGGCTGGGGGTACATCCCTGGCGTGCTGCACCCCTGCGCTCCCGGGGGCCGTATCCATGGGGTCCTGGGGGCCCACATCCAGGGGGTGCTGGGGGATCCATTCACGGGGTGCTGGGACCCTATCCTGGGGTGCTGGGGGTCATATCCATGGGGTACTGGGGGGTGTATCCATGAGGTTCTGGGGCTGTATCCTGGGGTGCTGAGGCCCTATCCTGGGGGCCACATCCATCTGGTGCTGGGGGCTCCATCCTTGGGGTGCTGGGGCTGTATCCTGGGGTGCTGAGGGGCTGTGTCTGTGGGGTGCTGGGGCCCTATCCTGGGGGCCATACCCATGGGGTGCTGGGGGCTCCATCCTTGGGGTGATGTGGCCATATCCTGGGGTGCTGGGGGCCATATTCATGGGGTACTGGGGGGATGTATCCATGAGGTGCTGGGGCCCTATCCTGGGGTGCTGGGGCCCTATCCTGGGGGCCATATCCATGGGGTGCTGGGGGCTCCATCCACGGGGTGCTGGGGGCTCCATCCATGGGGTGCTGGTGTTCCTTCCCTGGGGCTGTGGGGGGTCTCATCCCCGGGGTGCTGAGCTTTGGGGGGGTGTGGGGGGTGTGTTGGGGTGGGGGTGCTGAGGGGTCACGCTCGCTGCCAGCAGGACCCACCATGTCGGACGGAGCCTGGGTGGGCAGCTGGAGGCCCCACCGCCCCCGTGGCCCCATCGCCGCCCTCTACAGCAGCCCCGGGCCCAAGTACGGGCTCCCCACCGGTGTCGGTGAGTTGGGGCCGGGGGGGGTGTCCTGCAGCCCACCGAGCCCCCCCCCAGGCTACTGGCGCTGGTGTGGGGCTGGGGGTCCCACAGCCCACCAAGCCCCCCTGCTCTTCCCCCCCAGGTTATCGTCTGCACGACCCCTCCCGCAGCCGCGCTCCCGCCTACAGTTTCGGGGTCCGGGTGGGGGGGCGGCAGGACGAGCGCTCCCCCGGGCCCGTGTACTTGCTGCCCCCCGGGACCACCGCCAAGGGCAAGGATGGGACCCCCTCTTACTCCATCTACGGCCGCGCCCCCAACCTGGCGCCCTTCTGCACCCCCGGGCCAGGTGAGGGGGGGGACTGGGAGACCTTCGGGGGGGACAGCAGGGCCGGGGACCCCCCTCACCCAGCGCCCCCCCTGCTCCCCCTCAGGCTGCTATTCCCCGGAGAGGGCGGGCGGATTGGCCTTTCCCTCGGCACCTGCCTGCACACTCGGCTCCCGCACCAGGCACGGCACTGTCCACCAGACACCAGGTAGGAGAGACGGGGGCTGGGCTGGGACCCCAACATCCACCTGGGTCCCCAACATCCACCTGGGTCCCCCTGTCATCCCCCCTGGGCTGGGCTGGGCTCCCAACAACCCCCTTGAGCCAGGCTGGGACCCCTATCATTCCCCCTCAGCTGGGCTGGGACCCCCCATCATCCCCCTGGGCCCCCCTGTCATCCCCCCCTGGGCCAGGCTGGGACCCCATCATCCCCCTTGAGCCAGTCTGGGTCCCCCCATCATCCCCCCTCGGCTGGGCTGGGCGCCCCCATCATCCCCCCTTGGGCCAAGCTGGGAGCCCATCATCCCCCTTGGGCCAGGATGGGACCCCATTATCCCCAGGCTGAACCCCACATCATCCCCAGGCTGGGCTGCGTCCCCCATCATCCCCATGCTGAGACCCCATCACTACTGGTCTGGGGGCCCCATCATCCTTGGGCTGGTCTGGGCCCCCCATCATCCCCCCTTGGGCCATCTGGGCCCCCCATCACCCCCAGGCCCCGCTGCCTACCGGCTGCCCCCCATGCTGGGGCCCAACGTGGTGAACAAGAGCTCGGCCCCCAACTTCTCCATCCCGGGACGCAGCAACATCGGCGCCTTCTACGAGGATCTGTGCAAGGTGGGTGGGGGGGGCTGGTGGGTGAGGGGCTGGGGTACGGGGGGGCCGTGTCCTGGGGTACCAGGGGGCCCAGGGGCGCATCACCGCACCCTGTGCCCGCAGACGCCGGGGCCCTGCAGCTACCGCGTGGTGGACGCCGACGTCTACAAGCGGCGGGCGCCGCAGTACAGCATGCTGGCGCGAAACACCCTGCCCGGGGACCCCACCACCAAGCCCGGACCCGGTGCCTACAGCCTTCAGCAGGTGAGGGGGTGCTGGTGGGGTCCCGCTGGCGAGGGCAGGGCGGGGGGCCGGGGGGCCGGGAAGCGTGACACCCCCGTCCCCCACCGTCACCATCTCTCCCGCCCTGCAGGACCGGCGGCGGGGGCTGACGTTCGGGATCCGGCACTCGGACTACCTGGCCCCCCTCATCGTGGACGTGCCTGACTAGGGGGGGTGGGGGGCGGCCGCGGGGCCGCGCGGACAGATGCCAAAAGACCGAAACCTTCAGCCAGCGTCACTCGCTCTCGTCCTGTCCCACCACATCACCCCGTCACTGCCACCATCCTGGGGGGTCTGGGAGCGCCGGGTCCCCGAGACCTGCTTCCTCCCGGCCCGTGCCCTTCTCTCCCGGAGGAGACCCTGGAGGGGGGAGGCAGGGCTGAGCTCTGGCCCCACGGCCGGGCTGGTTCAGGCCAGGGATGGAGGCTGCGCTGCCCACACGGGTACCAGCCCTCTGCCTGCCCCAGCCCCGGCCCTGCCACCTGCCCAGAGCATCTGGCTGATGCTTTCTGGCTGGTCATGGTATCCCCATCCCACCCCATCCCATCCTCATCCCCATCCCATCTCACCCCATCCCACCCCATCCCACCCCACCCCACCCCATCCCATCCCACCCCATCCCATCCCATCCCATCCCATCCCATCCCATCCCATCCCAATCCCCATTCCCCCCATTCCAGCTCTGCCCATGGGTCCCCACGCTGGGTCCTCACCCCCCCGGTGCCACCAGAGCCCTCAGCCCCTTGCCAGGTGCCCACCCCAACCCCCTCTGCCCTGTCCCCACCCCGGGGCCAGGGCTACAAGGTCACCTGGACCCCAGGCAGGACCTTGGGGTGTGGGGTGGCACTGGGGACCCCAGGCCAGGGAGGGGGCACAGTGACGGGGTGGGGTGGCCGTGCAGAGCCCTCAGGCATTGCTTGAGGCTGTCCTGGGGGAAATGGGGGGCCCATGGGGGGGCCCCAGCCCTGCCACCCCCCCCCATCCAGCTTCTCCCCGCCTTGGCCTGACCCTCGCTCACTGCCCCCGGGGACAGAGTCCAGTGCCGGAGACGACGCCTCCGCGCCGCGGGCACGGGGCCAGGGCGGGCAGCGGCGGGCAGTGGCTCTGCGGGATCGGGGTGCCCCCCGTGCGGGATCAGGGGGGCTGGATCTGCGGGGTCGGGGATGGCTGCTCTCCCCACCCTGATCCGCAAGAAGCGGGACGGGGAGCGGCTGGAGGACGAGGAGATCCGCAGCTTCGTGCGGGCCGTGACGGAGGGCACCGCGCAGCAGGGCCAGATCGGTGGGCGCAGGGCGGGGCGGAGGGGAGCCACGGCCCAGGGACACGCCGAGGGGACGGGGCAGAAATGGGGGGACATGGTGGGGGACACGGAGGCAAGGCCAGGGCAGACCAAGGGGGGACATTGCCAGGACATGGCACAGGGGCCTGGCGCAGTGGGACACACAGGGTTGGGGGGGGTGGGTGTCCCTGGCATATGTGGGGGTCCCTGGCAAGTAGATGGGGGTCTCCAGCAGTGAATGGGGGTCCCTGGTAGTGGGTGGGGGTCCCCAGCAGTGAGTGGGTGTGCCCAGCAGCATGTGGGGGTCCCTGGCAGTGGGTGGGGTTCCACAGCAGCAGGTGGGGATCCCCAGTAGTGGGTGAGGTCCTTGGCAGCAGGTGGGGGTCCTCAGCAGTGGGTGGGGGTCCCCAGCAGCGAGTGGGGGTCCCTGGCAGTGAGTGGGGGTCCCCAGCAGCATGTGGGGGTCCCCCACAGCAGGTGGGGTGGGGGGCCTAGGGGCAGGCAGTGGGGGGACAGCAAGGTCAGCCCTGGGGTGCGGCAGCGGGTCACAGACAGGGCTGGGGGTCACACGGTGGGGACAGGAGGGTGATCCCCAGGACGGGACATGGGGGGGATGTCACAGAGTGGGTGACCGGGGGAGGTGGGGGGGTGACACACAGCCTGGCCCACCGGCATGCCCCCCAGGTGCCATGCTGATGGCCATCCGGCTGCGGGGCATGGAGGCAGGCGAGACGCTGGCGCTGACGCGGGCCATGGCGGGCTCGGGGCGGGCACTGGGCTGGCCACCGGCCTGGAGTGGGCGCCTGGTGGACAAACACTCGACGGGCGGCGTCGGGGACAAGGTCAGCCTGGCCCTGGCCCCTGCCCTGGCCGCCTGTGGCTGCAAGGTGAGTGTCTGATGGGGAGCGTCTGAGGGAACTGGGGGGGTTTAGTGTGGAGAAGAGGAGGCTGAGGGGAGACCTCCTGGCCCTCTGCAACTGCCTGAAAGGAGGGTGCAGAGAGGGGGGATGAGTCTCTTGAGCCAAGGAACCAGCGGCAGGCCAAGAGGGAATGGCCTCAAGCTGCGCCAGGGCAGGGTCAGACTGGCTCTTCGGAAGGATTTCTTTGCAGAAGGGGTTGTTGGGCGTTGGAATGGGCTGCCCAGGGCAGGGGGGGAGTCCCCATCCCTGGAGGGGTTGAAGAGTCGGGTTGACCCAGCGCTGAGGGATCTGGTGGAGTTGGGAACGGTCAGGGTGAGGTTCATGGTTGGACTGGAGGAGCTTCAGGGGCTTTTCCAACCCAGACGATTCTGGGATTCTGAGGGGGGTGTTGGGAGAGGCTGGGGGGGGTCCCAGTGCCCCCCACCCTCCCTGTGCCCACCCACCCCACGCCCGCAGGTGCCCATGATCAGTGGGAGGGGCCTGGCCCACACCGGGGGCACCCTGGACAAGCTGGAGGCCATCCCCGGCTTCCGTGTCTCCCTCAGCCCCCAGGAGGTGAGGAACAAGGGCGGGGGGGGGGGGGGCATGGGCAGCCCTGGGGGGGTCCAGGAAGCAGGGGGTGCTCCAGAGGGACGCGGGATGGCAACGGGATGCAGGATACGGAGATGGGATGCTGACAGGATGTCGGTGCGCTGCGGGATGCTGATACGGGATGCCAGAGGGATGCGGGATGCAGGACACCAATGGGATGTGGGGTGCTGATGCGGGATGCAGGATGCTGATGGGATGGGGGATGTCAGTGTGGGATGTCAGTGCAGGATGTGGGATGCCAGAGGGATGGGGGATGTGGGATGCTGATGGGATGTGGGATATCAATGTGGGATGGCAATGCAGGATGTGGGATACCGACGGGATGCGGGATGGGGATGGGATGGGGGATGCCAGTGTGGGATGCCAGAGGGATGTGGGATGCTGATGGAATGTGGGATGCCGATGTGGGATGCAGGATGCCAGTATGGGATTCAGATGGGAAGCAGGATGTGGATGGGATGCGGGATGCTGATGTGGGATGCAGGATGTCAATGTGGGATGCTGATGTGGGATGGGATGGGATGGGGATGGGGTGGGGATGGGATGGGGAGGGATGCGGGATGCCGGTGGGACAGGGAACGCCTCCGGCCCCGCAGATGTGCGACGTCCTGGAGCGCGTGGGCTGCTGCATCGTGGGGCAGAGCGAGGAGCTGGTGCCAGCCGACCGCGTGCTGTACAGCCTGCGGGACGTCACCGCCACCGTCGACAGCCTGCCCCTCATCACAGGTACGGGGGGGCCGGGGAGGGGGCTCGGGGTGGCCCAGGGCAGTGTCCCCAGCCAGGCTGCCCCCCTCCAGCCTCCATCCTGAGCAAGAAGGCGGCGGAGCAGCTCTCGGCGCTGGTGCTAGATGTCAAGTTCGGGAGCGCGGCGCTGTGCCCCACGCAGGAGAGCGCACGGGAGCTGGCCCAGAGCCTGGTGAGCCCCCGCGCCCCCCCCGGGGGTGTCCCCCCATGCCGGGACGCTGGGGACACCCCCCCCTTTCCTGTGGCCCACCTCCCCGCGCAGGTGGCCGTGGGCCAGCGGCTGGGCATCCGCACGGCGGCCGTGCTGAGCCGCATGGACGAGCCGCTGGGCCACCGTGTGGGCAACTCGCTGGAAGTGCTGGAGGCCCTGGAGTGCCTGGAGGGGGGGGGCCCCCCCGACCTGCGGGAGCTGGTCACCACACTGGGTCAGTCACTGGGACGGGGAGGGGGGGCCCCTTGCCCTGCACCCCCCCCAGCCTTGGGGTCCCCTGAGAGCCCCCAGCCCAGCCCCCCTCCATGGCCCCAGGGTCTATCCCTGGCCCCCCCCCACCCCCCGGGTCCTGTCCCGTGTCTCCATCCCCTGCCCCCCAACCTGCCCTCCTGCCCCCCCAGCCTGCCCCCAGTCCCCTCAGCACCCCAACCTGTGCCTTCTGCCCCCAACCTGCCCTCCTGCCCCCCCTTCCCTGCCCGTGTCCCCCTCAGCACCCCAACCTGTGCCCCCCTGCCCCTTGGGTTCCCCCCCCCATTGCCCCAGCCCCCTCCCAGCCCCACGGACCGTGCCCCGGGCAGGGTGGGCAGCGGGGGGAGATGGCACCCCGCGGGAAGGGGGTGCCCCCATGGGGGTGTCCCCACGGGGGGGTGCCAGCCCCCGCCCTGCAGGCGGGCTGCTGCTGTGGCAGTGCGGGCTGGCAGAGGTGGCCAAGCAGGGCCAGGAGCGCCTGGGCCGGGCGCTGGACGACGGCTCGGCCCTGCGCACCTTCGAGGCCATGCTGGAGGCACAGGGAGTGCCCCCCGATACCGCCCGCCGCCTCTGCGCCGGGACCCCCCCCCAGCGCTGCCAGGTCCTGGGGCAGGCGAGTGTCCGCGAGGAGCTGCCCGCGCTGTGCGGAGGTGAGCTCCCCCCCAAACCCCCATCCCGGACCCCTCTGGGAGGCCGGGGGCTCCCCCAGCCCCCAGGGCCCCTGTGCCCTCCGGCCCGCACACCCCACCCTATCACCCCCCCAGAGCCCCTGCCTTATGCTTTGCCTCCCACCAGGGGCCCTGCCTGCACCCTCTGCCCCACCTCCCCCAGATCTGGGGCTCCCCACACCCCACGTGCCCCAGCCCCCGCACCCCTCGGGCTCCCCAGCCCCCTAGGTCCCTGCAGGTGTCCCCCTTCCCCACCTCCCCCCTTCCTGGGGCCCCCCGCCCACCCCCGTGCCCCCTGCCCAGGCTGGGTGCAGCAGGTGGAGGCCCTGCCGCTGGCCCGTGTCCTGCACGAGCTGGGGGCCGGCCGGGCGCGGGCCGGGGACCCCATCAACCCCCGCGTGGGCGCCGAGGTGCTGGTGGCCGCGGGGCAGCGCCTGCAGGAAGGTAACGGGGGGGCGGCCCGGGGGGGCGGGGGCCTGGCGGGGCCCCCCCGAGCCCCCTTGCCCACGGCCGGCCCTGCCCGCAGGCGAGCCCTGGCTGCGGGTGCACCACGACGGGGCGCTGGGGGCGGGGGGGCGCCGGGCCCTGCAGGCAGCGCTGCGCCTGGCACCGGGCCCCCCCCGCGCCCCCCGACCCCGCCTGGCCGAGACCATCCTGCCCCCCGCTGCGGCCCGCGGGGACCGGCCATAGAGCGGCGGTGAGGCCCTGCCAGCCCCTGCCCCCCCCGCTTGCCTCTGCCTGCCTCCGCCACCCCCTGCCTGCCCCCGCCCGCCGCCCCCCGGGGTCAAGGCCGGGTCACGCCCCCGGGGTCACGGTCCTGCCCGGGCGCGGAGGGACGCGCAGGCACGGGGGGAGGGGGGGTGTCAGTGCGCATGCGCCGAGCACGCCCCGCCCGCCCCCGCGCCTCCCGCACTTCCGCTTCCGGGGCGCATCGGCGCGGCCGGCACCGGAGCGGCGGGCAGCGGCGGGGGTCGGGGTCAGAGGGCAAAGGTCAGCGGGGGGCAGAGGGCACCGGGAGGGGTCAAAGGGCGGCGGGGGGAGGGAGCGGCCGGGCCGGGGCCTGCGGGCGGCTGCAGGGGCGGGGTCAGAGGGGCCGTGAGGGGTCGGGGGGCACCTGGGGGTCAGGGCCGGCAGATCAAAGGGGGGGGTGAGGCGGGGTGAGGGGTCAGAGGGTGGGGCAGGGCCGGGGTCAAAGGGCAGCGGGGGACAGGGTCGGGGTCAGAGGGCAGGAGCAGCGGAGGTCAGAGGTGACCCTGCCCCCAGCCCCGCCATGTTCCCGGCACTGCTGCCTGCGCGCTGCCTGCTCCGCTGCCTGCCCCGCCGCCCGCCCCGCCGAGGCCTGCGGGAGCCCGCGGGGGGCCCGGGGCTGCCCCTGGGGCGGCGCGTGGTGGCGGTGGCGGCGGCGGGCGCGGCGGCAGGGGCGGCCTGGCTGTACCTGCGGCAGGAGAAGGCGCGGCGGCAGCGGGCACGGCGGCAGGCGGAGCTGCGGGCGCTGGCGCTGGGGCAGGGCGACTTCCAGCTGGTGGACCAGGCCGGGCGGCGGCGGCGCAAGAGCGATTTCCGCGGGCAGTGGGTGCTGCTCTACTTCGGCTTCACCCACTGCCCCGACATCTGCCCCGAGGAGCTGGAGAAACTGAGCCGTGCCGTGAGGCTGCTGGAGCGGGAGCCGGGCCTTCCTCCCGTCCAGCCCCTCTTCATCACCGTTGACCCCGAGCGCGACGACGTGGCAGCCCTGGGGCGCTACGTCCGCGACTTCCACCCCCGGCTGCTGGGGCTGACGGGCAGCCCCGAGGAGGTGCGGGCGGCCGGCACTGCCTACCGCGTCTATGCCAGCGCCGGGCCCAAGGACGAGGACGGCGACTACATCGTGGACCACACGGTGCTCATCTACCTGCTGGGCCCCGACGGGCTCTTCCTCGACTACTACGGGCGCAGCAAAACGGACGCCCAGATCGCCCAGAGCGTCCGCCGCCACATGGAGACCTACGAGCCGCTTCTCGACTGAGCGTAAATAAACACCTCCGCGCCCCAAAAAACGCCTCCTGCCGCTCCGGGTAGGCAGGTGGAGGGACCCCTGAACCCTCCCGGGATTGTCCCATGGGGAGGGAGGCCCCAGGCAGGTGGGCAGAGGGACCCCTGACACCCCCCAACACCCCCTCAGGGCTGTTCTACAGGGAGGGAGACCCCAAGTATTCAGGTGGAGGGACCCTGACACCCCCCTACAGCCCCCCAGGACTGTCCCCCAGGGAAGGATGCCCCAGGTAGGTGGGCAGAGAGACCACCACCACCCCCTACCACCCCCCAGAACTGTCCCACGGGGGAGGGAGGCCCCAGGAAAGTGGGTGGAGGGACCCCTGACACCCCCCCAGGACTGTCCCATGGGAAGAGAGGCTCTGGGACCCCTGCCAGCCCCCAACACCCCCTGCAGCCCCCCAGGACTGTCCCACAGGGAGGGAGGTCCCAGGTATGTGGGCAGAGGGATCTTTGACACCCTCCAAGATCCCCTGCAGCCCCCCAGAACTGTCCTACAGGGAGGGAGGCCCCAAGTATTCAGGTAGAGGGATCCCTGACACCCCCCTGCAGCCCCCCAGGACTGTCCCACAGAAAGGGAGTCCCCAAGTGGGCAGGCAGAGGGACCCCTTCCACCCCCAGGACTGTCCCCCTGAGGAGGGAGGGTGCCAGCCCCAAGGGAAGGGGCTTTTCACTCCGTGGGGCCCCCCCACGACAGCAGAGCCTTTACCAAATTGGGGCTTTAATGGTGGGGGATTATCGCCGTGGGTGTCGGGGTTGGGCGGGGGCTGTGTGGGGCTGGGGGGTACGTGGGGTGGGGGGTCCCTCGCTCAGGAGCAGGCGGAGGGGGGCTGGAAGGTGTGGAAGCGGTCCTGCGCCCGCCGGTGGGTCAGCAGCCGCAGCTGCATCGTGTCCAGCGCCTGCTCCAACCCCGGGGCCTGCGCCAGCTCCACCACGTAGTCATTGGCCTGGGGGAGAGGGGAACGGTTGTGGGGGGGGGTCCCAGCAGAGCTTGGGGGTGTCCCCTGTGTCCCCCCCGCGGCTCTTACCAGCTGCAGTGCGGCCAGCATGTAGCGACAGACCTCGAAGGGGGGTTTCCCCGCCACCAAGCTGGCGAAGGACCGCCACTGCCCCAGCGCCCCGCAGCTGCCCGCCAGCGTGTCCCCATAGCCGTGGATGTCGAAGGTGGCTCGTTCCTCCTGCAGGCAGAGGGGAGGGTCAGGCGTGGCGAGGGGGGCTACCGGCTCCCTGCAACACCCCCCCGCCCCCCAAATCCCTGCCCTGCCTGTTCCTGCAGCAGCGGCCCCATCCTCTCCTCCCAGCGGCGGACGTGCTGCGAGAGCTCCGTTTCCTGCGCGTACTTCTGGGAGTTGGCGATGAACAGATCCTGGGGGGAGAGGGGAGGAGTGGGGGCACCCCAACCTTCCTGTCACCTCCCCCCAACCCGGGCTGGAGCCCCCCCAACCCCTGCGCTTCCCCCCTGCCGTCCACCTACCACGTTCCTGCGCACCAGCTCCTCGTAGTCCAGGTCGCAGGGACCTGCGGGAGGGCAAAGTGTCACCGGCCACCCTCTCCCACTCTGTGGGGACAGGGGGACGCTCCCGAGGACGGACAGAGGGACGGAGGGATGGGGCAGGGGCATTTGGGGTGGGGTACGGCAGCAGCCCCCCCGCTTTTGGTGAGGGGAGTGCACTCACCCAGGTCACCCAGGGCTCCTTCCTCCTGCTCCTCCACGGCTTCGGGCAGGACGTCCTCGTGCTCCACAAAGTCGTCTGCCGGGAGGGGGAACCCACTCAGTGCCCCCCCAGGGCCCACCAGCTCCTCCCAGGGGACAGAGGGGACCCCCCCAGCGGGGGCCAGGGGAGCTCTGTGGTGCCGCAGTACCTGCTCCTTCATCACAGTCAGCCCCACACTCCTCCTCCGGCACATCCAGCTCCTCCTTGCGCAGCCGCCCCTGGTAGAGAAGAGCCCTGAGCCCCCCCACAGCCCTGGGGGGGGCTCCTGTGTGCCCCCCCCACCCTGGGAGCCCCCCCCTCAGCTCACCACCTGGCTCTGCAGCTTCCTCTCCACCGCCACACGCTCCTTCAGCCGCTTCCAGTACAGCGCCTCCAGGTCTGCGCAGAGAGGGGGGCCTGGGGAGCGCTGCCCTGCTCCCCCTGGGGGGGCTCAGCCCCTCCAGCCCCCACCCCACAACAAAGCCCCCCCCCAACCCCTGCCCTGGCACACAGCAGCTGTTGGGGTGCCTTCCCGGGCTCCCCTCACGCAGTTTTGGGGCTTCCCAAAAACACCTGCCCTTCCCTCTGCCTCAGGCCACCGCTGCAGAAGCCAGTCCCCCAGCCCCCATCCCTTGTCCCTGCCCTCGTCCCCCAGTCCCCTGTCACCCCCCAGACCCCAGTCCCTTGTCCCCCAGACCCCCATCAACCCCCAGACCCTC
The DNA here is from genome assembly GCF_047716275.1 of Strix uralensis. Taxonomy (NCBI): domain Eukaryota; kingdom Metazoa; phylum Chordata; class Aves; order Strigiformes; family Strigidae; genus Strix; species Strix uralensis. Next base: position 547,392 of record NC_133976.1, read on the forward strand.
ATCCCCATTTCTTGTCCCTGTCCCTCATCACTCAGCTGCCCATCACCCCCCAGACCCCCGTCCCCCAGACCACTGTCACCCCCCAGCTCCCCCTGTCCCCATCCTTCATCCCTGTCCCTTATCCCCCAGCCCCCAGCAGTCCCTTGTCATCCAGCCCCCCAATTCCCCAGCACAGGGTGCATCGTCCTCCAGCCTCTTGCCCCCCAGCCCTGTCCCCATCCCTCATCGTCCAGCCTCCCATCACCCCTCAGGCCCCTGTCTCCAGCCCCCCATCCCCTAGTCCCTCATCCCACAGCCCCTCATCCCCCCTATCTCCTTGTCCCCCTGCCCCTCATGTCCCCCCAGGCCCTCATCCCCCAAAGCCCCTCGTCCTCCAGCCCCCCATCTCCACCCCTGCGACGGGGGCTGGCAGCAGCCTGGCACCTCTGGGGCACGTCCTGCTCACCTGCGAACGTCGGCCCTTTCCTCTTGGTTTTCCTGCTGTCAGTGATGTTGTTGTCTGGGGGGAACCAGAGAGGATGAAACAGTTACGAAGGGGCGAAGGTGCCAACCCCGTGCGTGCTCCCGGGGAAGCCGGTTGTCACCTCCAGAGCCACCCCCTTCCCCCCAGAGGCACAGCTGCCTTCAGCCTCAACTTGCCCCCTTCTCCTCGCAGCCTCGGTTAAGGCCAAGGGCTGAGCCCGGGCCAGAGAAGGTAAATCACATCCCACTCGCCACACGGGATGGAGCTGCCCGGGCGGCTCCAGCACGACCAGAGCAGAGAGTGGCTGCTGCGGGACTGGAGCTGCTGCTGAACAGGGCCGGTGAGAGCCGGGGCACCCAGGGTGGAGGGGTTTGGGTGCTTCCTGGCAGAGAAGGGTCCTGCCACGAGCCTGAATGGATCCCGAGGGATACTCACAGGCTGCGGAGAACCATTTCATGAAATCCTGGAACTTCCTCGGTCCTTTCCTCTTCCGCTTGCCACCAACCACGCAGTCCAGGCCGTGCGGCACCAGGAAGGGCCGCCCTGGGGACAGGCCGAGCTCAGCAGCCCTGTCAGGCCCCGGCGCAAGTGGCACCGGGTGGCAAGTGGCACCCAGTGCAGCCCGGCCGCCCCCGAGGTGCTGGGATGGGGCAGCTGCCCTCTCCCAGGCCCCTCTGCCCTTCTTGGGGCCAGGAAGGACCCGCCACGGCTCTGGGGACGCTGAAGGGCGAGTGGCCTCAGTGCCACAGGGCACACAGAGATGCGGGGAGCAGCCCCTCTTCCCCAGCTCCACCTCATATACCTTTCTTAAACGGTTTGTCCTCCGAGTCGCCGAAAGGGTCGAGGCTTTGCCATGGATCCAGCATCTCCTGGCAGAGGAGTGAGCTGGGAGGAAGCCAGCAAAGCTCCCCGCAGCACCCTGGGGTGGGTCACCCCACCGGTGCGGCATGGAGCAGGGTGGGGATGTCCCAGGGCTTCCCACAGCATCCCAGGCAGACGTGGCGAGGCTCTGGGCCCCCCCTACCTTGATGTGGGTTTTGGGGTCCTCGGCAGGGGCTCGCTCCCGCAGCACGCGCTCCCGGGGCGCGCTCTGGCAGGCACAGAACGAGCCCGTGAGTTTCTGGCAGCGACGCGCAGGGCTGCCCCCGCGAGCCCCTGCCCGCACCTACCCTCTGCGCCTCGACGCGTTCGGTAGCAGTTGGACTCGTTCCCACATCGTCCTCCGCGGCCCCGGGCATGTCATCATCTGGTTCTGCGGCACCTGTTCGGGGGAAATAAACAGTCAAACGCCATAAAAGCTTCTGGGACCCCCCATTTCCACCCCCACCCGCCGCAGGGTTCCCGTCACGGCCACGGGGCTGCTGAAGACCAGGCTGCCTTGATACAACAGTGGGCAGGAGCACCACGCGCGTCTCACCTGCATCCTCGGAGAAGCTCAGCGCCAGGATGAGACCCCTGCCAGGGCTCCCATGCTCCCTCCCACTGCCGGGGACACAGGCCAGCGCTCCTGCCGAGGTGACAGGGGCGAGATGTCACCAGCCACCCTCGCCCAGCATCCCATCACCTCTGAAATGAGGGGTCCCGCTGGGCTGGCAGGGGGTTTTGCCAGAGGTTGGCAGGCAGAAAAGCACCCAAGGGTGCCTCCGCGCCCTGAGCCCCCCGTACCTGCCACTCTGCCGGGGCTCCCTTCGTGCCGCCGCTCTGGCAGGTGGGTGGGGGAGAGGCCGGTGAGCTCCAGCAGGAAAGCTCCGGTGGCGTGGGGGGTGCACGTGTTCATCCGGAAATCCTTCCGGCTGGCCAGGATCTCCCCTTTCCGGCTGAGGGTAAAAATCTGTCAGGGGAACCCCAAAACCAGGCTCTGCCCTGCCCCGCTGGGAGCCCGGGGAGGGGGAGCACCCCAAAAGCCACAGACCCCCTGCTCTGGGTGAGGGGGGGATCAGCCCCAGCCCTCCCACCAGCCGGTCCTCAGCGCAGCTCCGGCTCCTCCCTGCCCGGGGACCATCCTGCCCAGCCTTCTCACACGCCCCGGGATTATCCTTCCCGGCCAGTTTGAACTGGGAAAGCGCTACTTCCTTGCCTAAGGGAAAGCCTGACCCTACTACAGCCATGAAGGGGGACCAGCTAAACCCATGAGGGTGTGGCTGAGGGGGGGTTTTCACCTGAACAGGGGGTTTTCTTTCTTCTCAGCCTCTTCCGGAGCGACCAAAGACATCGGAGTCAAGGGAACGATGTTCACAGCCTGCAAAGGCAAAGAGGCAGGAGGGTGCTGCCCCCACGCACGGCCAGAGCCCGGGGACACAGCACGACACAGGGAAAACCCTGACACCGGGAGGGAGAGAAAAGGAGGGGAACGGCTTCTCTTACGTCGGGCTGATGATCCTTCTTCATGTTCACGTTCACCTGGCTGCTGTCCCTGATGTCGTCCAGGGAGAGGAACTGCTGAGAAAACCCCACCAGCCATCACCTGGCTTGGCCTGCCGGGCCCCACCGCTGCCCAGGGACCCCAACTGGAGCTGGGGAGGGGGGGGGGACACGGGGTGCTCCCGGGGCTGCACAGTGCTGGCAGAGACAAGGGGGCTGCGGGTTTTGAGCTGCTGGAGCAGGAGAGGAGCAGGGCCAGGGTGTGCGGCACTGTGAGGGCAGCAGCGGTGGGCAGGAGGAAGGTAAGGAAGGGAGGGTGCAGAGAGGTGGGGATGAGTCTCTTGAGCCAAGGAACCAGCGGCAGGCCAAGAGGGAATGGCCTCAAGCTGCGCCAGGGCAGGGTCAGACTGGCTCTTCGGAAGGATTTCTTTGCAGAAGGGGTTGTTGGGCGTTGGTATGGGCTGCCCAGGGCAGGGGGGGAGTCCCCATCCCTGGAGGGGTTGAAGAGTCGGGTTGACCCAGCGCTGAGGGATCTGGTGGAGTTGGGAACGGTCAGGGTGAGGTTCATGGTTGGACTGGAGGATCTTCAAGGGCTTTTCCAACCCAGATGGTTCTGGAATTCTGTGATTCTGGAAGGAAGGCGCCTGCTCGCCCAGGAAAGGGCAAGCCCAGGCAGCTGCGGTGGCCCCGGGTGACAGAGACCCGGAGGACAGCCTGAGCAAAGGATTCAGAGCAGTCGGGCTGAGCCCCGGGGTGAAGGGGGGCCCCCACGCACTGCACAGGGTCTCGCTCTTCTCCAGGTGGGCTGCGAGGTGGCCAGTCACCTCCCGTGGGGGCCAGCACAGCAGTGTGGTGACAAAAAGCCCCCCAAGCGCTCCCACGGGTAGACATGGGGGTAAAGCCCCCTGCTAGGGACAAGGAGAGCATGCGCAGCCCCGGCACAGTGAGAAAGGGGGGTGCTGGGGGCTCCCTCTCGCAGCGCGGCAGCCGAAACCAGCCCTGCCCACACGCACAAGCCGCCGAGCGCTCCGCTCCCCACGCCGCGACGGGTAACGCTCACCTCCTCCTCCTCCTCTTGCTCCATCCCAGAGCTCACAGCAGCATTGGCGCCATCCTGCCCAGCAGAGCGGGGCTGCCTGTCCCGCCTGAGTCAGGGAGCAAAACGCACGGTTCAGGATGAGGCCAGGGCCCTCCCCAGGCAGGAGCATCGCACCGACAGCATGGAGAGCGTGACCCTGCGCCGGCCCAGGGAGGGAACGGGGGCTGCGGGAAGGGGGATCCAGCCTGCCCAGCCAACCCCACCCAGAACAGAATCATCCTGCCAATTCCAGCTCGGAAGCTGTTCCAGAAACAGGAGGGAAAGTTTCACTTCAATCCCACAGCACGGGAAATAACTGCTGGAGGTTTTCGGAAACCTCTGCAGCGGCGTCAGCCCGAGCAGAGCCTCTTTTGGGTCCTCTGCCTCGATCTCCCCGAGCCACAGGCAGCATTCCTGACAAGCTGGGCAAAGCTGAGATGGGACGGTTCCCTCAGAGCGCCAAGCAGCTGTTTGGAGCCAGGCGCAGCACAAAAAGCCTCATCTTGCCCCAAAACCACAGCCTGAGGGCAGGTGGGAGGGGGCCACGGGCAAGCGCTGCGAGTTGGCTCAAGCTTTCAGCACCAAGAGCTTTGCCACACCCACCGTTTTCTGCCGAGATTTGCGCTGCGGGAGGCTGCCCTCTCCTTATGCAACAGCAAAGCGCTGCAGCAAGAAAACCGCAGGGTGCTGGCACCGGGACATCGCCCCAGGCCCTCTGGGCCCCCACCGGGGGCTTCTCCTGCCACCACAAAACGCTTCTGCTTTAAAGGATTTTTCACGAGGCTGGAGACCGACGCGGCAATAGGTTTGTTTGGGTTTTTACAGCGACGATTGCCCCGGGGCGGAGCAGTCAGTAGGAGCAGAAGGCTCCGAACTGAGTCATGGACCTTCCCACAGCTCTCTCTGCAGTGGGGGGACAGTTTCATCCCCAAAAGAGGATGGGCAGCTCGCACGCTCGCGGGGCAGGAGCTCCCGGACCTCAGCAGAGCGGGGAACAACACAGAAGGCAACAGCAGCGGGGCGGAAGCAGGCAGCAGCATTTTCTGCCCAGGCAGCGCTGGAAGGCGACAGCCCCGAGCCTCCCCGGGGCTGGGGGGAGCTCTACTTACTTTTTATTGGAGATGAAGTCGAGCGTCTGGTAGACCAGCAAGTAGAGATACTCCACCTGCAAAACAGCAGCCACATTCCTGGAGAAAAGGAGAAAGCAGCTCCCAGAAAAGCTGCTCTGGCTGATGCCAGGATGAACCACCACCCTCCTCTTATCCCCAGGCAGCTGGAGTTCAATTTCTTGATAATCTCGCTGTTCTTTTCACTGTTTGAGCCATTCTGAGGCCGGATCTGGGGAAGCAGAGCATTTGTATTCCACTCTCTAGAGAAGAAAAGTGCTGAACAGCAGAATTCTCGCTCTTCTCCAGGCTGCCAACCCCAACACGTATAAAGTGACTGAATTCAGGAATTATAAATCCTTTCATCATTACGCTCAAGTCTTCCAAAACCACAAGCAGATCCCCAGCTCGGCCGCAGAAGGGGCAGAGGGGTGGCAGAACGGGCAGGGCGACAGCAGCAGGGCCAGGACACGGCGGTCGCCTCCTCACCTTCCTGCTGTAGACACAGGCAGAGCCCTGGATCAGCAGGGCGGCTTCTGTGAAGTTCATGGTGGTTCTGCCGTTGTCAAAGGAAATGCAGATTTCATCCAGCTGCAAAACACGAAGAAGAAGGGAAACGAAACGCTGATTCACTGGATTTGAGGGTAGCACAGGGAGAGAGGAGTCAAAAGTGCCGGTGGTGCAGCGGGGGGACAGAACATGCCCTCAGCAGGGCTGACGGGCGTCACCCCGAAGCTCCCCAGCACAGGGGACGCAGGGCCCCCCCTTACCTCCTCCAGGTATTCCTCAAGCTGGGCGGCCACATCCACCTCCCAGTTCTTGGTGAGGTCACGGATGGGCTGCAGGAGGTGCTGGAAGCGCGACTCTGCCTCCTCCATGGCGGCAGCTCCCGGCGTTGTTTGAAGGGGCTTAAACCTGTGGACAGATGATCCCACAGGTGACATCCGAGGGTCGCAGGTCACTCAGAGCTAGGCGCAGCCGACACCTTGTGACAGCTGGCTAGGGTAGAAACCTGAAGTCAACTGGATTTCGACAAAAAATATAAGTTTTCAGTAAACAGAGAATGATAGAATTGGGTAGGTTGAAAAGGACCTTAAAGACCGAGTCCAGCTGTTAACCCAGCACTGCCAAGGCCACCACTAAACCACGTCCCTAAGCCCACATTTACGCGTCTTTTAAATCCCCCCAGGGATGGTGACTCCACCCCTTCCCCAGGCAGCCTGTTCCAGTGCTTGACAACCCTTTTGGGGAAGAAATTTTCTCAATATCCAATCGAAACCTCCCCTGAGGCCGTTCCCTCTTGTCCTATCGCTTGTTATGTGGGAGAAGAGACCGACCCCCACCTCGCTACAACTTCCTTTCAGGTAGTGGTAGAGAGTGATGAGGTCTCCCCTCAGCCTTGCAGAAAAGCAGAATAACACCAGACTAGCACCTAAGAACTCAGAAAACTAACATTGTCCTTCACCTCACGTCCCACACGACACCCTTGTCTCTAAACCGGAGACATGGATTTGACAGAGGGATCACTTGGTGAGTAAAGAATTGGCTGGGTGGTCACACTCAAAGAGTCGTGATCAACAGCTCCATGTCCAAGTGGAGAGCGGTGACGAGCGACGTTCCTCAGGGGTTGGGACCAGTTTAACATCTTTGTTGGGGACATGGACAGTGGGATCAAACACACCCTCAGCACGTTTGCCAACAACACACTGGAGGGAAGGATCCATCCAGAGAGACCTGGACAGGCTGGAGAGCTGGGATGGGCAAACCTCATGGAGTTCAACAAGGCCAAGGGCAAGGTCCTGCCCATGGGTCGGGGCAATCCCAAGCACAAACCCAGGCTGGGCAAGGAGGGGATGGAGAGCAGCCACAAGGAGAAGGACTTGGGGGGTGGAAAACTGCCTGTGAGCCAGCAACGTGCGCTGGCAGCCCAGAAAGCCACCCGTGTGCTGGGCTGCACCCAGAGCAGTGTGGGCAGCAGGGCGAGGGGGGGATTCTCCCCCTCTGCTCCGCTCTCGGGAGACCCCCCTGCAGTGCTGGGTCCAGCTCTGGGGGCACCAACAGCAGAAGGACACGGACCTGCTCGAGCGGGGCCAGAGGAGGCCATGAAGATGCTCGGGGGGCTGGAGCACCCCCCTGTGAGGACAGGCTGAGAGAGTTGGGGGGTTCAGCTGGAGAAGAGAAGGCTCCGGGGAGACCTTAGAGCGGCCTCCCAGGACTGAAAGGGGCTACAGGAAAGGGGGGAGGGACTCGTCATCAGGGGGGAGGGATAGGATGAGGGGGAACGGGTTTAAACTGACAGAGGGGAGATTTAGATGAGATCTAAGGGAGAAATTGTTCCCTGTGAGGGGGGTGAGGCCCTGGCACAGGTTGCCCAGAGAAGCTGTGGCTGCCCCCTCCCTGGAAGGGTTCAAGGCCGGGTTGGACGGGGCTTTGGGCAACCTGGGCTAGTGGAAGGTGTCCCTGCCCGGGGCAGGGGGTGGCACTGGGTAATCTTTAATCTCCCTCCCAGCCCAAGCCTCTCTGTGACCCGATACAGGCAGCCACAGGTAACCTAGACACAAAACCCCCGGGACAGCCCGGCCGCTCCGAGACACCCACCCGTCCCGGACAAACGCGCCCCAACTCCCCCACTCACCAACCCCCGCCTCAGGCCCTGATCCCCGCCGCCATTTTGTGCTTCCCGCCCGACGTGACGCGCGGGGCGGGGCGTGCCGACGTCCGTGCGTGCCCACGCCCGTGCGTGCTGACGCTGCGCGCCGAGGTCGCGCGGGGCCGCCGCCGCCGCCGGTGTCGCCTCTGCCGCCATGGGGGACCCGCCGCGGCGGCCGCGGTCGCTGTTCCTGGCGGGGTTGGCCGCTGCCTACCTCGCCGCCTTCGCCTCGCTCTACGTCCAGATCCCCGGTACGGCGGCGGCGGGAGGGCCTGGGAGGGCGGGGGGTTGCCGGGGGGCGGCCCGACCCCCCCCTGCGGCTGGGTAGGCCCCGCCAGGCTGGGCCGGGTAGGCCTCAGCGGAGGGGCCCGGCAGCGCGCTGCCCGCACAGCCCTCCCCTGCCTGTAGCAGGCAGGGCGCTCGTCTCCTGTCTCCTACGTGGCCAGGCTGGGGCTGGCAGCCGTTGGGCTCCACGTGGGCTTTTCCCACTGCTGCTCCGCTCCTGGTTTCACCAGGAACCTGGGAGGCCACCGTGCAAGGGGCAATTAGCAGGAGCCTCCCCCACCATGTCATCGAGAGCTGGGGAGGGGGGTGCTGCCAGTTCTGCTGCCTCCCCCCAAGGCTTACGGGACTGGGGAGGCCTCATCCCCACTGTCACCGTCCCCTTTCCAGGCCTGTACGGGAGAGACGGCATCCTGCCGGCCCGCAGGGTGCTGCGCCTCAGCGGGAAGGGGCTGTGGGAGCAACTACGGGATTTCCCCACCCTGCTGTGGCTCAGCCCCCGCCTGGGTTTGGATACGGAGCTGGGGATGGAGCTGCTCTGCCTCCTCGGTGTGCTCGCCTCCTTTGGCGCCTTGCTGTTCGAGTCCCTGCGTGACAGCCTGCTCTTCGCCCTGCTCAGGGTGCTCTACCTCTCGCTCTACCAGGTATGGGGTCGGGGGGGCCTGGGGTGCCCTGGCGGGGTCGGAGCTGGGACCTAGGAGGGCAGAGGGGTGAGGTTCCTGCATTAGCATCATCCTGTGAGCTCCTGCCACACTCAGCTTCCCTCATGGAGCTGAGGGAAGGTGCTGGCAGCTCCCTGGCTCGTGTGGGGTGGTACAACCCCATCCTTGTGCCAGTTCCCACTGCCTTTCCTGGGATAAAACCCTCCCAGCCTTGCCTGCGAAGCTGATTCCCGCCCCGCTGTGGGGGCAGCTCTGTTCCCTGACTCCCAGGGCCCTTCCCCCGTGGTCCATGAGAGCTCTGTGCCCCTCAGCCACAAATCTGCCCTCCTGAGCCGCGCTGGCGGGGCTGGCGGCTTCCTGCGGAGGAGCTCGGGTGAGTCAGAGCCCGCAGCGCAGGCGGCGGGGCGAGGAGGGTTTCTGTTCCCTCTGAAACCGGGTGAATTAAAGACGAAAATACCGCCTGTGCTCAAAAATCCCTCCTGGGCTGGGCGGCTGTCACCCCGGGGAGGAGCTCTCCTGCCCTGCCCTACCGGGGTGGCTGGTAGTGCCAGCACCCTCGCCAGACCCTTCTGCCAGGGCTCGGGCCACGTCCAGCCCCGGTGGCTGCAGGAAGCGGGATTGGGTGGCTGGGAAAGCGGGGTGTCAGCTGTGGGAGTGGGGTTTCTCCCATGCTGGGGGACTGCTGCTGTTATCCCATCCCCGCTGAGCAGCTCAGGGCCTCTGCGGCACACGGCCGTGCCCCACAGGGAGCATTTTGAGCGGCTTCTCTCACGGGCAGCGTGGCCCGAGGAGAGGCGGGGGGCAGCCGGGGCTCTGGGGTCACTTGCTGCCTTGACAGGGAGGGGAAGTGGCCCCGGGTGACTCTCGCCCTGGCACGTGTGGCTCTGCCTCCTCTGGGCCTTTCCTCTCCTCGCTCCCTTTTAAGGTGATGCTGGAAAGAAAGTCTCAGCGCCAGCCGCCCTCCCCTCGCTGCCCCGGGCCTGGCTCTGGCAGGAGGGGCAGCCCTGGGGCTGGGAGCACCCAGGCAGCGCAGGGCAGGGCTCCCCTGCAGCCCCCCCGACCCTGGCCTGGTGCCCTCCCCCCCACTGCTGTGCCCAGGGCTGAGCTCTGTGTGCAGAGACGGGGGGATGAGTCTCTTGAGCCAAGGAACCAGCGGCAGGCCAAGAGGGAATGGCCTCAAGCTGCGCCAGGGCAGGGTCAGACTGGCTCTTGGGAAGGATTTCTTTGCAGAAGGGGTTGTTGGGCGTTGGAATGGGCTGCCCAGGGCAGGGGGGGAGTCCCCATCCCTGGAGGGGTTGAAGAGTCGGGTTGACCCAGCGCTGAGGGATCTGGTGGAGTTGGGAACGGTCAGGGTGAGGTTCATGGTTGGGCTGGAGGATCTTCAAGGGCTTTTCCAACCCAGACTCCATGGGGTGGAGAAGGGGCTGGTGGCCAAACCCACTCTCTGCTCCCTCTCTCTGCAGGTGGGACAGGTCTTCCTCTACTTCCAGTGGTAAGTCAGCCCCGTGTCGCCCGTGCCGGGGGGGGCTGCGGGCAGCAGTGACCCAACTGGCTGCTTTCGGGGAGCAGTGGTGGGCCGTGGGCCGGCCAGGCCCCCCCTCCCTCAGCACCCTGGGCTCTGGGTGGGCTCGGTGGCGGTGGGGGACAGCGACGTTCCCCGCAGGGACAGCCTCTTGCTGGAAGCCGGGTTCCTGGCGGTGCTGGTGGCCCCCCTGCGCCTGCTGAAATGGCGGAGCACGACCTGGCGCGCCCACGACGGTGTCACCTTCTGGCTGGTGCGCTGGCTCCTCTTCCGCCTGATGTTCGCCTCCGGCGTGGTGAAGCTGACCAGCCGCTGCCCAACGTGGTGGGGGCTCACAGGTGAGGGGTGCCGCCGGTTTCGGGGTGTCGCGGGCTTTGGGGGGGCGCGGGGGCGTTGCCCCAAGCCGCAGGCGGGGTGGCTGCTGCTGGCACCCCTCCCACGTTCGGCACAGCTCTGTGCCGGCGCTGCCCACCCCGAGCCGCGTCCCCGCACCCCTCCCTGCACCCCTGACCCCTCCCGTGCCCCCCCCCCCCAGCTCTCACCTACCACTACGAGACCCAGTGCATCCCCACGCCGGGCGCCTGGTTCGCCCACCAGCTGCCCGTCTGGTTCCAGAAGTTCAGCGTGGTGGCCACCTACGTCATCGAGATCGCCGTCCCCCTCCTCTTCTTCGCGCCTGTCCGCCGCCTCCGGCTCTTTGCCTTCTACAGTCAGGTGGGGGCGCAGAGCTGGGCACCCCCACTCCCACCCTGGGTGTGGTGGGGCTCTCCAGGGGCAGGGTAACCTGCTCCTCCCTCCGCGGGCCCTCACAGGCAGGATTTCCCCAGGTGCTGGGGTGCCCCCCGGGGCTGTCAGTTCAGCACTGTGACACCCAGCCCTGCCTTTACCCCTCCCCAGGTCCTGCTGCAGCTCCTCATCATCCTCACGGGAAACTACAACTTTTTCAACATGCTCACCATCGTTTTGGCTTTCTCTCTGCTGGACGAGGAGCATGTAGGGCGCTGGCTGGGGCGCAGCAAGAAGAGACACACCAGCAGTGAGTCCCTGGGAAGCCCTGTTTGGGGGGGGGGAGCCCCCTCTCTGCTGTGTCCATGGCAGGGAGGGGACAGGCCACTGTCATTCTGGGTCTGTGCCCATGGGGGGGCTCAAGCCAGGGTCCCTGTGAAACGGTGTGTTGTCTCCTACCACGGGGGCACACTGGCTGGGCTTTTGGGGTGCAGTTTGCCCCCCAGCCCCTGGCATTCAGTGGCTGTGCTGTGCTGCAGCGTGGCCCCCCAGCCTGCGGTCCCTCCTCTCCACCCTGACGGAGCTGAGTGCTTACGCCTTCCTCCTCTACTGGAGCGTCCAGTACTTCAGCCTGGAGATCAACTGGGAGAAGAGGCTGCTGGACTCCAAAGTGGGTACGTCACGGCCCCCTGTGCCCCGCCGGGGTGAGGGGGGAGGTCCCCCCTCTCTGACCCCATGGGTTTTCCTTCGTTCCAGCCTTCACCTATCACGAGTTTACGACGTGGCTGCGGGCCGTGACCCTGCCGCTGGTGGGGCTGGGCTTCCTCTCGCTCTCCTGGGAGATTCTCTTTGCCATGTATAGGTGAGTGACAGGGTGGGGGGGGGTGCTGGGGGCCCCCCCGGGGCCTTGCAGCTCTTCAGGGTGACCAATCTGGGGGGGCTGGGGCCACCCCCTGCATGGAGGGATGCTTGGAAATGGCTGTGTGGGGTGGGGGGTGCTGGGTGAGTTGGGAGGGGTTGGCGCAGGGCTGAGCCCTCCACCGCTTTGGGCCCAGCGAGGTGCGGGGACGGCCCTGAACCCCATTTCTCCCTCCCCCCGCCCCCCCTCACAGGTGTTTCTGCATCCGTGGCTGTTTCTGGAAGCTCTGGGCCACGCTGCAGTGGGGTGTCTTCGCCACAGCGACCCTGGGGATGTTTGCCATCAGCCTGGTGAGCAAGTAGGGGCCAGCGGGGCTTTGTCTTGGGGTACGGGGGCCCCCCCAAGCTGCTCCTAGTCGTGACGGAGCCGCTCTGTGCCTCCCCCCAGGTGCCTTTCACCTACATCGACTACGAGTCCAATGGCAAGCTGTGGCCTGGCATCCACCAGATGTTCAGCGCGGTGGAGCGGTTCCAGGTGGTGAATTCCTACGGGCTGTTCCGCAGGATGACGGGCGTTGGGGGGCGGCCTGAGGTGGTGCTGGAGGGCAGCTACGACCAGCAGACCTGGACGGTGAGTCGCCCCCTCCCCCAGGAGCCCTTTAGCTTGGAAAAGACCCTGAAGACGCTCAAGTCTAACCGTAAACCCAACGCTGCCAAACCCTGTCCCCAAGCGGGGCTGCTTGGCTTTTAAATCCCCCCCGAGGGGGGGTGGTGACTCCACCCCTTCCCCGGGCAGCCCCTCCCAGCGCTTGACAACCCTTTTGGGGAAGAAATTTTTCCTAATGTCTGACCTAAATCTCCCCTGGTGCAACTTGTGGCCGTTTCTCTCATCCTGTCGCTTGCTACTTGGGAGAAAAGACCGACCCCCTCCTCGCTACAACCTTTCAGGCAGTTGCAGAGCAGTGAGGTCTCCCCTGAGCCCCCTTTTCTCCAGACTAAACCCCCCCAGTTCCCCCAGCTGCTCCTCTCTGTGCTCCAGACCCTTCTCTGGACGCGCTCCAGCCCTTCCATGTCTGTCTCGTAGTGGGGGGCCCAAAACTCTGCCCGGTATTCGAGGGGTGGCCCCACAAGCGCCAAGGACGGGTGGGGGGGACACGATCCCAGTCCTGCTGGCCACACTATTGCTGACATGAGCCAGGGTGCTCTTGGCCACTTGGGCACACCGCTGGCTCGTTTTCATCCAGCAGCCGACCAACACCCCCCCGGTCCTTTTTTCTGCAGGAGATCGAGTTCATGTACAAGCCTGGGAACGTCAGCAGGGCCCCCCCCGTGGTCGCCCCCCACCAGCCCCGCCTGGACTGGCAGATGTGGTTCGCGGCCCTGGGCCCCCACACCAGCAGCCCCTGGTTCACCAGCTTCGTCTACCGCCTGCTGCAGGGCAAGGAGGAGGGTGAGAGGGGCTGGGAGCCAGGGGACAGGTCCTGGGGGGGCTCCAGGTGCTTCCCTGGGTGTTGGGGGGCAGGTTCTGTGCGGGCTCCACGCCCTTCCCTGGGCATTGGGGACCACGGGGCAGGTCTTGGGGGGACTCCACATGCTTCCCTGGGTATTGGGGACCAGGGGGCAGGTCCTGGGGGGGCTCCAGATGCTTCCCTGCAGCCCCAATACCCAGGGCAGATGCTGGTGGGCTCTGGGCCCTTCCCCAGGTGTTGGGGGCCAGGGAGCAGGTCCTGGGTGTTTCCAAACCTTTCCCTGGGTATCGGGGGCGTCAGGGCAGGTCCTGGCGGGGGGGGCTCCAGGTGGTTCCCTAGGTATTGAGGACCAGGGGGTCCCTGGGTGCTGGTGGGTGCTGACACCGGGTGTCCCCCCCACAGTGATCCGCCTGGTGCAGGCCGACGAGTCCCAGTACCCCTTCAGTGCTCGCCCCCCCGTCTACCTCCGGGCCCAGCTCTACAAGTACTGGTTCACCGGCAGCGCCCAGGGCAGGTGAGCGGCGCCGAGTTGGGGAGGGACTTTCCCCCCTCGGCCCCCCCCCAACTCGCTGATGCTTTGGTGAGGCTGGGAGCTGCGCAGGAGCGGGGGCAGGGGTCTGAGCTCTGTGTGTCCCCCACCATTCCAGCCCCGGCCCTGCGCCATGGTGGCGGCGGCAGCTCCTCCACCAGTTCTTCCCCACTGTCTCGCTGGGTGACCCTGCGCTCGAGAGTCTGCTGGGCCAGCACGGCCTGAAGGTACGGCCCCGCGTGGGGGCTCACCCCCCCCGAGGTGTGGGGTGGGTGAAATGTGGGGGGCTCACCCCCCCCGAGGTGTGGGGTGGGTGAAATGTGGGTGTCTGAGCCCCAGGTGTGGGGCGATGCAGGTGGGTCTGACCCCCCACACATGTTGGGGGTGATATGGGGGGGTGTCTGACCCTGAGGTGTGTCTGACACCCCCAAATGTAGGGCGATGCAGATAGTTCTAACCCCTGAGATGTGGGGGTGACATCTGGGGGTCTGACCCCCCAGGTGTGGGGTGTTGCAGGTTGGGTCTGACCCCCCCAAACATCAGTGGGTGACATGTGGGGGTCTGACCCCCCCAGATGTGGGGTGCTGGGTCCCCCCTGCCCGTACTAACCTCCTGGAGGCTCCTCATGGTTGGGGGGGGGGGGCTGTGGGGCAGCTGCCGCCCCCCCCCCCCCAGTTTTACCCCCAGTTTTATCCCTGCGGTGGCAATTGGTCACCAGTTAACCAGCTCCCGGTTAATGGTTGAGCCCGCGGGCTCAGGGGGGGGCTGCTGCTCTGTGAAGGGGGGCAGGGGCTGATGGATTGGGGCCACCCTGACCTCCCCTCCCCTCCCTTGTCCCCCCCCCCAGGACAAGACCCCCCCCAGGCGCTCGGCAGATGCCCTCCTGCCGCGGGCGCTGCGGGCCCTGCGCCGGCTCAGCCGCCCCTTCTCCGGCCCCACCATCCTCTGGTCCCTCTACCTGGTGGCGGCCACCATTTACCTCCTACGAGCCCTGGGCCACCGGCCCCGGGGGGGCGCGCCCCCCACCCGACACAAAGGCCCCAGGCGGGGGGACCCTGCGGACCGGGGGGGCGGCGAGAAGAACGGGCAAGTGCGGAGGAAAGAGGGCAAGGAGGCAGAGGAGAAGGGTGAGGGCCGGGCGCGGGGGGCGGCCGATGGCCACGGTGATGGCGGCCGCCCCCCCAAGAAGAGAAAATAACGCCCGGAGCCCACGGCCCGGGCCCCGTCTTCCACCCATGGACTGCGGGCGCTGCCTGCGCCCCCCCCCGCCGCCTGCCCCCCCCACCAGGGTGGGGGACCCCCGGCTGGGGCGCAGGCAGCCCCCCCGTGCCCCGGGGTGAGCTGGCTGCCCTGTCCCCTGCCAGTGCCTTCGCGGTCATCGCTCGCGGGGGGACAGCGCTGTCCGTGTCCTCCCCCCCAGGCCAGGAGTCACCTCCCACTTTGGGCCCTGCAGGGGGGCTTTGGCGAAGTGGGGGGGGGGAATGCTCAGTGCTGTCAGGAGCAGCTTTGAGCAGCCGCAGCGAGGCAGCACCCTCCCCCCCCCCCCCGCCGTTATCCTGCCCGGCCCCGGGGCAGTTTGGGGTGCTGCCCACCCCCCCCTCCCCGGAGCTCACTGCCCCCCCCTGCCCCGGCGCGGGGACGGGGGTGGGGGGGCACTCTGGCTGCAACGTCCTTTCCGCGGGCTCGTCCCTCAGCACAGAGGTTTCCTATAATAATTTTCTAAATAAAGCCTTTGACATTCCAGCCCCCCGCCTCTCCCTGGGCCTGCCGGGGGGTCCTGCCCCTTGTGTGTGTGTGTGTGTCCCCCGGGGGAAAAGGGGCTCTCACTCCTCCCCCCACCCCCCCCCCACCCCCCCCCCCCGAGTCCCCCCAGGGGGCTGCAACCGGCACTGGGGGTGCGAGACAAGCAGGTTTATTGTGGAGCCCCACAGTGGTGGGAGCCGGGGTAGAGCGTGGGGTGCTGGGGGGGAGTCCGGGGTCTCGGGGGGGGTTCCCCCTCACCAGCAGAGCTGCCCCGGGCAGTACTTGTCGATCAGCGACTGGTAGTAACCGCGGAGCTGCTGCACATCGGGCAGCTCCTCCTGCTTGGTGTAGAGGTCGAACTTGCTGCAGGAGCGAGGAGGGTGGGTCAATGCTGGGGGGCTGCTGGCCCCGGGGGGGGGCTCGGCCAAGCCCCCCCTGTTCCTGTGTGACCCCTCCTTGTCCCTGTGTGTGTCTGTCCCCCCCCAGACCACGCACTTGAGCTCCCGCACCCAGGGCAGCATGCGGAGGTCCTCCTCGGTGCAGAGGTGCAGGTAGTCCCCGTGCGTGTGCCAGGGGTAGAAGGAGTGGAAGCGGACCATGTAGAAAGCCTGGGGGGGGGGAGCAGGGGGGGACACATGCCAGCCCAATTCGGGGGGGCCCCCAAACCCTCCCCATAGCCCCTCGGGGGTCGCCCCCCCCGCCCCAACCCCTCACCTCCTCGGGCAGGGCAAAGTTGTTGAACTTCATGACTCTGTACATGTACTCTGGGGAGAGAGGGGGGGGCACACAGGGGCACCCCGAGAGCTGCAGCCGCCCTCCCGGGTGAAACTGCCCCCCCCACCTGAGGCTGCCACCCCCCAACCTCATGCAAAAGGCTCCAGGCCTGAATCCCCCAGCAAAGGGGGTTGGGGGGGGGAACCAGGCACAGCCATCCCCAGCACATCAGTGCCCTGTTTGGGGGTGAAGGGCCCTGCCGCGAGGAGGGGGGGCCCTCGGCGGCCCCCCCCCGGCTCTTACCATCATGTCCCCAGGACATGAGGACGTTGTCCAGGCCGCAGCGGGGTTGGTACATCCCGAACTCAGTGCTGGGGACGGAGCCGGGTCGGGGGGCTCATGGCTGGGCCCCCCCCAGTGCCTTCCCCAGCTGTGACATGGGCTGGGGGGGTCCCAGCACCCCCGCGGGGGGGTCCAGCCTCACCTGTACCGGGGGTCTCCGGTGTCGGGGTTGTCGTGGAAGGTGGAATCCCAAAAAACCACAGATTTCTGCACCTTGCAGCCCACGGGGAAGGTGTCCCCCACCACGGCCCACTGCAGGGGGGGGTGCGATGGGTGTCCCGCTGCTTGGGGTGTGGGGGGAGGAATCCCCAAAAAAGGGGGATCCCCCACCCCCCATCCCACTCACCTGGGGCTCCCCAAACAGCGCCAGGACCTTCCCCAGGTCGTGCAGCAACCCCACGAGGTGGAACCAGTCTGGGGTGGGGGGGCAAGTTGGGGAGCTGTCACCCCCCCATCGTGGGACTTGGGGGTCCCAACGTCACGGGGAGGTGTGGGGTGCCCCACCTTTGTCGGGGTGCTCCCGGCGGATGCCCTCGGCGGTTTGGAACGCGTGGTAGGAGTTGGGGAAATCCACGTCGGGGTCCGACTCGTCCACCAGCGCGTCCAGCAGCCCCAGCGCCTCCATGACGGCCATCTTGCGCAGGGAGCACCCCCCATACTGGGCACGCTGGGGGGGGACACACGGCGTGCTGGGGGGGGGCAACACCCCCCCCAACTCATGCTGCCATCTCAAAACCCATCAGGGCCCTCCCCAGAGTGTGGGGGAGCCCCGTAAGCGGGCTGGGATGGGGCACTAAGGTGGGATGATGTGGGATGGGGAGGGTGTCCCCCGCTGTGGGGGGGGCCCGGGGAGGGGGTCACACCTTTTTTCGGACAAACTCGACGGTTTGGTGGGTGTGCATCAGCCGGTACGTGCGGTACACACGGTCCAGCAGCGGCCCCCCCTGCGGCGCAGCGGCTGGCTCAGGGGGGACCCGCTGGGGTAGGGGGGGGCACACGCCCCAACATTCCCCCCCCCCCCGGCGGCAGGACCCCCACCCCACCCCCCCTGGGGTAGGGGACCCCCCGCTATTACCCTGGGGGGGCCCCCCCGTGCTCACCCGGTAGTTCCGGTACTCGGGCCCGCCCCCGCCAGACTCGGGCCCCACGGGGGAGGCGGCGGCGTCCTGCGGCGAGAGGGGCCGGGGGGGGGTCAGCGGGGCCCGATCCTGCCCCGCGGGGGGTGGGAACACCCCGGGGCAGTGTCTGCCCTGAGGGGGCCCTGACTCGACCCGCCCCGGCCCTCCTCCGCACCCACAGACCCCTGGGCTTGGGGGGGGGGGGATGGGCGAGCGTTCCCCATGGGGCTGCCCCCCCCCCACATAGGGGGGACATCACCAGGGGATCTCCTCCCCCTCCCAAAAAAAAGCAACGGTGCTGAGCTGTGAGCCCCCCACCCCACAGAGTTTTGGGGGGGGGGTCCCAAGGGCTGCTCCCTGTCGGCACAGGCCCCACGGGGGGGGGTGTGTGTGTGTGTGACACTTGTGGGGCTGGGCCCCACGGGTTGGGGGGGGGGGATCGGGGAGGGGCTGCACTCCCATGCATGCGGAGATGCTGGGGGGAGTCTGACCCCCCGGTGTGGGGGGGTGATGTGGGGGTCTGACACCCCCCCCCAGGTGTGGGGCACTGGGTCCCCCCTGCCTGTACTCACCGCCTGGAGGCTCCTCATGGTTGGGGGGGCTGTGGGGCAGCTGCCGGCCCCCCCCAGTTTTATCCCTGTGGGGGCAATCGGTCACCAGTTAACCAGCCCCCGGTTAATGGTTGAGCCCATGGGCTCAGGGGGGGGCTTCTGCTCCCCGAGGGGGGGCGGGGGCTGGTGGGGAGCCTGGCCTGGGTCTCCCAGCGGGGTACCCCACGCTGCAGCCCACCCCAGCTGGGGACCCCCCGATCCGCAGAGCCCAACCATGGGGCGGCCGATGGTGGCCCTGGGCTCCTCACGGGGGCAACGGGCCACGGGGTCCTGCCGGGGGGTGGGGTCACAGCTGGTGCAGGCCCCGGGGCCTGTGGTGATGCACCCCCGAGCCGAGCCGAGCTGAGCCGTGCCATGGTGTGCGTCGTGCTGTGCCGTGCCGTGTCACGTGTGTCACGCTGTGCCACGCCATGCCATGGTGTGCGTCATGCCATGCTGTGCTGTGCCATGCCAGGCCATGCCGTGCCATGTTGTGTGTCATGCTGTGCCGTGCCGTGCCATGTTGTGCGTCATGCCGTGCCAGGCCGTGCCATGCCGTGTTGTGCTGTGCCAACCCAAGCCGTGCCGTGCCACGTTGTTCATCGTGCCGAGCCGTGCCGTGCCATGGCCAGGTCACTCCTGTTCCCCTGCGGTTCCTGGGTGCCGGGGCAGAGGCAGGAGCAGGCACAGTGCCTGGGGGTACTGGGGGTACTGGGGGTGCAGCCTCCATGGGAGCCCCTGACATGTCTCCCCTTGAGCTTCCTCCTCCTCCTCCTCCTCCTGCCCAGCCCCACCAGCCCCACACAGCGTGGGTGCCATCGGGTGGCCGTGGGATCCGCATGCCCGTGCCCTGCCGGCAGCAGCCCCTCGCCCACCCGTGCCCCCCCCCGGGAACGCCGCCCGGCCCCACCACCAGACGTGACCCCTCCTCACACGCTTTATTCTACACAAAATCAGATTTTTTGCTCGAGCAGAGGAGGGGGGGTGCTCCGCACAGCGATGCCCCCCCCCCCCGGCCCAGCTCCGGTGCTGCTGTGGGGCAGGATCTGGCCCCGGCACCCAGCGGGGCCCTGCTGCAGCCTGGGGGGCACCCAAGGGATGGGGGGGGGCAAAGTCCTCGGGCACCCAGGGGTGCTCCCCCCACCCTCACCCACTGCTGCTACAGGATGGTTGCTCCTGGGGGGGGCTGGGGGGCTCCTGAGGATGGGGGTGCTCTGGGGGAATGGGGTGATCGGGGGGATGGGGGTGATGGGGTGCTCCTGGGGGGGCTGATGAAGTTGCTCCCAGGAGGGACAAGGGTGCTGAGGGCAGGGGGGGCCCAAGGGGGGGGATGTGGGTGCTCCCGGGATGGAGGAGGGTCCTGGCAGGAGGGATCATGGTGCCAACGGGCCGGGGTCCCCTGGCGCCCCCTCCCCATGGAGCGCTGGATCCGTGTGTGTCCCCCAAGAACGCCCGGGATGGGGGGACCGGTGCGGTGACTGGGGCCACACCGGGGGTCACACCGACACTCACGGCATGAGGTGACAGGATCCCCAGGGTCCCATGTCTGCAGGCCACCACCCCCTACCATCCTGTCCGCCACTGAGCCCACGGGGGCACGACTTGTCCCTGGAGGGGCCAGGGGTCACCCCCAGCCTGCCCACGAGTGGCCAAGGCCGCACGGGGGGGGGCAGGAGGGGACAGGAGCGGGGTGCGGGACCCCGGCCTTTCCCCTGCTCCCTGTGCTTGGGGACAACTCGCCACCCCCCAGCACCCGGTTCCCATGTCCCTGGGGGGTGGGGGGGGGGGGCAGCACCACCTCTGAGGAGTACAGGACCCCCTGCAGCACCCCAGCCTCCACCCGGGGAAGGGCCCCCCCGAGGTGTCAAGCCAGGACCCCCGCGTGGGGAAGGTGCTGAGGGAGCTGGGCTGGAGCGGGGTCCCCACACCCTGGTCTTGCGGGACCCCCCCTCACGTAGCCATGGGGTGTTGTGGGGTGCTGTGGATTGCCGTGGGGTGCCACAGTGGGGCCATGGGGTGCTGTGGGGTGCTGCAGCAGTACTGTAGGGTGCTGCAGCAGGGCTGTGGGGTGCCGTGGGGTGCTGCAGTGGGGCTGTGGGGTGCTGCAGCGGGGCCGTAGGGTGCCGTGGGGTGCTGCAGCGGGGCTGGGGCAGGGTGCTGAGGTGCTGAGTCAGGCGGGAGCGTGGCCAGGGGCTTGGCCCCCCCCGGCTCTTGCACAAGGCGCCGGCGCTGCTGCGGTCAGCAGGATCCCCCAGCGCCCCTTGGACCCGCCGACAACAGCCCCGGCCACCACGGGCCACCACGGGCCACCGTCCTCTTTGCTCTGCGGGGCTCCAGTTGGTGCCAGCGCGGGACCCCCCCTCTGCAGGGCTGCTCCCATCGGCCCCGTGTCCCTGGTGGGGCCATGGCCGGGCTCTGCCCGGCGCAGGGGGGGCACCCAGCACCCCCAGAAAGGTGCAGGAGGGAGCCCAGCCACGTCTGACTCTGGAAGCGCTTTAGTGGGGGGGTCCCGCGGGGCAGGGCCGGAGTGGGGGGGGAGCGCGGGGCCAGGTGCAGTGACCAACCCCCCCCCCCCACCTCAGCCGTAGCTGTGGGGGCTGTTGGGGTTCATGGGGGACGAGTCCTGACGCCCCGACTGGCCCATCAGTTGCCAGAGGCGGTGGCTCAGGTTCTGGACCTGGCAGGTGCCGAGGACACAGCCCACCCGCAGCAGGTGCGCGTGCCGGCGGCCCCGCAGGGGCCGGGGGCCGTGACCGGGACCCCAACGGGCACCGTGGTGGGGGGCGAGCAGTCTGTGGCGGGGGGCGAGCCGGGCTCCGTGGCGGGGGGCGAGCTTCGGGCCGAGGCGTGGGCCCAGCGGTCGGTGGTGAGGGTGGCCGGCGGGCTGCGGCAGCGCAGGGGGGGGCTGCGGTCCCGCGTGGGCCCCGGGGAGCGAGGCTGGGGGGGGGCTCCGGTCCGGGGGGTCCCTGCGAGAGAACAGCAGCGGGGTCAGCGGGCAGAGCCGCCGCACCGCGGGCGGGGGGCACGAGGTGGGGTTTGGGGGGCCGGGGGGGAGCGGCTGGGGCACCTCCCTGGGCCTGTCGAGCCACGAGGAAGAGGAGGAGGAGGAGGAGGAGGAAGAGGAGGAGGAGGAGGAGGAGGAGGAAGGGGAAGCCGGTACCTGCAGCCGCACACGTACTCGCCGCTGCGTTGTCCTGCTGCAGCCCCTTCCCACCCCAACCCCCGTGGCCTCCCCTGTAGCCCCCCCATCCCTCGGGGCTCCCTGGGCAGAGGGGACCCCCCATCCCCATGCTCCCCCCGCCAGCCCCACAAGCCTGTGCAGGGTCCCCGGTGTCCCCAGGCTCCCTGGGGTGGGGGGGGGGGACCCCTGACCCTGCTGCCCCCCCACCCAGGACACCCCCCGGGTGCGCAAATGGGGACCCCCCCAGTCTGGCCGCGGAGGAGCCGGTGACCCCACAGCAGCAGTGGGGGGTTGGGGGGGCACATGGTGGCCCCAGGGTGGCTGCGGGGTGGGGGGGGCGGGGATGACACGTGGCGGGACCCCTGCGCAGTGGCACCACACAGCGGCACCCGCTGTGCACCCCCACCCCTACCCCCGCAAACACACACCCCCCCTGCAAACACACCCGGTTCCCCTCGTACACGCAGGCACACGCATGTCCCCGCACACATACAGACACTCACTCCTGCACGTGGGAGCACCCATGGCCCGGGGGGTGCAGACACACACGCGCTGACCCCCGAGATGTCAGCACACGCATGTCCCAGCATGTGCACACATGCACACGCTGTGTAACCCCTGCACACGCAGGCACACGTGTGTCCCTGCACACACTACGGCCCCTGCAGACACATGTATCCCTGCACACACCATAACCCCTGCACAGGCACACGTGTGTCCCCACACACGTAGGCACACACATGTCCCCACACACACTCTAGCCCCTACACACGCAGGCACACGCATGTTCCCACACACATGTAGGCACACATGTGTCCCTGCACACACGCAGGCACACACATGTCTCAGACACTATAGCCCCTGCACACACATGTCCCCACACACACACAGGCACACGTGTGTCCCTGCACACACTCTAACCCCTGCACAGAGGCACACACGTGTGTCCCTGCACGTGCTCAGGCACATGCGTGTCCCCACACACACTACGGCCTCTGCACACATGCAGGCACACGCATGTCACCGCACACATGTAGGCACAGGCGTGTCCCTGCACAGACATTATAGCCCCTGCACACACGCGTGTCCCCGCACACACACGTGCTCCCACCGCGCCCCCAGCCCTGCGCACACCCCCGGTGCCGTGACCCCCCGCTCACACCCCCCGGTCCGTCCCCGCCGGGGGCTCTCGGCACACCCCGGCCCCGCCGGCTCGAGGCCAGACACCGCTTGGCCACCGGCCGCGGGGGACAGAGGCCAAATTCCTCCGGGCCTGCGGGGACGGGAAGCCCCGGGGGGGGCCGGCGAGGGCCCGCTGCCCCTTCCCGTCCCGGGACGTGTTTACCGAGGGCGGCCGGTGCCCGGAAGCCCCGGTGGCCTCGCGGGCCGTGGCTCGCCGGGCTGTGCCACCGGGTCCCTTCCCTCCGCGAGTGTCCCCAAGGCCAGCAGTCCCCACGCCCCCCCCATCCCCGCGCTTGCCTCCTGCCCCGTCCCTGCGTGCCCACCCCGGCCGAGCTCCCCTGGGAACCGCTGCCGCCCCGCTCCCCTCGCCGAGGGGTGCCCACCGACCCGGCGCCCCCCCAGCCCCCCCCCCCCCAACCTCAGCTCCCGGCCCCCCCCCCGCCCCGTTCCCACGGCCTTTGCACCCACGCTCCCCGGCTGCGGGCACCCACGCCTGGGCTGCGGGCTCCTGGGGGCGGGGGGGGGGGGGGGAGGGTCCGGCCTGAGGACACCCCACATTGACACAGACCCCCCCATGCCTCTGCCCCCCCCCTCCCAGGCCCACACCACCCCGCAGCCATGACAGGAGCTCCCCAGCCCGTGCCTGGGCACCCCGGGACCCCCCCGGCGGGACGTGGCCCCTCGCACGGTCCCCTCGGAGCGGCGCTGGCGCTGCCGGAGGCATCGGGTGGGCAGGGGGGCAGGCGGGGGGGCGCCCCTCACAGATCCCTCCGCAGCCAGACACAGGCTTCCCACGGCGCTGGGCACGGCCCAAACCCGCTCCTCAAGCAGCGACATGCACACGCAGAGCCCGTGCACGCACACACGCGTGTGCACACACACACACGCACGCACACACGCGGTGCCCGCAGGAGGTTCCCTCCCGCCCCTCGGGAGGGGATCCTGGCACCCCCCGGGCACCCCCGGGGCCCCCTCGCCTTGCGCCTCGCACACGCAGGTTCTTGCACACTCACTCTCCATCACGGCCTGTGCCAAAACCCTGCCCGACCCTCACCCCCCCCTTGCCCTGCACACAGGTACCACCCTGGCCCCTGTGCCCCCCCCCCAGAACCCGCACCCCGCCCCCTCCCAGCGCCGTTCCCCCATTCCCAGCTGGATGAGGTGCAGGAGGGGGGGGGGTGTTCGGGGACCCTCCAGCCCCGGGCCCCCACCGGTGCCACAGGGACACGCAACAAAGACAGACCTGGGGTCCGGGGGGGTGGGGGTGATGGTGCCCCGGGGACCCCCCCGGCCTGACCCCTCTGTGCAGCCCTTGCTCTCCAGAGCCCCCCCCGGGAGGGGGAACCCCGAGGGGGTCAGGGGGAGCGGGCGGCGGGACAGATGGACACGGGCTGCCCCGTGGGCACGGCCCGGCGGTGGGCACCGAGCCCCCCACTGGGGCAGGGGGTGCGTCCCGGGCGGGGGGGGGGGGGGGGGGGGCACAGAGCCACCGCAGGCAGAGCCCCCCTGCCCGTATCCGCATGGGGGTGCAGGCAGGGGGGCGGGCAGGGGGTGCGGGGTCCCGGCTCGCCTGCGCTTGGGCAAGTGGCCATCGGGCAGGGGCGGGCAGGGGGTGCGGGCAGGGGGTGCGGGCAGGGGGGGGCACAGAGCCATCCCAGGCGGAGCCCCCCCTGCCCGTATCTGCACAGGGGGGCGGGCAGGGGGGCGGGCAGGGGCGCGGGGTCCCGGCTCACCTGCGCTTGGGCGCGCGGCCGTCGGGCAGGGGCAGGCAGGCGGGCAGCTCCAGCAGACACAGCACCAAGCTGATGCAACCCAGCGCAACCGGGGCCGGGGCTCTCATGGCGGGGCCGGGCCGGGGCAGCGGCTCCGGGGGCTGCGGGGAGAGGAGAGGGGCCGGGGGCTGGGCGGGGGCTGGGCGGGGGCTGGGCCGGGCCCGGGACTGGGCTCGGGGCTAAGCTCGGCTCCAGCCCGCCCGCTGCCCCCCCCGGTCGCTCCCTGCCCCGTCCCGTCCCGTCCCGCAGCCCGCGGGGTCGGTGCGGGGTCCCCCCCCGCCCCGGGGGTGTCCCGGCCGTACCTGGGCGGGGGCCGGGGCTGGAGTCCGGCTCGGCTCAGCTAGGCTCGGCTCAGGTCCGTGTCGGTGCCGCTCCCGGCCCAGGTTAAATATCGCCGGGCTCGGCGCGGGGCGGCGGGCGAGGAGGAGCCGAGCGGCGCGGGAGGAGCCACGGGGGGGGGGGGGGGGGGCAGCCCCGCACCGGCCCCGCACCGCCCCCCCCCGGCCCCGCGTCCCGGCCCCGCCGCTTCCCGGGGCTGGAATGGGATGGGATGGGATGGGATGGGATGGGATGGGATGGGATGGGATGGGATGGGATGGGGGAAACCGTCCGGGGGGGGGGCGGGATGGAGCCGGGGGGGGGCGGTCCTGGGGGGACTGGGGTGAGGGAGCTGTCCGGGGGGGGGGCGTCTGAAGCGGGATGGGGCTGGGGGGGGCGGTCCTGGGGGGGCCGGGGTGAGGCTCTGGGACCCATCCGGAGGAAATGGGATGGGGCTGGCGGAGCACTTCGGGGGGGGCTGGGGTGGGGCTGGGGGAGCAGTTCATGGGGGGGGCCTGGGGTGAGATGGGGATGGGGGGAACCATCCGGGGGGGGCTGGGCTGTGCTGGAGCTGGGGGAGCCATCCAGGGAGTCTGGGCTGGGGCTGATGTGGGGGGTCGGGGTACCCCCAGCCCCCCCCCCAGCCCCCCCCCAGCCCCGGTGCCCGCGGTGGGGGCCAGGCCCCGGCAGCCGCGTTGTGCCACGCAGCAGCCCAAGAGCGGGGCCCGTCCCCAGGGGCACACCCACACCCCCCATCCTGCACCCTGCACGCCACTGCCATGCCAAGGAGTGCAGGGGGGTAGAGCCCCCCAGCCCCGCTCACTGCTCCCCACACTTGGGGGACAAAGCCAGGCTGGAGGGCCAAAGCCTCATCCTGCCTCCCTTCCTCCCAGCCCAGTACAGCCCAGTGCCCCCAGTTCAGCGAGTCCCTCCTGCCCCACGCTGCCCAGCAGCCCTGTCCCTTGCGGGGGCAGCACCCCGGCCCCCCCCCAGCGCTTCAGCCAGCGCAGGGCAGGAGCCACTCGCCAGGGACGTGCGGCTGCACGCACCTTCTCCCAGGGCTAATTTCGGTTTAATGTTTTTAAACATCACATGGGGCCTTTTAAAACAATTAAGGAATGTAAATCCGCAGAGGTCAGACCAGTCTCGGCCTTCCCCCGCGGCAGAACCAGCTCACCCAAAACGGGGGGGGGCACGGGGGGGGGGGGGTGGCAGGCGTTGGGGTTCGGGGTGCTGCTCCTCCAGCCGGGCAGCCAGAGCTCAGCGGGGGGGGGGGTCCCCACCAGCCCACCTCGTAAGGACCCCCCCCCTGCTTCTTGCTCCAGGACAGGGTCTGGGTGTCCCCAGGGGTGGGGTGGGGAGCCCCCAGCACCCCAGGGTGCCCAAGTTGGGGTCCGCATCCTAGGGTGGGGGTGCCCGCACCCCCTCCCTGCCTGCTCCCCCCACGGCGGGCGGCGGAGGGGCCGGGGGCCTCCGCGTGCTCCACATCGCTGGGATTCTTCCGCATTATCAGGACACAAAGGCTTCAAACAGCCGGTGCCCGCGCGGGGGGATTTGTGGCAGCACCTGATCTCGGGGCAGTGGGAACGGGGCAGGGGGGGCGGCGGGGACAGACCCCCCCGAGCGGGGCTGTGGGTCCAGCCCCTGCCCAAAGCGGCACAAACCCTCCATGCGTCTCCCCGGGGGAGTCTCTGCAGCCCGCCGGGCCCTTCCACTTGTTTGTGGCTAGATTATCCCAGAGACGGAGAAATCCGGCAGGAAAACCCCGCGGCGGAGCTGCGGGCGAGGGCATGCGGAGCCGGACACCCCCGCACGGCCCGTGACCGATGCCCGGAGCTCAGTGCCACCACGGTGTCCCCACGGGCCCTGCTGCGGTGGGAAGTCACCCTGCGGCCTCCCGGCACGGCTCTGGCGTGATGCCGGCGCTCCAAAGCAAAGCCCGGGCCGTGCCGGGGGTCCTGGCGGGGGTTCACCCCCCGGCACCTCGAGCAGGTTCCGGTGCGGGGCAGTGTCAGCTGGGGTCACCCCGGGGCCAAACCCGGGTCACCGGGGTCAGCGGCACCCACGTGAGCCTGGGCGGGATGGGGGGGGGGGTCTGGCTACTCTGGCTAATTAGTGTTTGCTTAATGTGGGTTATGGGGGGGGAGCAGCCCTCGCTGCAGTCCCCCCTTCCCACGCTGCAGGGGGGGAGCGCGGGGCAGGGGCGTGGCTGGGACCCCCGGCACCCCTCGGGTCTGGGTGCTGCCCTGGGGCAGAGGAGGAGCAGGGGCAGGAGAGGGAGGACAGGGAGCCGGGACAGGGGCAGGGACAGGCACAGGGGCAGCAGCGGGCGCAGGGGCAGGGACACCCCCCCCCAGCTGCCCCGGCCCGCGGCAGAGGCGTGGCCGAGCCCCGGGGGTCCCGCTGCCGGGGCAGAACCGTCTCCCCCCGCCCCTCGGGGGATCGCGGCTCCCGGGGCGCTGGGAAGGACCCCGGGTCCTGCTTCACCGCCCGGCTGGGCTGGGGCTGGCCACCGGCCCGTAGCCACCCCGGCGGAGCCCGCCGCTGCCGCTGCGGCCGGTAACCGGTGCCCGGGCTCAGCCGCACCCAGGGCCGTGCCGAGACCGGACCCGCACCGGGAGCTGCCGCCGCCCGGCCGGGCCGTGGCTCTCGGCGGGGGCCGGGCCGCCCTTGCCCGCTCCCTCTCTCCCGGAGGCCGCCTGGCTTCCAGCCGTGGGAATCAATCGCGAAGCTTCAATTAGCTTAATTGCTCCTGGCTGAGGCCCCGGGGGAGGGCGGGGGCTGGGAGCAGCGGCTCCGGGCTCCCGCTCGCCAAAAAAGCGCTTTTGGGGGGGGGGGGGGGCAGGTGCGTGGAAGAGGAGCGGGGTGGGCTGCACCCCCGCCACGGCCCACGAGCACCCACTCGGCCCGGGAGGGGTGGGGGCAGGAGCGGTGGGTGCGGGAGCGGTGGGTGCAGGACCTGGGGCACCCAGGGCTTCTCCTGGCCCCCGCACGGGCGCTGCTTTGCCCCACATCGTGGCGTCGCCCCTCGTCACGGCAGAGCCCCCCCAGTCATGTCTGAGCCCCCCCCACCACACCCGAGCTCCCCCCTCACGGCAGAGCCCCCGCGCGGTGACTGAGCCCCCCCCCCATGGAGTGGAGCCGCGTGGGCGCTGGGGGGATGCTGGGGAGAACTGACGGAATCCCCCTCCGAGCTGGGAATTTGGGGGGTTCTCCCGAGGAGCCACGTGGAAACGGGCCAGTGGGGCAACCGGCAGCAACCCCCCCACCGAAACCGGCGCGTCGCCCGGCTGGGACAGAGGGACCCGGGGCGGGGGCTCTGCCACCCAAAACGCACCCACCCCCCCCTCGTGCACCCAGAGGGCCCACGGCCCTGCTCGGGGGGGGGGGGGGGGGGGGGGGGGGGAGGCCGGGCAGAGCCCACCAGCCGTGGCCGGGACCCCCGGCCCCATCAACCCCCCCCCGCCCCCCCATGGGGCCGAGGACGTGGGGGGATGCCCAGCCCCGAGGCGCCCGGGGGTCTCCGTGTCCCCGCAGCATTTCCCGAGCTGTCCCAGCCCGGCACGGGGACACACCGAGTGCCTCCGCCTGCAGCCCCCGCTGCCGGGGGGGCACGGGGGGTGCTCCATCGCCGCCCCCCCAGCTCCTCCGGCCACTCGGGGTGCGACCGGCCGAGCCGGTGCTCAGGGACGTCCGAACCCGCCATCGCCCGGCTCTTCCCGAGGGGTTTGAAACCCAGACGAAGGTTTCGGGTGCTGGAGGCTGACAAGGGGGTGCAGGGCAGAGCCCCCCCCCGGCTTCTCCCGGGGCCGAGCCCCCCCGCTGGGGCTGAACTGAGGGCGCTGGGCGCTTTGCTGTGGCCCTGTAAACACTGGGAGCGTCCCCAGTGTCCCCAGCACCTCCAGTGTTCCCAGTGTCCCCAAAGTCCCCAGCATCCCCAGAGCCCCAGTGCTCCCAGTGTCCCCAGCGTCCCCAGTGTCCCCAGCACCTCCAGTGCTCCCAGTGTCCCCAGCATCCTCAGTGCCCCAGTGTCCCCAGCATCCTCAGCATCTCCAGTGTCCCCAGCATCCCCAGTGCCCCAGTGTCCTCAGCATCCTCAGCATCTCCAGTGTCCCCAGCATCCCCAGCACTCCCACATCCCCAGTGTCCCCAGTGTCCCCAGGGTCTCCAGTGTCCCACGGAAGGGCCCGGCCCCGGGGACAGCAGACGAGGGCACTTGCCGTCGGTGAGACGGGACCCGGCCGAGGGGTGCGGGGCCGGCGCTGGGGGGTCCCACGGCGCATGGGATGGGGGACGCGGGGGCAGATTGTCGGGGCCGGGGGCTGTGCCCAGGGTCCGTCCCTCCGCCTGCACCCACTCCCGGCTCTGCCGTTCCCCGTGGGGGGCAGCGCTGGGACCCGGACCCCCGGGAAGGGATGCAGCCTGGGGACCCTCTGCCACAGGGATGGGGACCTTGGTCCCCTGTCACCCACCCCAGAGGTTGTGGCCGTGCCGGGGGGACACCGCAGACAGGGAGCCGGGGCTGTGCACAGACCCCCGCAGCACCCTGGGAGGGTCCCGGCACGCACCCCTTCCACCCAGCACCGGGCACGGCGCACCCCACGCACCCCCCACCCTCGGGTGCTCCCAGGGCAGCTCATCCCCATTTCCCGCTCCCGTCCTCCCGCACCGCTCCGGTCCCACGTCCCCGCTGTCACTCGCTGCCCGTTCCGGCTGCGGGTGGTGGGGCGGCTGCCTCGGCGCATCCCCCGGCCCTGTGCATGGGGTGTGAGGACACGGGGACGCGGGGACACGGGGACGCGGGGACACCCCATTGGGGACGCACCCCCCGGCACGGCGCCGCAACAACCCCAGCGCAAACCCTGGAAAGAGGCCGAGGGCTGGGCACGGGCACGAGGACGCCTGCGGCCCGGTGCCACCGGGCACCCGCTGCCCCAGCGCCGTGGGACCGGTGTCCCCGGAGGTACCCGGTGCCGTGGGACCGTGGGTCTGTCCCGCGGCGGGGGCTGCGCCGCGGCACGGTGCTGCCCGGGAGCGGGCGCTAGCCCAGCGGGGGCGGGGGGGGCGATGCCGCAGCTGAGGGCACACAGCCCCTCCCGCCGTGCCCAGGGGCCCCCCAACATAAACCGGGGTTCATCCCGATCTACCCTGGGGGAGGGGGCCCCCACCCACCGCCCCGCACGTGGCAGCGCTTGGCATAAAAGCGGGGAGCGGCGGTGGTGGTGCTGGGGCGCGGTGCCGGTCCTGGCAGCGGGGCTCCGGGGGGACCCCGGGGGGGTTCCCGGGGTGGGGAGGGGGCGTCCAGCCCGGTGCCGGCGGCACGGAGCCGCTCGTGTCCCGGCACGCGGCGGCCGGCGACACCGGGGCGGTGCAAGGGGCGTGCGGGATGGCATCGCCCGCGAGGGGGTGCGGGGGGACCCCGCTCCGTGGGGGGCTGCTGGGCCTGGCCGTGCCCCACACCCCGCGCACCCAGGGGCACCGGGGAGGGGGGGATACCGTCTGCCGGGGGGCGGGGGGCGGCTGCTGCCCGCGGGTTTGGCCCGCGGGTTTGGCCCAGCCGGGCCGTGCCGGTGCCCGGCTCAGCGGCCCGGGCCGGGCGGTGCCCAGCTGCCCCCCCATCCCGCACGCACCCCACGTCCCGCTCCCGCGTGGGAGTGGGAACGGGGATTTTCTCCGATGAATCATCCCCCGCCGTGCCGCGGCCTGTGCCCGCCAGCCCCGCTCGCCGCCGGTCGGCGGGGCCTGGCCCGGGACCCCCGGCCACGCGCCCTAGCACATGGTGGCGGCTCCAGGGCACGGTGGCCACGGGCCGGGCCGGGGTGGCCACGCTGTGAGTGGGGGCTGCTGCTGCGGCCGGCGCTCCGGGGCTGTGCCGGACCACCGGCCACCGGCATCTCTGGCCAACCGCGTCCCCCCAGTGTGCCGGGCGGCGGCGGAGGGACCGGGGTGTCGGTGGGAGCTGCCGGGGACCAGGGACGGCCGGGATGGCCTCAGCGCCCCGGTAGGCACCGGCACGGGCTGCCCAAGGCCCGATCCTGGCCCCGGCCGCGCCGGCGTGGACTCGGCACCGCGTCCTCCCGCCGTCCCCGGGGGCGAGGGGCGGCACAGCCCCCCCAGGTGTGTCCTGGCACCCCCCGGGCGGGTGCGGGGGACGGGGTCACCGCGCCCCACAGATCCCGAATCTCCCGGGGCCCTGGGGGGTCCCGTCCTTCCCGGGGGTCTGTGCAAAACGGGGGGTGCATGCACACTGTGGGGGGTGCACACCCGTGGGTCTGTATGTATGGGGACTGTGCACACTGGGGGGGTGTGCACACGCGGGTGGTCCCTGCACACGCGTGTCCCTGAACACGCGGGGGTCCCCGCACATGCCTGACTGTGCACACGCGTGTCTGTGCACACTGGGGGTCCCTGCACAAGCGTGTCTATGTACACTGGGGGTCCCTTTGCATGCGTGTCTGCACACCCGGGGGTCCCCACACATGCCTGGTTGTGCACACGTGTGTCGGTCTGTGCACAGCCAGGTGTCCCTGCACACCCGAGGGGTCTGTGCACACTCAGTCGGCCCGTGCACATGCATGTCTGTGCACACTCAGTCGGGCCCCACACATATGTGTCAGTCTGCGCACACTGGGTGTCCCTTTACACGCATGTCCGTGCACACCGGGGGTCCCTGCACACCCCTGGCTGAGCACATGCGTGTTGGTCCGTGCACACCCGGGGGGGGTCTGTGCACACTCAGTTGGCCCGTCCACACGGTGTCTGTACACACCGGGGATCCCCCCACACATGCGTGTCCATGCACACTCGGGGGTCCCCACACACGCGTGTCTGTGCACACCCAGGGGTCCCTCCACACGTGTTTCGGTCTGTGCACACTCAGTTGACCCATCCACACACATGTCCTCGCACACTCTGGGTCCGTGCACACTCTGGGTTCCCTTTACACACGTGTCCGTGCACACTCGGGGTCCCCCCACACGCGTGTCCCCGCACACCCGTGGCCGCCCCCGCGCCGCGGGGAACACCCGTGTCTTGGCCCCGCCCCTCGCGTATTGGCCCCGCCCCTCCATGACCCCGCCTCTATGTGGCCCCGCCCCGCCCCTCCCGGCGCGCCCAATGGGCTGCGGGGTCCCGCCCCCCGCGGCGGCGGCGGCGCATGCGCAGTGCGGACGGGCCCGGGCCGGCCGCGCGAGGGGGGCCAAGATGGCGGCGGTCGGCGGGAGGCGCGGGCGGGCGGGGAGCGCGGCGGCGGCGGCGGGGCTGTGAGCGCGGCGCAGCGGCCGCTGCCCCCGCCATGGCCCGCCTGGCCGACTACTTCGTCCTGGTGGGCTACGACCCCGGCAAGCGCGGTGAGCGGCGGCGGGGCGCGGCGCGGGGCCGGCGGGGCGCGACCGCTGTCACCCGCCGCGGGGGAGGGGCGCGGGCGGCGCCGCGGCTGAGGGGGGATGTGAGGGGCGGGGAGGGGCAGCGGGCCCACGCGGGACCGCGGCGGCCGGGGGTGCGGGCCCGGGCCGGGGATGGGGCCGCGCCCGCGCGACGTGGCGGGCGCCCGGCTGGGCCGGCGGGCGGGACCGGGGGCGGGGGGCCCGGCCGGGACCGGGGAGCGGCCGGCGGGGGCCCTCAACCGGCGGGGCTGCGCCGTGAGGGGCCGCGGGCAGGGCCCAGGCCCTTTCCCCCGGGCTGGTTACTGCCCCCGCGCCGTGAAGCTCCTCACAGCGGGCCCGGGGGGAGAAGCCCCGGCGCTGGATCTGCGCAGCTCCAGCTGCCCCGTCCGCGGCGTTCTTCACCGGCAGCCAGAAACGTTTGTGCGTAGCTCTGCCAAATTACAGTTTCGGTAATTTTAGGGGCTGCCCCCCCCCCCCCCCCCCCCCTTCCCAGCCATCATTGAGCCATCACCGCTCCGGAAGCAGCGGCTGGCGTTGGTTTGCAGTGGGGGGTTTCTGCTCTGTGATCCCCGCTCCCCCCTGCCCCGAGCAGCCCACAGCCCCCTCGGGCAGGGACGCGGGGCCCTGGCCGGTGCATTTGGGCTCACGCCGCTGCCTTGGAGCTCCCGACCCCCGGGTTTGGTTAAAAACCTCATCCGTCTGTCCTCGGCCCACGTCTGTGCTTGTCTTCAGGTGCTGGGGCGGGTTGTCTTGGTCACGGGGGTTTATTTATTGGGGTTTTGGGGGCTTTTTCCGTCGTGCTTTCTTCTGCCTTTGGGCGCCCAACTGCTCTTTGGTAAAAATGAGCTTTGCCAGCGTTATGAATGAGCTTAAGTTTACCTAAAATAAGGACTTTTTTGCAGAACGCACACCGAGAGCATCTATTCCCCGAGCTGCACGTTCACGGAAGAGGAGGCCATTGGCTGGGAATGTTTTCAGTGTGTGCTCGGAGCTGAGGAGGGGGAATCTGTTTCCACGCAGCGCCCGTTTAGATGGGGCTTTGAGTCTTACGGCGGGTCGTTGGGGCCGTCGTACGGCCGCGAGCGCCGAGTGCAGACCCAGCACCCGTCACCTATCCTCCGTCCCTCTGCTTCCCGGGCGGGCAGGTGGCCTGGATCGGAGTGTTGAGGATTTTTTAAGTAGTGGCTGATCGCGTGCTGGGGTGTTTTGTTGTTGTTGTTGTTGTTGTTATTATTATTATTGCAGGCGTCTTCCCATACTGTCCCAGCATCCCGTAGCATCGCAGCGGGCAGGAGTTGCTCTCCCCCCGTGGTGCCTTGGGGTCGGACTCTGCCTGCGGGAGGTGGCTGTCCCCCCCAGCAGCGGATGCCGCGGCCTCTCCGGGAGCGAGTGGAGGGCCGGGGCGATGCTTGATGGCTGTACCGTCTTCACCTCGCTTCTGAGGGCTGTCCCCGGGGCCTCTGAGAACTTCTGTCTGCGCCCTCGCGCTCGCCTCGGCCTCCCTCGTCGAGCTGCAGCGGATATTCGCAGCCTGAAAGCGGTGGCGGGCGGTGGCGGTTAGTGCCTGCCCGGCTGCGGTGCGGCTTGCGGAGTGCTGCGGTCTTGTGCTCCTTGTTTTGGGGCTCGGAAAGCTGAGTTTTAGAAGGGAACGATAAATGCCACGCGTCTTCCCAGAGTCACCTGAGACTTGTTTGGGGAAGACGGACAGTGCTGTGAGGTGAAGTGGTTAATTGCAGTGGGGCATTGAAGAGGAAGGAGCTCACAGTTAATGAGTTGCATTTCTCTGACTTATACGCTCACTTTTTAAATTTTAAAACTCATCTGTAGCGTACAGGCCAGAGAACAGAGCTGAACGTGCTTGTGTTTGGGGCTAGTACAGGCCTCAGCAAAACATCCAGCCTTGACTCGAAAGCCAGTAGCGGGTTTTGGGAGTCTGAAAACCCACCACCAGCCGCGGCGCTTGTCCGGCGGTGGCTGTCCCAGTAAAAACGTGTCTGTGTCTACCCTGAACCCGCCTGAGCTCAGCCGCTGGCCTTGGGTCTGAGACCCTTGAACCAGGAGACGTAGGGAGGGGGTTATTAGCTCCGCTCTCAGACTGTAGTCCTGTTCTGATTAGTGGTGTGGGGGAGAGTTTCAGACCTTCTCAGGCTGTGTTTTGCCTGGGCAGAGCTGCTCGAGGTCTGCGGGGCTGCTGGCTCCCCGGGACTGAGGATGGAGACCTGGGCACTGCCGGGGGGCCCACAGGGGTGGTTTGTCCGGGTCGGCAGATGTGCAGCTGTCTTCCTCGAGCCCAGCAGAGGTGTGAGGTGGGCAGGAGATGTGGCCGGGATGCCGCGGGGACCTTCTGCTGCACAGCCCGAGCCTCCCTGCTGCCGAGATCACCACGCAGCCTCGCCGGGGTGAGGTACCCAGGGGTCGGGGTGTCCCCTGGCCAGCACTGCGTCGATGCCTCTTCGGGCTGGCGACAGCTAGAGCAGAGCCCTTTCCCGTCCTGGTTTGTGGGTGCCCAAGGGCTCTCCTGAGCTGTGCGCTGGGCAGTTTGAAGCCAGGCGTCTGTCCAAGTGATGTGCCGAGCCCTCCCCAGGATCCGTCCACTAAGGATGCAAAGATTGATACGGTTATTTGATTTTGGGTATCAGTGCGGCAGTGCTGGCTCCCCACCTACTGTCCTGCTCCGTGTTCCCCCTCCCTGCAGGGAGCTTAGATAATGTTTGGAGGAAGGGCACGCCGCTCTCATCTGCCAGTGACTAATTGCTTTACAGGTTGGGTTGGTCTTGCCGTAGCCTGGGCTGCTGTCGCAGCTCTGCCGTGCTGTGCCGGCACCTCCCTGCCCCCTGTAAACAAACCAGGGCTGGGGGGGGCCTGCACAGCAGCTGGGGGGGCTCGGCTGGGCTGGATGGGCCCCTTGGCACGGGCAGGGAGGGGGCTCTGCTCTGCCCGTGGCCTGGATGGGGGCACTGGGCAGAGACATGTTTGCGTGTGGCTGCGGAGGAGTTCATGTGCCAGTAGGATTTGTGGTCAGGCAGAGAGGGGTTTGAGGTTGGGGGCAGGGAAAGGGGAAGCTCTGCCGGGGTGGGGGGACCTGAGGTAGCTCTGCATCATCTCCAGAGGTAGAATCACAGCATGGTTTGGGTTGAAGGGATGTTAAAGCCCATCCAGTGCCACCCCCTGCCCCGGGCAGGGACACATTCCGCTAGCCCAGGTTGCCCAAAGCCCCGTCCAACCTGACCTTGAACCCTTCCAGGGAGGGGGCAGCCACAGCTTCTCTGGGCAACCTGTGCCAGGGCCTCACCCCCCTCACAGGGAACAATTTCTCCCTTAGATCTGATCTAAATCTCCCCTCTGTCAGTTTAAACCCGTTCCCCCTCGTCCTATCCCTCCCCCCTGATGACGAGTCCCTCCCCCCTTTCCTGTAGCCCCTTTCAGTCCTGGGAGGCCGCTCTAAGGTCTCCCCGGAGCCTTCTCTTCTCCAGCTGAACCCCCCAACTCTCTCAGCCTCTCCTCACAAGGTGTTACCGTAGCTCAGCGCAGTTTTATGGGAAGAAAACCGAAAGCGAGAGAGACGAGCTTGAGGGCTGAAGTGGGGTTTGGCAGAGCCGTTGCGGGGCTGGGTGGAGGCTCTGGGTGCCGCGGTGGAGGCCGGCACACCGCAGGGTTTGCCGGGGTTCGCAGTTGGCATCTGCTCCCCCTGCGGTGCGTTACCTTCCCGAAGGGCCCGGTCCGCCCCGGCGCACACGCTCGTGACGCAGAGTCACGGTGGCCACTGGAAGCAGCGTCTCTGCTGGCGTTGTGCTTGTCTGGAAGGATGAGGAAAATGACCGTTAACTCTTTCAAGAAACGTGTTGTCTGGGTGTGAAACCGATGTCTTTGGGGTACAGCGCGAGGTCCTGTGCTGGGCCGGCAGCTGGCTGCTTTTCCTCCGGTTTTGGGAGCCCCGCTCCGCTGTGCTGAGCCGCGGGGCTGCGTCCAGGGAGGCAGCACACACAGTGGGAAGAGCTCCAGCTGCCTGACCCTGCCATCCGTGTGTCTGGGTTGGCTGTGGCCGTGCTCCGCGCCAGCTCCCGCGGCCGTGCGCAGGTTGGGGAGCGGGGCCGCGCGCTCCGCGCCTGCGGGTAATCGCACGGAGCCAAACGCGCCCGGCAGCGGGAAATGGGTCTTTTCATATCTGAGTGTTTGTCATATTGTGCCATGATTGCTCACATTATTCTCTGTAAATGGATGTTTTTAAGTCTCTTGGCTCTTACCGTTGATGCAGACAAAAAACTCCTTTGCAAAGCCAGGACTTCTGGCTGCTTTTTCCCTCAGGATCCGAGAGGTTTTTCTCTGTATCCCCCGTGGCCTGCCTGAGCGTCCAGATCGGCTCAATTTCAAAACACGTTTAGCACGGATGAAGGGCTTATCTTAGAGTTTTCTATACGGAGCACTGAATGAGGCACAGCCTCTTCCCTGTGGGGAATTAGAAAACAAACAAACAAAAAAAATAGGGGGATTTAGAATACGTGCATTTCTGAATAAGCCATTGAGGATCTGCTGCTGTTTCTGGCTGGGTCTGGGTTTGCAGCTGCCCAGCCCCCCCCCAGCCCTGGCGTGTGCTGGGTGCTGCAGGTTCTGGCCAAACCTCTGAGGCCTCCCCCAGGTGAAACACAGTGGGGAGGAGGGAAAACCTCTCTCCTGGGTGATGGGAGCGGAGGCCCCGGCTCAGGATCAGCTCGGGTTTTCCCTGGTGGATTGTGAAGTTTGCTCGAAGCTCAGGTTGTGGTGTCAGAGGCCCGCAGTGATGGCGAGGCTGTGCGACATCACTCCCCGAGGGGACAGCAGCCCCCGTGTCCCTGCTGGCGTGTCCCCCTGCTTGCTGCACCCCCGCCTGACCCCGGGGGGTTCATTGCCCCGGTGGAGGGGCACAGGCCCAGCAGTGTGGTAGACATGGACCCCCTGCAGTGCCTGCTGCTGTCTGATCCAAAAATGAGATGGCTGCTGGTTCCCGAGGCCTGGGAGGGTGCTGTGAGGGGTGGTGGCTTTCTGCAGGAGGGCAGGGACGAGTGTGGAGGATGGCGAGGCTGCTCAGGGGCCTCGGCAGAGCTGGGGAGGATGCAGCAGTTCCCGTCTTTCTGTGTGGTTGGGCAGACTGCAGCGTCGTGCCACCTTCCGCGTGCTCCTGCCGTACGGGCACATAGCTACTTCAGAGCAGCCTCGCCGCCCCCGCGGTCGGGGCTGGGGTTTGGACGTGTTAATTCTGGTTTTTGAGCTTCTGTGGGAGGTAAAGTGGATGTTGAGAGGAAACTGCCTCCGTGCTTGGTGCTGTCTCTTTCCGTGAAGTCTTCTGACGCAGCTTCTGGCGGCGCAGGGCCCGTGCGGATGCTCTGAGGAACGCGGGCGCAGGCGCGTCCTGTGCTCGCAGCTCCTCTGCCTCTTGGGCTTTTCTGTGCTGCCGGAGCCGGTGCCTGCAGCGAGGAGCTGAAGCTGAAAGCCAGAGGAGCTGAAGTAAACCCGCTGGGCAGAGGAGAGCTCTCCCAGCTCATCCTGCTCCTGTCCCACCTGTGTTTTGAGTCGATTTTCAGCCTGAGAGTGCCAGTCTCTCTGCGGCTGCAAGATGTCCATGCAGCTCTCACTGGTGGGAGGCATTTCTAACTGGCAGTAAAAACACGCTTCGCTCCGTCGTGCGTGGACCTGGCCAAGTGACTCATCGGTTTGACTCAGCCCAGATTCTTGTAATGCACACATCTAGCAAAAAAAAAAAACCCCATACGTTGAAATGCCTCCAGTGGTTGCTAACAGCAAGCGCTGTTTGCTGTATAAATATTTGCAGAGAGGATCTCGGCAAGAGAGGATGTAATCTCTGTACATGTGCAGGGCTGCCCATCGCCTGTCGGGTCACCTGGCTGCAGGGAGGGAGGAGGAGCTGTCGCAGCCATGGCTGTGGATGCCTGTCGAAGGGGATCACCCTACTCCTGGCAGCTGCCAGCCCCCACGCCACCGCATCCCGGCCACACTGGTCGGTCTGGGAACTGCAGCTCCTCTGATCCCCAGATGCTTGATTTATACTTGTTTCGTTCTCTTTGAACTTTTGCCCAGGAGGAGAAGCCCCGTGTGCTGCGAACCAGAAACCAGGGAGTCAGGTGCCTGGCAGTGACCTGGGATTAGCTCTTCCTTTGGCCAGCGCTGATGGATGGGGTGGTGGGTTTAGCCCCGCTGTCTTTTATCAGTGACCTCCAGTTTCCTTGAGGTGCTTTTGTACATCAGGAGAGATTAATCCCGCAGCCGCCATAAGATTCATGAGACGGCAGGCCCTGAAAGCCATCGTTTGTGCTACATGGGCTCTGCTGCCATTTCTCCATGGCCCCCTAAGTCACAGAATCATCTCGGTTGGAAAAGCCCTTGACGATCCTCCAGTCCAAGCATTAACCTCACCCTGAC
The DNA here is from genome assembly GCF_047716275.1 of Strix uralensis. NCBI lineage: Eukaryota > Metazoa > Chordata > Aves > Strigiformes > Strigidae > Strix > Strix uralensis. Next base: position 585,857 of record NC_133976.1, read on the forward strand.
TGTTCTTAACTCCATCAGATCCCTCAGCGCTGGGTCAACCCGACTCTTCAACCCCTCCAGGGATGGGGACTCCCCCCCTGCCCTGGGCAGCCCATTCCAACGCCCAACAACCCCTTCTGCAAAGAAATCCTTCCTAAGAGCCAGTCTGACCCTGCCCTGGCGCAGCTTGAGGCCATTCCCTCTTGGCCTGCCGCTGGTTCCTTGGCTCAAGAGACTCATCCCCCCTCTCTGCACCCTCCTTTCAGGCAGTTGCAGAGGGCCAGGAGGTCTCCCCTCAGCCTCCTCTTCTCCACACTAAACCCCCCCAGTTCCCTCAGCCGCTCCCCATCACACCTGTGCTCCAGACCCTGCACCAGCTCCGTTGCCCTTCTCTGGACACGCTCGAGTCATTCAATGGCCTTTTTGGAGTGAGGGGCCCAAAACTGAACCCACTCATCGAGGGGCGGCCTCACCAGTGCCGAGCACAGGGGTGAGATCGCTGTTGGGCCGGCAGCGTGATGCTGGTGGTGCCTGGGTGTGAACACTCCGCCGGCCCAGCAGCAGAGCCACGGCCTGTCAGGGCCACACCAGTGCCTGTGTGGTGCTGCCGGGCGATCCCCTCGCTGATTCTGAACCCCTCTTGAGCTGTGCCCGTGCCTGTGGTGTGGTCGCTGGCGTCGGGCCCCGCTCGGGCGCCTGGTCTCTCCCCGCTACCACTTCTCCTTACCCGGTACCTCTTTCCGTGGCTGTTTCCTGTGGCTGCTGGAGCTTGGTTCGGTTGACGCGCACTGGCAGCCTCTCGTGGCGGTGCCGGGGCAGCTGGAGGCCCTGTGGCTGTCTCGTGCGGTTGGCAGCTCTGTTTCCCAAAGGTCACTGAGTGGGATGATGCTTTGAAATGGTCTAAATCTGGCACAAGAAGCATCTCGGTGTAAAGCTTTCCACGGGCTCACCTCCACGCATTGTAAACCTGTGACGTTGCCTAAGACAAGGTGGAAAATTCTCTCTACCCCATCTTGCGTGATCCTCCTTTTTCATGGGGGAATCAATGTGTTTGGTGTCAGCGTGGGATGAGTCGTTGTGGCGCTGGAGCAGCAGCCGTGCGGGATAAATTGGCAGGAATGGTTTAATGCTCTGGTCTGGTCGTTCCTCCCGCTTTGTGAGGAGTCTGTCCCGTGGCCGGCTGGATTTCGTGGCCAGAAGCTCCTGCTGTTGTGGCCGTCGCCGAGAGGGCGGCTGGCGTTCGCGTGGCTGCATCACACCTGTGTCATGGTTTCAGGAAAGTGGGTGAACGTGAGGAGGAAACATCAGTCTAAAACATATGTTGTAACCAGATTCTTTAACTGTTAGTAATATTTTGTTTACTGCCAGTGAGGATTTTGCAAATTTCTTTTTAGTTTCTCTCACTTGAGCTCATATTTATCTCAGTTTGAACAGGAATCCAAAGACTTTGTTTGGAGCAAGTTTCATTTTTCCCGTTTCTAGAGCTGGGATGCCAGGCTCAAAAAGCAGCTGTGGTTTTATGGATGCTCAAAGCACAAACAAAGACAACTTGGCCTGAGGTAGAACCATGCCCTGGGGTTCCCCAGGCTGCCCAGCTGGGCGCCGTGGGAGCTCCCGCTGCAGTGCCGGGAGTTGAACCCCTCCGGCTGGGTTCCCCAAGGCGCCCGGGGGATCAGAGGAGCGTTGGGGCGGTGCTGCTGAGCCGGAGGAGCTTTTCTCTCCACCTCTTGCCGTGATTGTGGCGTGAAGCCTTCCAGGGCCGGGCTGCTTGTCTTTTCCTTGCTGTGGCTATAACGCTTTTGACCACTAAATACTCTTGTTATGTCGAACCAGCTATTTGAGAGCCTGCACGTGCCTCCAGGCAGGGATCGTCCTGCTTCTAGGAACGCGTCTTTCCCATATCCACAGCGTGTTCATCCCTTCCAGTTTTGCAACTGGGAAAAATGAGGCGGGGAGGGTTTGGTGAAGGCGACAGCAGTTCCTGGTGAGATGGGGCAGGCGGTGGAAGTCGGGGCGTGGGGAAGAGCAGCGTGTGAGGTCCCCTCAGCTCCCAGGAGCAAAGGCCCTTCTCTTGCACCAATTCAAATGGGGTTTTGTTTATGGTGCGGCCCAAAAGTGCCACGTGTCGCTTTGCCGGGAACAGCCTGCATATTTGGCAGCTGCCTCTGCCTTGTAACTGAGATTTGGATAGTCTTGCACATTATTTTTAAGTTTCTGGATGCTTTTTGATCAAGATGATGCAGCAGGAAGTTTTCTGGGGAGGAAAAACTGAGTCTCTCTGTCTCTATTCATCAGAGGTGTTTTTGTGTTGTGGGTAGCTGTAGGAAATGGAGCAGAAAGCTAGTCAGGCTGCTTACCTCCTCTCTGTACGGCATCTTCCTCCCCGAACCAGCGGTCTCTGAAACATGCTGATGGCCCAGATAACCGCCCTTTTCAGTCCGGCGGTGGCGCACCCTTTCCAAAGCTGAACCCCAGACAGAAGGACCAGTGTCCTTCTGCAGGTGCCGTTCACCCTGCCCCAGCCTGAGGGATCTGAGGGATCCCAGCCGGGGTGCATGGGCTGGAAGGGAGCCCCTCCTGCAGAGCCCGGGGCAAGCCCATGTCCTCTCGGCACCCTCCAAGTCGGCTCCGCTCCAAAACCACGATAAAGTTGCTCTTTTAGACTGGGAAAAGACTTCTGACCTCGTTTTAGGGACCTTGCCCTAATATTCCTTCTTTTGGTTTAGATAGCTGCCATCAGACATCTCATGTTTTGGGAACTGAGATGTGTTGACTGGGACCTGGGAAAGCCTGTAGTGGGTGACATGCAGGGCTGGCGAGCGCGTGGAGAACGGGGCAGGCGTTTTCATGGCACGGTGCTGGGACCAGGTACCCCCTTGGCTGTGACACCCTGACAGTTGTTGCGGCATAAACGTGCCACTGTCACCCCTCGGGGCACGTAGCATGGCAGCGGCAGTCGGTGCTGGTCATCTCCATCTGGCAGGTTTTCAGCCGTGTCCTTCCAGTGGCGACCCTGGAATCGCACCGCCCCGAGGTGAGCGAGAGGAGCTTGAACCCCGGGGCTGGTCACCCCTCCGGCGTGGCTGGGGGTCACCCTGAAGGGCCGTGGTGGCGCAGCTGCTGCCGAGCAGAGAGGGGGGATGCTGTCCCGTGCTCGCCCTCGAACACAACATCTCTGTTCAGCGCTGAGCGGGGCGAAGCCGGAGGACAATTGTTTGCTTCAGCTTCTTCTGGTGGAGCGGCTACGGTGGCAGCGGGGGGACCAGCGAGGGGATGCGTCATGAGTTGTATTTAGAAATGAGAAAACCGAGGCTCTCGTGGGTTTGCACATCATCGGGATGTGTTGCCAGGGAGGAAGGGGGGCATTGGGTGGCACTTGGGGCTTGGTCAGCAGCGGGGCCGGTACGGCAGGGCTTCCTTTGGGGAGGCAGGTGGTTAGAAACGGGGAGAGATGAGCTCCAGGATGAGATAACCGGGAGCTTCGCAGACCTAGTTAGGAAGGAGGTCAGGCAGCGTGCGTGGTGAAGCGTGGCATACCAAAGATAGAGTGCTCCAGTTTACCTCCTAACGAGAAGAATGAGAGCCAGGCTGATTTATGCAGTAATTATCTGCAGGAGTGACTCCTGTGGGTTATCAACGAGGCAAGGAGGTTAAATGCTACGTCTGGCAATGCGCTGGGTATTTGTGTGGCTGAGAATACCTGTGGTGACCTTAGGGAGGCTGAGGAAGGAAGGGGCTGCCTCACCGCACAGGCCAGCTCCGCTGGAGCAAGTCTCTGTGCGGGCTCTGGCCGGTAAATCTGCGCTTCAGCTGCGCCTGCTTGGCCCAAGTTGGAGATTAAACCTGGGCGTCTGGTCGTCGTGTGATGGTTCCTGTTCATTAGCTCTATTTGAGATGTTAAATGGGATAAGGAAAGTGTGGGGCAGCTATCGGGCGGTTCAAATCAAGAGGAGCCAGCTTACGGGCTGTGATAACAGGGAGTTGGGCTTCGCTGCTGGCCGTGGGCACAGGCAGCGCTTCTCTCCCCTCGGAGGCGAGGGGTGACAGTGCCCTTCCCTGTCTGAGGGGCGCTGGTGACGCCGCTGTCGCTGCGCGGGGGAGAGCGCTGCAGCAACGGGCTTGTGCGAGCAGGGAGCCGGAGGGTGTAAACAACCCGTTATGCAAAACTGCGCAGGGGAGAGGTGGGTAGCGAGGCACCGCTGCAGCGGGTTTTGGAATAGATGTTAATTATAGCCTCCCTTAATGAGCCGGGAGAGAGCCATATGTTGGTAAGGTTTGCAGCTGATGTGAAATTGAGAGAAAGGAGTTGCCGGTATCTTAAAGCACAAAAATAATTTGGGGAGCTGCTCAGCTCTTGCTGTGATTCGCCCCAGAATGAGATCAAGTTTTCTGTAATGACAGTGAATCAGGGATTTTTCTGAGCGGGGAGGGCAGAGCCCTGCTCTCGAGCGGGTGAGAGCAGCCTGGAGTGCCCGTGTCTGGGGAGGGGGAGCAGGCCCAGCACACGGCTGAGGTTCGGCCTTGCCGAATCCCCCTGTGCCGGGGCTGTGCCTCCGCCGTCGAGCTCGGCTCTGGCCCTCGCTTCCAGAAGGGTGCTCGGTTCAGGCGGGCTCGTATGCCTGGCGCGGCGAGGAGATTAAAATACATTGAAGCTGGCTAAGCGGTGACTAAGAGGACGTACACCTGCGAGTATCTGAGCGTCTTAAGTGCCCCACTGTCTGATGGAGCCCTGGGCGCTCAACAAGGGGTTGGGCTGAAACGTTGGGGTTCTGGGTCTGCTCTACCTCATGCCCGGAGAAGGGTCTCCCTGAGTGTCACTGGCCTCTGAGACCTTCCTAGCCATGGGGGTGCCTCTTCGACCGGAGGAGCTTGGCTAGAGGAGGACAATTCAGCAGGCTTCTTCCACCTCTGACACCTGGAACACTCTTATATCAACTTTGCCTTCGTTTTATTACTGAGCAAAACGTTGGCGTCCTTGGAGCTGGGAGCGAAGGGGAACTGCGGAGCGCGGCCACAGAGCTATGTGGCTCATGGCTGGGCCCGAGGTGTGTCTTGAGGGACACGGCCGTTGGCTTTCGGGGCCGGGGCAGTTCAGCTTGTGTGCCAGGCCCGTGTCTGGTCAGGCTCAGCACACACCAAGTGACAGGTCTAGTCCTTGTGCTGCTCCCAGCAGCCGTCTCAGGAGCTTCTCGGACCCGTGTCCTCGCTCCCTGGCCTCCTCCTCCTCTGGGCACATATCTGTGCCGTTCCTCTCTGCTGGGGAGGGGGGGCGATTCGGAAAGACTCTCCCAAAATGCTGGTGTTGGGGGCTCAGGCGATGCTGTTCTGGCCATGGCAGCTCCCAGGTGCTGCTCGTCCCACAGACGTAGAGCCGGTGAGGGGGGCTAAGTGCCAGGGGCCCGGCTGGACCAGGAGAGTCAAGTGTTGTCTCGGCTGAAAGCCCTGGCTGGGCTGCAGGCCCTTGCTGTGCACCGTGGACATCTTAAAGTTGACTTGAGTACAGGCAAGCCAAGGAGGATTTCTTTTCCTGAGGTTTCTCAGGAGTGTATCGGAGAATTGACGTGCGTGTTGTGCAGCCAGCGCTTGTCTGTCAGTGTCTTCTACTGGACTGTCCTGGGGGTGTGAGTCAGAGGAGCACTTCTATTTCTCATTTTATTTATTTAAAAATTAGTTGGGAACAAAAAGCAATTCTGTGGCATCGGGGAGATCTTTCATGTTTTGCTACTTCAGTTCTAGGATAAACCCCGGCTGGTTTGGGTCACTGCATGCATTTTTAATTCTCCAGTCCGTTCTAGTGCCGCTTTCCTTGACAGCTCAGCAGGATGAGCGCGTCCCCGTGGATGGGAAAGCATAAAGTCCGGACTGAGGATTTCCTCAAAAACGTTCCATAAAGCAGAGGCCGTGCTGGACTGGCCTGCGTGTCCGTGCTGCGAAGCGAAAGCGCTGCCCCGGTATCCTGCTGCGAGTGCCGTGCCGGAGGCGAGGGGACAGAGGCACCGCAAACGGCCCTTGTGTGTCCTGAAGCCGTGACTTGTCTGTCCTGACCCGATTCTTTTCTTTCTAGCGGCCCAGCAGCGTGTGACTCTTTGTGGGGGATTTCTGCCGCTGGTTCAATAAATTAAACTTCTTGTTCTTCTGTCTTTGGCTTCAGGCTCTCCAAGTTTCTCTCAGCTGTCTTGACTCTGGTCCATGTTTTCACTTAACTTTTTATTTTCCTCTCTGTTTGGGCTGGGTTTTGGCTCTGTTTGAGGGCTGCTTTGTTCGTTTCACACAACAATCTGCATCCTTACTCTTTTAACCTTACCTCCTTTCCTTTGCATCCCTGTTTTGTTTTGCCCTGGGTCCTGGCAGCGGAGGCCACTTTACCATCACGTTAGTGCAGAGGTGGGAGCGTTGGTTCTCTTCTTCTGACCTTAAGTTTTCTTGACAACTCTCATTTTATAGAAGCACCATTTAAAAATGTTGCGTCTCTCGGAAGTTCCTCTCCATCGAGGTTGTCAGGATTTCGTACGTTTTTTAAAATGCTGATGCATGAACTCGAGGTTTGCCATCTGCTCGGGGCTTGTTCTCATCAGAACGAACTGTTCAAGGAGCAGCTCCAGCTGCCGGAGCCTCGGCTCCACCCGCAGTCTCCCGGTTTAACGTGACATTTGAGGGGTAGCAGAGAGCATGAGAAGTAGGTAAGATGTGGGCTTGGAGAGCCGGCCGGGGGGGGTCATTGCGGGGCCCCCCCACCCCGGGGCAGCTCGGCGCTGGTGGGTGCTTTCAGGGCACTGTGGGTTGAGCCGACGTGATGCTGCGGCGCCGATTGCAGTTTGCAGTGGCAGGACTGTCAGCGATCTGCGGGTGGGAACTCTTGCTGCCAGAGGAACTCTCTTCCTTCCGCGGCCTCCGCGCGGGGTTTTGCTCCGACGTGGTGGTGGTGGTGGCTGTTTCGAGGCCGGTGAAGCTCCGAGCCTGCGGGTGCTGGCAGTAGGGAAAAATCCTGCCCCTTCTTCTGGGCTTTATTGTTGGGGCTTTCTCAACTAAGGCCTCCAAGAGAGGAACACGAGGCCAGAATTCAAGGCCATGGAGCAACTAGCCTTTTGAAAGAGCCATCTCCTGAAGCGGGATTATGGAGATGGATGCTCAAGAGGGCATTTCATGTTCTTATTAATGACACTACTGCTGCTTTTCCCATTCTTGGCAGACTATAGAATGACACTGCTGGGTTTGGGGGTTTTTTACTCGTCTGTTCAGAGGTGGGTGCAGAATAGTCTGGCTGACGCTGGCTCCTCCAGAACTTGAAGGAGAGGAAGGCTGCACCAGATCTGTTAGAGAACAAATAAAAATAAACCCTAGAGAACAGCTTTTTTTGGCAAGAATGGACCGAGTGTTGTAAAACGGCACTTCAGGGGTGCACAGCTGCCGCCTGCCTTGCTCAGAGGTGTGCTGGAGGGTCTAACAGTGAGGTTACCCAGGTCGTACCTAATCCATACAGAAGTCAGACCTCCCCAGGATGAGTGTCATAACCTCCACTTTGTTATGGTCTTGGCCTTTTCAGAGAAGGTTTTGCCCCAGAAAAAAGCAGCTAATTTTTCATAAAGGCCCTTCGTAAGCATCCGTGTATCTGTGGGCATATCTGTGGGCATATCTTGGCCCTTTCTTCTGGACATGAAAAATCCCAGGTGGCATCAGGCCAAGGAGAATAAATACGATCTGTCATCTGACACGGTCTCAGCATGCTAGAATGAATAGACGGCACTGCAAGTACCGTTTCTTTAGAAATTCAGACGCTTTGGGCTTGTTGTTGGGTAAAGTCATGAGACAAGTGTTTCATGAAACTATAAGGGGCTTTGGACCTCTGAATCATTTGCTTAAAGAAATCTGTTCCCAGCTAAGGATGCAGTAGGAAGTGGCGAGGAAAGCTGCGGCTGCTCAGTCATCGAGCAGCTGAGAGCCGTGAAGTCCTGCCAAGCAGCGAGAGGAGTGATGATGGAGGGTAAGGGATGGGTGTGGGGGCAGCGATGATTTCTGGTGTCGGTGCTGCCTGGGCTCCTCCAACCAGGGTTTTCTGGCTTTTACCATAAAAGGCGCCGTTTTCTTTCATAGCACGTGGGCACATGAAGTGTTTGTGAGTCCACCTAAAGTGGAAGGTGAGAAGTAAACATCTCAGGAATGAAGATCTGGAAGGTGTGTGTGACTAAAAGTAAACGCATTGTTGTTCTCCTCTGGGTGGGATGATGGCGTGACTGCCTCAAGTGATGTGGGGGTGGGTGTTTTGGCAAGGGAGGTGGTTTCAGTTTGGGAGATGAAGGGCTGCCTGTAGCCCCGATCCAGGGAGAGCACTGGGGGTAGCTTGAGGAGGATAGATACCTTTGTGGAGTTAAAACAAAAAACCCCACCCCAGCCCCCCCAAAACAGAACCCGCAAACAACCACACCTCCCCAGAAAAGTCACAGCTTTCGTCCTAGTTTTGTCAGCTTGTGGAAAGCAGACTCATCTTTGGCATTAAAGGGTAATTACGAAGTTTAATACCATCTGACTTCCAGTTTCAGTTCAAATGGTGGATTTTCCTGAAAGCATGTCCTTTCTTTTCCTCCTTGGACAACCTGCACGGTCTAGAGGTGGAGAACGGTATCCTCAGTATTCTCTCCCTTCAGTGCCCCCCTCACCGGTTTGTCCATCCCTGAATTCTGCTTCCCTTTCCCGGGCTCTTGGGGTGTCCCTGCAGTACTGAGGCAGCAGCTTGGAGTAATTGGGGTTCAGGAGGCACACTCAGGGCACTAGGAAAATTAGGTGTCGTGAGTGGTGCCTGGGGAGCAGAGCTGCTGCCCCGGTGTGAGCGGTGAGCTGCCGCGCATCCGCCACGTCTGTCAATTCCTCTTGGGTGTTTTGTCTGCAGCCGTTATGTTCAGCTGTTGGCCCAGTTCTAGGTCCAATTTTATATATTTCTGCTTGTACAGCTGGAGAAGATGGATAATCCAGCTCCTCCGAGGAAACAGTCCCGATGGTTTAGGGACTATAAACTAGAGAGAGGGAGGCATCTACCAGCTGGATCCTAATAAGCGCTTGCTGTGGTCAGCTTGAAGTCTGCGGATATGGTGGAGTTGAGAACGGTCAGTGTCAGGTTAATGCTTGGACTAGATGATCCTCAAGGTCTTTTCCAACCAAGATGATTCTGGGATTCTGTATAGGTGTAGTTTATCCCCTGGACAGGGAAGTCCAGGGCTCACCCAAGTCGCAGAGAGCCCCATGCCACGCACCACGCTCAGCGCAGCCTTTTCCCTGTGGGAAGGTAACAGGACAAATGTAAAATAACTTTAACGCTTTTAATCTTAATTTACATTGGTGTTAAAATAGCTTTTTAAAATTGCTTTCATTTAATTCAGTCTATCCCTGTGCAGTGGTTCACCTCCAGCACTGCAGACCCTCGTGGCACTGCCGCCCGGCTTGCAGGGCTGGGGGCGAGGAGCCGGCTGCGGAGCCAGGGCGAGGAGCTGGAGCCCGGTGGGTGAGGGCAGTGCTCAGGGCTGAGGGTACAAAATACTTCGAGTCTTGTCTCTGGAAGTGCTTATTGCTGGTGTTGCCCCCAGCTGCGTGCAGGGCTGGCAGCACGGGGCCGTCACTGCAGGAGATTCCCCCCCAGCAGACAAATTTCCGAGTCCTTTGAGCGAGTGGTGGTCAGAACCAGGACAGGGAGCCCAAAACTGGGGGGTGAAGGGTGGACGCCCGAAAAGGATAAAGCTCACGGAGTGGGGAGGGAAGAAAATGCACGACTTGGAGGTGTAGAAGGGATGTGTGGCTCCTCCCAGGCAGCAGCGTGGGGTGACGTTGGAAATGTCCCCAGTGCAGTGACCGGCCGGGGGACCTGTCCTATGCGGCCCCACCAGCAGCGCAGCGTGCGCTCTTAGGCTTCGACGGGGAGGACGAGGCTGCTGTGGGATTTGCAGATCTTCTGCCAGATGGAGAGACTGCCAGGCGTTACTGTAAATCCCAGGATTTACCGGGGTTTTCCAGCAGCGGAGCGTGGTATGGGGCTCGGCTGAGGCGAATGGGCTGGCGAGCACGGAGGAGGCATGGGGGGAGCGTTGGCGAGCTCTGTGCCACGGCCACCCGGGGCTGGATGAGGTCAGGGAGCCGGCCCAGGGGAGGGGGGAGTGTGGTCAGCCCCCGCAGAATAACACGGCGAGCCTCGGAAAGGTGACGTGCATAAACCAGCTCCTGCTGCGGAGCGTGCTGGGGCTGGGGCAGTTAGAGTGCGAGTCCCTGCCTGGAAACACGGACCCAGTTTGGGGTGAAAGGAGAGGGCCAGTGGGCAGGAACTGAATGTCCTGGCTCACGGGGTTCTTCATCTGGGAATAGCATGACTGGGTCAAAAGGGTTTTTAAGGAGAATGGGCTCTGAATTTTCCCCTAATCTCCAAAGGGCTTCTGAGTCGGTGCTGTGGAAGTAACAGCGCAGGCAAATTGGTAACAGAAAAGGATGTGTTCATGGCCAGGTTGGACGGGGCTTTGGGCAGCCTGGGCTGGTGGAAGGTGTCCCTGCCCGGGGCAGGGGGTGGCACTGGATGGGCTTTAACGTCCCTTCCAGCCCAAACCCTTCTAGATATGATTCTGTGTATGTCGGCGCCCGTGTGGGCAAGGCTTGGAGCCCAGCAGGAGCAGATCTGTAGGTGAACCCGAGGATCCCCGTCCGTGCTATGCCAGCTCCAGTTGGGCTGAGCACCATGTAGGGACCGGGTTGGATGGATCCAGGGCGGGTGCAGGTCGTGCTCTGTGGTGTGAACGAGCGTGTGGGCAGCGGTGACAAGTCGGAGCTTGGTGGCTCCAGGAGCCCCGATCCGAGCCAGTGCAGACCTCCTGGTTGGAGGTCACCGTCCGGACTTTGTGGAGAGCTGTTTCTAAAGGCAGGGCCCTTTCCCTGGCACTGCCTGGGGCTCTGCGGTGAAATGTTGTATTTACTGAGGGGGCAGCAGGTTTTCACTGAAGCACGGTGGCTTTCAGATTTCCAGAAGGGTTCCGTGATGAAGCTGTTGTGAGTGTGATTCTGTGGGTAGAAAGGAGTAGGGGCCTCTCATCCCTGGAGCTCCCCCTGGTCTGTAGCTTCTCCCTCTCCGCAGGATCCCGGCAGGTTTTGGTCTTGTCTCTGGGGATTTTGGATTGTGGTGGTTTCCTGTGGGTTGTGTTCATACGTCCTACAGCAGCTTCTCTTGCTGTGTGATGGAGTTTTCTTGGGCAAAAAAATATATTTTCCAAACAGGGTAACGCTGGCATCTCTCCTGAGAAGAGGTATCAGTGAGCTGCACTGTTGGACTTCAAAATAAAAATAAAAGAGGGTGACTGGACTTTATTCCTCCTTTATTTCCAACTTTACAGGATGATGTACATCCATCACAGCAGCTTTTTCCCTTGTGCTAACAGCCCTGGAGCAGCATTGCCACCTCACCCTAGTAGCTTGTTCCCCATAAATCAGCTGCCAGGGCTTTCGGGGTAGGGACTTATCGACCTCACGGATCCTCAAGGCTCTTGGTGAAGCATCAGGGCATGGGGAAGCGTTGTGGGGGGCTGTAGGAGCGGGGTTCCCTGCGCTGGGCTTGGGCCGCTTGCGCAGAGGAGCCGCCTGAGCGCGGGGGATGCGCCAAGCTCACGCGCTGCTCCCGCCTTGCCCTTGTCTGTCTCGCTGCACCGCTGACAGAAGTTGTGTTCCTGGTATTGTTTGCTGTTGTCATTCTGCAAAAACCAAAAAGCGCTTTTGTGGGTTGAAGGGGACTGAACGGGAAGCTGGGGTTTTCTGAGTAGCGTGCAGCCCTTCAGCTGTCTTCCCTTATATAGACACAACCTCTGTGCTCACCTCATCGGCGGGGAGATCTGCGAGGGCTGCGAGAAGGGGATGTGAAAGAGCAGTGCCGGGGCTGGGGGCACCCAGAGGAACTGCCCTGCTCGCCAGCTCTTCGTGTACCCCCACCCCACGCCGGCTGTGGATGCGCAGCGCTCCCAGCACCCGCAGCCGCGGCCCGGCTCTCCCCCGCCGCCTCCTGTGCAAAGGGCTCTCACATGCCTGCGCAAAGGGCTCTCACACAACCACGTGCACACACACAGCAGAGCCCCCCACCCGGGAAAGGGGGTGTAGAAGAGGGCAGACGGGTCAGGCGCGGGGTGTTGGTGCTCGGTCGCCAGCAGCCAACCCCTTTTGTCTCTTCACCCCAGTTTCCCCACGCTCCCTCCTCCCCAGACCTCCCGGCTGCTTTTTCTCCCCTCCTTTGATCCCTCTGTAAGTGCCCCCCCATCTTATCAGCCCCCAAATGCTCTTCCCCACACCCCCCAGCCCTGGGCCGGGTTTCGGGGTCCCGGTGCTGCTGAGCTGCTCCTGGCCAGCCCTGGGGCAGCCGGGTGCCTACCAGAGGGGAGCCCACATTGGAGAGGTGATCTGGGGATTTATCCCTTGTGTTGCTCAAGATCTTTTATTCGTGGATCTCAAAACACCATATCAAATGCCAAGTCTCCCCACCAGTGTTCAGGGAGATCTGCTGCCTCTGCTGTGTTTGCCTCGGGTTCAGGAATGGCCCAGGGCCACCACGATGTAGGGAAAAGCTCCTGCAGAGCCGGTGCGAAGGCTGGGAGCGGGGCTGCGGCGCTGCTCAGGGCGCTCCTGTGATCACCAGAAACAAGTTCCCTCGATCCAGTTAAAGCTTGGCTGCAAACCGGCTGCGGTAAAGGGCATCCGCTCACCCCTGCCTAAAGCCACAGGAGGGTTCGGCAATCTTAATTTCTCTGTTGGTTTTCCCAACCAACAGCGGTTCCCTTCACTGGAAGTAGTGGCAGATCCCCCCATCCCTGCGCACGAGTCCCCCGTCAGCGTAGGAGCCAGCGAAGGCTTTGCTGCTGTGAGTGTCCCTAAATCCTCAGCCTACCTCTGAGCGGTGCCAGAGGGATGAGCTTAGCTCTGGGGGGACGAGCAGGCACCGTCTGTGACACCGGGGCAGGCCGCGGGTCCCCGCTCCGCAGGGACGGAGCACCCAGAGTGGCTGGATGGGAGGCTGGTGTGCTGGAGCGAGGGTGTTGCGAGCTGTGCCCCCGCCGGGGCAGCTCCTTTTTCTTGCCTTTCTCTCCCGAGAGGAGAGCTCTCTCTGCGCTGGCTTCGCGCCGCAGGGATTTTCTTTTGCTTGCTAACACGGACGTGTGCCCCGTGACGCTGCTTGCTCTCCGTGCGCTGCTTTTAGATTCGCTCTTCGGCTGCCGGCATTTGGCTGGGAGCTCTGGGAGCCCGGCTGGCATCGGCCTCCCGCAGCAGAGCCAGCGCCAGGACCCCCGGCTGCTGCCCCTCCCTCGCCTTCAGCCCCTCTCTGCTGCGGTTTTTACCAGGGCAAAAGCAGCCCAACCCCACATCTACTTCAAACCAATTCCCTCAGCGGGAGGGATTGGGGAACATTCATTTTTTAGCAGTCTGCAGCTTTTAGAGGGTGATGTGACTCGAGCTCTGGCTTTAAACTGACAGAGGGGAGATTTAGATGAGATCTAAGGGAGAAATTGTTCCCTGTGAGGGGGGTGAGGCCCTGGCACAGGTTGCCCAGAGAAGCTGTGGCTGCCCCCTCCCTGGAAGGTTCAAGGCCAGGTTGGACGGGACTTTGGGCAACCTGGGCTAGTGGAAGGTGTCCCTGCCCAGGGCAGGGGGTGGCACTGGATGGGCTTTAAGGTCCCTTCCAGCCCAAACCACCCTGCGGTTCTGAGGCTCTGGGAGAAGCCGTCCCGTGCAGGAGCTGCTGATGCTGTGGACAGGAGCTGGGTGTGGGAAGCAGGAGGCCAGTGGGGCCGGGGCTGACCTTGGCCGCAGCAGCCGGGCTGCCTGGGCTCCCTGCCTCCAGCTCTGCCTCCAGCCTTCCTCGGGCTCCCTGCCTCCAGCTTCATCCTGAGGGCCAGTTCCAGCTCGAGCAAAGTGGCCGTTGGTGGCTGGGGCGAGCGGAGCTGGTTTGCCCAGTCTCTCAAAACCATCATTTCCTTCTGCAGCCGGGCGTGCGCAGTGCTTGCGTGGGTTAAGCACTGCTGTCTTGCAGAAGGGTTAATGTGGGACTACAGGGTGGTTGGTTTGTTGGGTTTTTTTTCCTTGGCTGTTTTGTTTTCTTGCAGCATGAACGTTTCACTCGTGTTTTCCTTTCCCCTTAAGGACAAAAGTTATTTTTCCACTCGCTGTTCCTTTCGCTTAGCCACCTGGCACCAGCCCAGCGGTGTGTGCAGCGGTTTCCTCTGCGTGCTGGGCAGTGCTGCCGCCCGTGAGGTGCTCGGGGCTGCAGTGAAGCGGGGCGGCAGCCTGGCACCGAGTCCAGCGGGGTCTGGGCCGCGCACGCCGTCTGCGTTTTCTCTGCGGCCCCGAGGAAGGCGCATAACGCACCCGTCCAGCTCAGCTCGGGTTTGTGGCTACTCGCTGAGGGTGAGGGAAGCCCAAAATGCGTGTGAGGTGGCCCCCGCTCAAGGGCAGGCCTGCACCCTGCGCTCAGCGCTGCCCGCTCAGCCCCCAGACCACTACGGAGCGATTTGGGTGCCAAAAAGGGTGTTCCTGGGGGCTGGGGGGATCTGCTCGTTATGTTTCTGGGGTTCCTGCACGCTGTTGCATCTTGCATCGCTCTGCAGACTCGGATGCTGTCGGTAACCTGGTCCGGCGGCCTCATCTGTCGCCTGACGTTCGGGAAGTGCCGGGAGCCGGGCCGGCACCTTGCCAGCGATGTGGCTGCCGGGGGGCCTCATCCCCAGGGGAACACGCTGGCCTTCCCGCCAACAGCTGTCCAGAGAGCGTTTCCTATCGCAGCCCTCCCTTTCTCTTTCACTGAAATCGTTTGCAGCAGGATTATTTGTCTTGGCTGCGCTGCTTTGTCTCAGCCCATGAGGGCTTTGGGGTTCGTGGAATTTTCCAAGCACCAGGGTGGCTGGTAGGGAGCTCCCCCAGCCCCCACAAACGGGGGATGAGCCCCCGTGAATATCTCACTGGGAGTGTCGTCACACACCGCCCCGAAAGCAAAAACTAGTCTCCTCGCCCTGGCATTGGGCAAAGGGAGGATGAGGAAGGGGCTCTGGAGAAGGGGGGAGAGGAGGAATAAGGTTGCTCACTGGCGTTGGATCGCTTCCCAGAAGTGCTGGCTAGAAAATGTGGACTCCTGTCCCTGGGTCTGGAGGGGGGGACGGGGAACTGGTGGGGTGGGGACGAGGGGGAGGGACGGGGAGCAGGTGGGGACGAGGGGGACGGGGAGCGGGTGGGCTCATCCCCGTCCCTGCTGTGGCCTGTGCTGGCCGCTGCCGTGGTGCGGTGGGCTGTGTGCGGGCAGCAGCTCCCTGGGCTCTGGGGGCGACGACGCGTGCAGCCTCCAGCCCAAGTGCTGCTTTACCGATAGTTCTAAAAGCCGATGGATTCAAGGAGTTTCCCAGACTGACGGAGCTTTTCTCTTAAATCTTCCATCTCCTCGTCTAGCCCGTGCTGTTTCTCGGGGATGGGTGCTGGGGAGGAGATGTGGGGAGTGTACAGGGCCAGGGCCCGGTGCGTGGAAATGCCTCTGCACAGAAACCTTCAAATGTGTCAGAGCAAAAGCCTGAAAGCTGCCTGCAGACAGATGCCTGTCCCGGTGATGGGAGGTGTTTCTGTGCTGGTGGGGCCAGAGCAAGCCCAAAGCCCAGCTGGGCACAGGGAACACGGTGGCGATGGGCCAGAGGATCTGTGGCAAGGAGGTGCTGTAGGAGGTTTTCCTTGCAATGCAGTTCTTCTACTTCATCTCTTATTTTAGGCAGATTTGGCTTTGATTTTAGGCATTTTCCCCCCTGGTGACTTCCCAATTGATGAAAATATTCTCTGAAATGGGACTCCGGGCCCCTCCAGGGTGAGAGTCTCTTTAGAAACAGCCAAAATGCTTGAACATGGGGATTTTGATTCTGTCGTGAGCCGAGTCCCTCTGTGACCTGCCTTTACTGGAATTGTCTTGGGGATGATTTATTTTCCTCAGGTCTCTTGGGATAAATTGTGAAATCTCATTTAGGGGAACAAATGCAAGAGTTTGTCAGCGGTGATGGTCGGATGTGGTGCAGCTGCCCCCCGAGTCAGCTGAATGTGTTTCCCGTTCTCTGCAGTTTTTACACCGATTTCCCTCCTTGTTTCGAGCAGCGCTGGGTGTCCGGGAGCCCGGCCCTGTGCAGGTGTGTGAGCTCCCTGCTCTGGCTTTGCTGTGGGTGCCCAGAGCAGCGCTGCATGGCGGCCTCTGCCGCGGGCTGGGCAGGCTGCTTGCACATCGGGCAGGCTGCCTGCGGGATTTGTCTCCCAGCCCCATGCGCCCACTCACGTCTTGGTTACACGGGTTGGATTAAACCAAGCTTCTGTCTGTCACCCTGAGCTTCCCTTGTTGCTGGGAAGGTTGTTTTCTGCGCTGTGATAAAGTTTGGGAAAGCGTTCGAGGGGTTTTCTCCCTTTCTGGGGGAAAAGGGTCTCGCCAGCCTCTGTAGTTAAAGCACAAGCTGTTGGGAGGGCAGATTGCAGCCGTGACTGGGGCTCTGCTGGGAGAAAAGGACAATAAAACGCGGTGGGAGCGCGGTGCTTCCTTTCTGACGACGCGTGGTGACAGGGTGGGGAGCCTGCGCTGTGCTGTGGTGGTGGGGTGGCCCCGAGCGCTGGTGGCTCTCCCCGGCTGGCCGCCCCTCGCGGTGACAGGGCCTTGGGCATCCCGGCTTGCAGCCCGTGTTGCCGCGGCCCCCGGGAGCGGGCTCGGCAGGGACCGAGTCGGTGTTTGTAGGCTGCAGGGCAGGCAGGGCATCCTCGGGGCGCCTTGGGAGCTGCCGACGTGGATCTCGAGCGCAGCTGGGCAGCCCGGATCGTGGACGCAGTGGGGTCGTTTTTCACTGAGAGGGCATTGCTAAAACCAGGGAGAAACGGGGCAGTGCTCAGTGCCTGTGGCTCCCCTCACCCATCTCGGCTGCGAGCGTTTATAACAGTGACCTAAAGGCACCCATGGCTCAGGGAATTGGCGTTATGGGATGTGCAGGAGGGCCGCTGCCAGCAGTTCAGGCTTGTGCATAAATTAATGGCAAAACGGCTATAACTTTAAAATTTGAGATTAACTATTGCTGTGAATTTAGGTGTTGCATTGTAAGAGTCTGTGATCACTTTTTTCCTTTTTAAAAATAATTTCAACTTGGATAGACTAGAACCTAGATAGTTTACAAACAGGACAAACAGTCTTTAACTAAGGGCTGATAATGTGCCTGATGCTGCAGTAACTCCAGGGGTGAGAGGGAAGTTCAGAAGATATCACTTGCTTTGTTTTGCATTTAGTTACCCTCATGGAAGTCTTTGTCTTGAGGGGTGGAACGGGCTTAGTGAAGGGAAACAGATAAAAAACTGGCGTGAGGTGGGGAAGCTCAGAGGGACGCGTGGGAGCGGAGCGACAGAGGTGAGGAGTCCTGGCGCTGCGAGGGAGGCCGGGCCCTGCCGTGAGGTGGGAGACGGCCACGCAGGGGCCAAGGTCTCGGCCTGGTCGCAGCATCTTCGGGTGCTGAGGGAACCCTGAGAGGCGCCTAGACCTTTCAGTGCTGGCGTTAGCCCTACTGTTTTTATGGTGAAGGAATGGGTTGCCAGACGGGCTGTGGCTTAGTCTCAGCTTTGGGACCAAACAGAGTTCAGTCAGGTACGCTGCTGACTTCCACCCGCAGACGCTGAGCAGCCCTGCTCGCCCCCAGCCTTGCCCTGCACGGCAGGACGCTGCAGGAAAGAGGGCAGGGATAGCGATGAGATGTTCAGTCTCCCGTCCATATAATAGTTTCTTGCTGAATTTTTCCAGCAGAACAGCAGTGAAGATGAACAATAGCTGTTTCGAGTCTGGGTGGTTCTCACGAGGCTGGAAGCTGCCCTCTGTGGCTGCAGGCGGAGAGCAGGCAGTAGGGCAGGCATCTCAGCAACGGGCGCCACTGCTTCGGCTGGGTTTCTCCTCTGCTCTCGCAGGACGGGGGGTTCATCCCTGCCTGAACCGTTCCGTCGGAGCCGCGCTTTGTTTCCCTGTTCTTAAGGGAGAAGCTCTGTTGCAGGTAGCAGACGCAGCCCTTGGCTTGGAGTCGAGGGGTTTGTGCCCATCCTTAGGTGCTGTGCTGAGTCTGGGCCAGCTCTTCCTGCCTTAAGAAATGCCAAAACGACGTTTCTGCTGTTCCCTGAGATTCTAGCAGGGCGGTTGGGGCCGCTGGCTCACGCCATCGCAGAGGTACGAGCCGGTCAGACGCGTGCCCTGCCAGCCGTTGTGCCTGGCTGCGGAGCTGCGTGGCGGGAGCTCTCGGTGCTGAGCTGGTGGTGGGGATTTCTGTGGAGGAATCCCAGCTTTCCTCTTGTGCTCAGCCCCGCGGCTCACTGCGAGAGAGACCCGGGAGGTGCCCCCCACCCCGAGGGCCGCTGGGGTGTGTTTGTGAAGCGCGGTGTCACCTCGTGGCATCACTTGGGCCGTGCTCCTGCTGCGCTGCCTCGCCGGCCCCTCTTGATGGTGTGTCGGCTTCGTGGTTGTTCCTCCAAGCTCCCGTGGTGATTTCAGCCGCTCAGCGGGCAGGTCTTAATCTGTTAAGAGCTTTCTTAATCTGTTGGGCTTTCCTGGTTTCCCTTGCCCTCAGAATCAGTTCTGAGTTATCTTATTGAAATCATAAGATTGCATTCTTTCAGCACATGGGGAATTTCAGGATTGTGGAGATGGGGGAGCTCCTCAAGCCACGCAGAAACTCTTCTAGCCCTGTGCGCTGGTCTCCAGGATCCACTTTCAGGGAGACACCCAGTTTTGCAGGTGTGGGCAGAGACAGGCAGCCAGGCTGGGAAGGAGTGACACGCTCTGCTGCCCGCCTGGTGCCTCAGGTCTGTTGGTTTTGGGTGGAGGAGGAGAATTTTGTTTCCTGCTCGTAAGAATTGGATGAGAACAGTGTTTCCTCGCCTTACCCGTCAACTAGTGCATCTCCCACACTAATGGAGGAGACGGGTGTGCTTCACATTGCCCAGAGGCTTCTCCCTTGGGGCTCAAATCTGCCCTTCTGATAGTGAGGAGGCTGGGCTTACTGGGGTTACTGGGATCCCACCTGCCACTCAAGCATGGGGCATGCCTTTTGATTTCCCCAAGCAGAGAGCAATCAGCGTTCCAGGATTGCTGGCCCGTGCCTGGGGTAGAGCTGAGCAGAGCTGCACGCGCTGCCCATCCCCAGCCATGCTGGTCCCTGCTTCTGGTGCAGCTGGAGCCAAGCGGCTCTGACCTGGCAGCGGGATCGGGCTGACCCCAGCCCCGGGGAAAGGCGCCCGCGGGACACCCTCGGTGTGGAGCTGCTGCCCTTCCCGCTCAGCTCCGTGACCTCAGGGGACACCCCTGTCTCTTAAAGGCTTTCTAGATAATCTCTTGTGTGCGGAGGACGAGGTCATTTGTGTAACATGGGGCCGGTTTGGGAGGACCCAGGGCGAGCCCCACCTGGGTGTTGGTGCCGTTCGCAGGGAACTGGTAGCAGGAGCTGCCGGGGACCCACAGAATCCCAGAACCATCTGGGTTGGAAAAGCCCTTGAAGATCCTCCAGTCCAACCATGAACCTCACCCTGACCGTTCCCAACTCCACCAGATCCCTCAGCGCTGGGTCAACCCGACTCTTCAACCCCTCCAGGGATGGGGACTCCCCCCCTGCCCTGGGCAGCCCATTCCAACGCCCAACAACCCCTTCTGCAAAGAAATCCTTCCGAAGAGCCAGTCTGACCCTGCCCTGGCGCAGCTTGAGGCCATTCCCTCTTGGCCTGCCGCTGGTTCCTTGGCTCAAGAGACTCATCCCCCCTCTCTGCACCCTCCTTTCAGGGAGTTGCAGAGGGCCAGGAGGTCTCCCCTCAGCCTCCTCTTCTCCAGACTGAACCCCCCCAGTTCTCTCAGATGCTCCCCATCACACCTGTGCTCCAGACCCTGCACCAGCTCCGTTGCCCTTCTCTGGACACGCTCGAGTCATTCAATGGCCTTTTTGGAGTCCAAACCTGAACCCAGTAAATCCCGTTAATCCCAGTCATCTCCCTGGCAGGGCTCGGTGCTGGCCGGCACAGTGCCGTGCTTGGATTTGCCCACTGCTGTGGCTGTCTCCCTGCTTGGCTGCTGGCTCCCAAGGGGTGTGAGGTAGTGAGCTGCCTGCTGCCCCTGGGCTGCGAGGGGTCGAGACCCCCCCCACCCCCCGTGCCTCTCGCTGCTGCGTCCCCTTCCTGCCCAGTCAGCTCCGGGGATGGGGCAGCCACCCCTGGGAGGGCTTTACCCGCCTGGGAAAACGTGCCCGGTTCACTGAGGAACTGCCGAGGCAGAAGCTGAAGGCTCGAGGGGGAACATTAGTTCTCCATCCCGGAGCGGTCTGTTATTGACGGTGATTTCAGTTCTCGTTAGCGTCAGCCCCTTCCCTCTCCGGGCTGGGCTCAGGCTCATACTGAGAGGTTCCTGCGGGAACCTGTGCTGCTTCTCTTCTCCTTCACCCTCATCTTTGGGTGAGGTTTTTACCCCCTGAGGCGGGTTCTCCTTCACGAGGGTGCTGCTCCTGCCTGCACGCAGAGCTGGGAACCCCGAGGTAAGGCTGGGGCCGTGCGGGTGAGCTGCCGTCCTGCTCCTTGCACCCTGCCCCAGCAAGAGGCCTCCCGGGCAGGCCTGCGTCACTCTGGCACGTCAAGTGGCACATCAGGTCTGTGGTTTGGAGGTTCACACGAGGAGCCCCGAAGTAGGCGGTTGTGTTGCTTGTGGGTCTGTGCAGAAGCAGCAGAGTTGATTCCTGAGCTTTTGGCCCCCGTGGGCACTGAGAGTCGTGTCCTCTCTGCCGTGGCACTCTGGGGATGGGCAGTTTGCACAGCGGCCCGACATCTCCCAGTGCGGTTCTCAGTGTGGGAAGAGGAGGAAGGGATGGGGGGGAATGGGGCGTGATCGGGATGGGGGAAGGACTGGATCAGTCTGAAAGAAATTCCAGTTTAAGGAAGACGGTGGCTCTCCTCAGGGCTGGCTGGTGGCGGGTGAATTACACCTTGCTTCTCCCGCTGATGCTGCGGGATGGCGATTCCCCTCCCTCCTCCAGCGAGGCGGGCGGACGTCTGCCGCATCCCCCTCTCCCGTTAGCGCTGGGCCTGAGCACCAGCTCCACAGAGTTCCCGGCCCTTGCTGCTTGTAAATCCTGTGACCTCCAACACCAGTCCTGCAGCAGTCTCAGCTGATCCCTCGGTCGGCTGGTGCTGGCTGACGGCGGGATGGTTTTCCACCGCAGCCGCCTGCTTTCCCGCTCAGCACAGCCTCAGCCACGCACCCCCGACCCCAAAATAAGGTGCCGCTCCCTGCCGGGCACACGCAGAGGAGTCTGGAGGGCGGCTCTGTCTGACTCGTGCGGATTACGGCTGCTTGGGAGTTCATCCTGCACCACCTGGCTCAGTTATTTCCTCACTCGGGTCCCTCTGGTTGGAGTCACCGACGGGGCGATCTCTGCGGGGCTGCCCAGCAGGACAGCGCCAGGGCAGCCGAAATGCCGCTGCTGGGACCGTCTCTGGGAGAGCCCTTCCGAGCGCCCCGCGGAGCTCTGGCTTCCGATGGCTCGGCAGGGCCGAGGCACCGGCCCGTGCGTTGTGCCAGGGGATGGGTGCGCTGGTGGCAGTGCCTCCCAGCAGGCTCACTAATGTGTTTATAAGAACATTTCCTCCCGTTTCAACACTTAATGCAAGTCGCTTCCTAGCACCAGCGCTACCGACTCTGTGGAAGCTGACCTGGATTCTGGTTTCTGAGTCTCGCATCCCATCAGTTCTTGGTATCATCACTCCTGGGACGTTTTTTCCCTCTGAAGGTGCCATGCGCCCCCACCTGACAGCAGCTCCCACCCCGTTGTTCCTCCCTGCGGCCGCCTCCTGCCCGGGGCACCAGGAACAAAAGCTCCTTCTGCCTTGTGGGAGATGTTGATCCTGGCAAACTCTGTGGATGTAAATGATCTCCGTAGGGTTCAAGACAAAACTGAGCTAGTGCTTAGATCATTCTTTTTTTTCCTGGCATGCTTGGGGAGGAAGGGACTTGGGGCGTTCACATGTCCAGCCTGTTTGGGTCTCGGTGTCCCCCCTCTGTCCCTGTCGGCTTCGCAGGGGATTGCCAAGACGGACAGCATGCCCGCGAGAGGGGAGCGGTGCTGGCATTGAGTCCCTTTGCCCTGAAACTCGAAGCTGGTGTCACCCTCTGCTGTGTCTTGCTCCCAGTGTCCCTTTGCATCCAGTTGGCGGTCAGGATCTGTGTGTATTTGTCGCTGCAGCTTCTCAACAAGCTGGCTGTCGGGATGGGGGAATACAGCGCCCAGAGCACGAGCAGGGGAATTTGTGGTTTTCTGTGTTGCCGAGGGGTAACCAAGCCTCTGTGGGCAGTGGAGGGTGGCTGGTGGTGGCAGCCTGGGCAGAGGAGAGCTGAGGCACCGGCCCCGCGTCCTCGGCTCGCTTCTCTGTGCAGCCGTGGCTGCGGCTGGGCTGCCCCGGCCCCGCTGCTCCCGTTGGGGTGGTTTCAACCACCCTGCTCCCTCCCAGCTTGGCCTTCTGTGGCTCTTTTCGCTCTGCTCTGTGAAACGTGTTGGAAATTAGATTAAAAGGAGGTTATACCTAACGAGAAAACATTCCGAACTGATTAGGGAAGGGGCTGAAAGGCGCCGATTGAGGAAGGGGCAGTAATTAATGAGCAGCTTTGGTGGATGGCAACGCTTGCCCAGAGGTGACCACGGGTTGGGCTGGAGAGGCTGGACTTCAGGTGAGGGGCAGCTCGGCTCATTTCTCAGTCCTGGGTGTTAAACCCAAACCCTCCCCTTTGGGTTGGATGATAGAAAGATGCTGAAGTGTCTGATCAGTGCTGCAGGCCCATGATCTGCGTGGTGATGCTTCGCCACTGACTGCGCTTCGGGGTTAAAGTAGCCCCGGGGAGCATCAGGGAGTGGAGTAAAGCAGTGAAAGCAGATTTGTCTCAAAATACAAATATGTCAAGAGTTTGCACTTGCTGTTTTGGTGGTTTCCACTGCGGAGATGTGAACCCCGGGGCGGGTCACCGGCTGCTGTGGCCGAGGTCCTCAGGCAGCGCATGGGGTTTGGTGGAGGATTTGGGAGACGAGGGCTGTTCCAGGTGTGGGATTACACTAAAGTGGAGCATAGATGGGCTCAGGCTGGTGCGGCTTTGCCGGGAGCAGGGTGCAGCTCTGAGCCCTCCTTCTCTCTAGTTAGCCAGAGGCTGGTGTCCCCTCCCCACTGTGGCTTCGGGAAGCCCCGAGGCCAATTTTTAGTGTCAGTGTCCTGGGAGAGGGGAGAGGGGAGAGGGAGGACAGCGGCTGTCCCTGCCAGAGCCTGTCCTGGAGCCATCCAGCCAGCCTCAGGCCCAACTTAGGAAGGATTTCTTTGCAGAAGGGGTTGTTGGGCGTTGGAATGGGCTGCCCAGGACAGGGGGGGAGTCCCCATCCCTGGAGGGGTTGGAGAGTCGGGTTGACCCAGCGCTTGGGAACGGTCAGGGTGAGGTTCATGGTTGGACTGGAGGATCTTCAAGGGCTTTTCCAACCGAGATTGTGATTCTGTGATTCTGTCTGCGCTGGGGTGTTCATTGCAACCGTGTGAGCTCGGGGTGTCTGACACAGAGCTTTGAGTCCTGCTGAAGCACTCGGATGCTCCTTTGTTAAAACTTCTGATTTGCTGTCATGTGCCGCGATGCCCGGGAGCTGCAATCCCAGGCTGGGGCCCTGGGGCTGTCAGTGCCCCACACAGCCGCACCGCTCCCGTGTGGGTTTTGAGGGGAATACGCAGCTTTCTGCGATTCTTCCCCATGCCTCTGTGCGCAGGGGGCTGCTGGAGCTGGGCTGTAAGGACCCAAAACTTAAGACTGAACGTAACGGTGGTTGGCGGAAGCACAAGCGTATCCCCACGGCTGCTCCGTGAGTGGGGCTGTGCCTGGCCGCCGTGCCCTGAGCGGGTTTTTGGAGGGACCGGCGGGTCCCTGCTGGCACCGCTGGGCTGCGGTGGGGCAGGAGGAGCCATCGGCACAGCACGTGCTGTTTTTAGGCCTTGGGTAAATGTTGGTGGCGTGGCCCTGTAATTATTGGGACAGGGTGCCAGTGGAGCTGGCTAATAGCTCCCCTGGGAAGTAACTGGAATTTGGCATCAGGTAAAAATAGAGCAGGTTCCTCCCCAGAACGCTTTTAGCAGCTCGCCACGCGCCGGCGGGGCTGTGCGTGGGCCGCGCTGTTTGCTCTGCGCCCGCGCGTGACGGCGGGGGATTACCGCTGCCCGCGGCCGGGCTGGCCCCGTGCCGGAGGGGGAAGGGGGGCTAAAACTGGGGCAGGGAAAACCAGCTCCGACCCTGCATCCAGACGCAGCCGCTTCCCAGCGCTGAGCTCCGGGTGGGCGCCGGGTCCCCTCCTCCTGGCAGGATTTGAGCAGCCGCCCCGGGTGCTGCGCCAGCCCTGGCTCTCGGTGCCGTCCCATCTAGCTCGTTATTTTGGTTGCAGGAAGAAAGTCTGGGCCGTGGGGCTGATGACGGACCCGTCCCGTGCCGTGAGCTCACCGGCTGAGCTGGGGATGTGGGCGCAGCCGGGGGTGCTCAGCCTGAGCCCTGGGCTGCGTCCAGACGCCACGTCGCTGCCTCAGAAAAAACCTTTGGTTAATTGTGGAATCCGATGGTGTTTTGGACACGGAGCTTTATAGACTCTGTGTTGGGGTAAACGCAGAAGGACTGGCTTAGGTGGTACTCAGCAAGGTCTCCTCTCGTGTTAAACACCGGTGTGCTCCGGAGCCGGGCAAGCTGGCGCCGCCTCAGTCTAAAAATCTGGTTGCTTAGTCTGTAGTGGAAAGGAGACACGTTTGGGGCCTGTTTCCTACAAGTAACCCTGCATCTACTTGGCCCTACAGCCCCTTCGCTCCCAGACAGCAGCCGTCTGTCTAACACAGCCTTTTATGACCTATTTTGACTCTCCTGCTGCTCCTGTATCACAGCTTAACACCACAGCTTCCACGACAAGGCGCGAGTGCTGCCGTGCCCTGCGCAGCCCCTGCTCCGGGCATCGACTGGGCGGGGAAGGGGCTGGATGGAGCGTCCTGCGCCGCCCTCGCAGCTCCGCTGAGCTTGTCTGGCCGCTGCGCCCGCTCTTCAGCGCCCAGCATCGCGCCGCGAGGAGGAAGTGGGGTAAAAAAAGATAATTCAGGTGACGTTGGCGCATACTGGCGCTTCCGCTTTCTGAGTTTGTGCTGCTCTGCGCTGGGGAAGGGTAGGGTGGAACTTAATACTGCGCTAAGGAGGTTTGTTGGTGCATTTCCTATCGATTCCCACCCAGACAGGGTGTAGGTTTTGAGCAGGCTCTTGTCCTTTCAGTTCCTGCGCGCCTTCAGAGCAGAGCTGCTCTCCCCGCTGCCCCTCCAGCGGATCGTGGAGTGTTTGATCAGGAGCGCGGGAAAATCATGAGATTTGCAGGCCCCAAATATCAGCAGTTCTGCACTGAAAATACCTGTTATGGTAAATAACTGGAGAAGAGTGCCTCGCTCTCCCCTCCCTGCTCCTCTCCAACCTTTCTCCACCTTTAATACCTGCACGGCAGCGCTGGGGGGGCCCCAGAGCCACACCAGGAGGGTGTTGGAGTCCCACACACATGCTCCATGCCAAGGTGAAGGGAGTTTTCCGAAACTGTCCCCTCTGTCCTGTATTGTCCCACCAGCCGCCCAGTGGTGCCCAGTATCCCACAGCCCCAAACTGGAGGAGCACTGGTGTGCTCAGCGTTTGGTCTGCGTGCGGCAAACGGCTCGAGCCTGGTCCAGTAACGGTGTGGATCAGGGAGAGCCGCTTCCTGCAACTGCAAAAACCCCCAAAAAACCAACGACGTCAGCAGGAGGGCAGCCCCCGTCAGCCCACTCTCCTGTCTGCGCTGAGCCGGCACAGCACGTGTTCCTCCCGGCCGGGCGAGCGGCAGCAACCGGCGGCACCTGAGAAACATTTTTTTTTTTCTATTTTTTTGACAAGTGAGTCTGAATGCGTAGGGTGCCCTATGGGGCCTCCAGCATCAAAAGGACATGGACCTGCTCGAGCGGGGCCAGAGGAGGCCACAAGATGCTCGGGGGGCTGGAGCACCCCCCTGTGAGGACAGGCTGAGAGAGTTGGGGGGTTCAGCTGGAGAAGAGAAGGCTCCGGGGAGACCTTAGAGCGGCCTCCCAGGACTGAAAGGGGCTACAGGAAAGGGGGGAGGGTCTCGTCATCAGGGGGGAGGGATAGGATGAGGGGGAACGGGTTTAAACTGACAGAGGGGAGATTTAGATGAGATCTAAGGGAGAAATTGTTCCCTGTGAGGGTGGTGAGGCCCTGGCACAGGTTGCCCAGAGAAGCTGTGGCTGCCCCCTCCCTGGAAGGGTTCAAGGCCAGGTTGGACGGGGCTTTGGGCAACCTGGGCTAGTGGAAGGTGTCCCTGCCCAGGGCAGGGGGTGACACTGGATGGGCTTTAAGGTTCTCTCCCAGCCCAAACCATCCTGTGGTTCCGTGTTGGGGGGTCTCATCTCCTGGGGCACTTTGCTCGCGCTGGGGACCCTGTTTCCCCCTCAGCGAGGCCCCGGTGAGCGCAGGGTGGGGGTGTGGGGCAGGTGGGGTCGGGAAGTGTCTCCCTGGGTGAGGATGGCGGCTCCTCTGTGGCCCCGGGGAACGCTCTGACTCGCAGCCCTTCCATAGAGACACTCGCAGGCGCTCGGGGTTGGGGATTTCTCGCTGCGGGGGGGGGGGGGCGGGATTCCCTCTGCAGCACCTGGGCAGGGCCGTGATACAACTTTGTCTTGCTTTTTGGCAAACTGGATTCTTTTGCAAAACCAGCGGCTTTCGAGTTGCGGTTTATGGAGATTCAGGAGTTCAGTTGCAGATCAAACCAGCCTGCCACGCGGAGGCTGGGCAAAGCTGTTTGGTGAGGTTAGAGTCAGGGAGAACCTCGCAGCGTCCCCGGCAGCGGGGTGGGGAATCTGCGCCCAGTCACGCCGTGCCTCGGGGTGCAAGGCCGTCGCCTCCCTGCTTCAGGGGGAGCACGCAGCTCGGACAGCGAGGGCCTGCTCTTTGGAGCCCGTCCCTACCTCGAGAGAGAACAAAAGCCAGAGTTCACACCAGCGTTTTCAGTTGGTGGCACTGGGTGGAGGATGCTGCTCCATGTGAGTCCCGGTCCCTCTGGGTTTGGAGGAAGCCCCCGACACCCATCGCATCTTCCCCACCGGAGCGGCTGGCCCCGTCATGCCGCAGCTCTTCGTTTTGCAGCGTGTTTATGCTGTGAGGCAGCTCCTGGGTTGTCCCAGCCCGGGACCGTCTCCGGGGAGGCTCCTCCAAAGGGAGCTCTGGGCCCAGGCGTGGGCTGGGGGGGCCGAGACACGGGGTGCATGGTGGTTGGGGGGGGCTGGGGTCCATGTGTGTGCCCGGGGCTCTGCTGGTTGTATCAAACCCCGGGTATTTATGAAGGGCTTCCTGTTCCGCACTGGCAGGCAGCATTTCCAGAAATGGCTGTGGGTGAACAAGTGGTAGGCAGCTGTAAAACGCTTATCTCTGTCTCCCTGCCAGTAACCCTCCGGGCCCTGAGCAGCACTTTCCTGGGACAAGCTCTCGGAAACGGGTGGATTTTTTTTTTTTTAATTACTTCCTCTTATGCCTTAATGTTTCTAAAGATAAATACCGCTCTCCTCTTGGCGTCAGCTCAAGGAACAGTAAAGCTTTACAAAGGACCGACGCTCCATATCAGCGTGTACCGAGCCTGGTCTCCAACCCTGCGGTTTGTTTTGCGGATGGCAGTAAATCTCCCTCCCCAGCTCCCTGCCCAGGACGATTTATTTTGTGCTGAACGAGAGGTCGTGCCGAGCTGCTCCCTCCTTCGCCGCACCGGTCCCGGATCCCGGGAGCTTCTCCTGACCCGTTCAGCTGTTTGCTCTGGGGCGTGTGTCGGGGCAGCCAAGCGTCGTCCCGAAAGCACCGTGCTTGGGCGAGAGCCGAGCGGGCCTTTCCGCAGGGAGCCGGGCTGGTGGGAGAGCCAGCAGCTCCACGGCCCCGCAGGCCCCCGGCGTTTGCCAGCCACGGCTCCTTGCCCCAACACTTCTTGGCCTTAATTTGTGAGTGACTAAGAACAGGTTTGAGGAAGGTAATGACAGATCGGAGATGGGAGCGGGGGCCCGGGGAAGGAATGGTGTGAAAATAGAACGGTGAGGAGCTCTGTGAGGGAGAACAACGCCGTCCAGTCCTTCAGAGGCTTTAATTTTAGCTCTTCTATAAACATCTCATTACTAAGCAGCTCATCCAGAAGAACCTCCAGGAGTCGTGACTCTCAGTGGAAGTGCTGGGCTGGGAAAGCACGAGCAGGGCCGGGCAGAGACGGTCCCACCGACTCTTCTCGAGGATGTTTTATCTGGGAGCGAGTGACCCCAGGACGGGGTGTTTTGCCTGCCTCTGGGAGGTGTCCCGTCGCTGTAAGGAATTTCCCAACACGGAGTTGGTCGCGTTTTGATCGGAGTTGCATGTGGACAGTTTGCTTCGCCACCCAGTTCTGCGTTCGGTCCCATCCCAAACTGTTTGTCTTTCTGATCGTTATCATCCTGTGTTTACAGAGAGTCGAACGCGTCCTCAAACATCACCCAGGCGATCCTTAAACACAGAATGAGTTCATTTTTTCCCTAATTCTATTTTTTTTTAAGTATACCCAGGATAGGAATTGGTCTTCTGGGTGCGACTCTGTCTCTTTGTGGAGACTTTTGCCTTAAATGCCGTCAAAAGGACCTTTGTAAGAGCCGAAAGTTTCTGTGTCGTCCTGCTCCTGTCCCGCAGACTTGCTGCCGGGGGCACGTTCTGTATCTGGTTGAAATCCGCCTCCGGTCCGTGGCCGCGAGCGAGGTGCTGGCGGTTTGGCTGCTGCGCAGGCACCTGGTGTTGCTGGGGTCTGGGAAAGGCTCGAGCTTTGCTTTTCCCACGTTCCTTCTCCTGTGAAGTCAGGCTAAAACACGAAGCGAAGGGGAACGTGTGGATCATTTATTTGCGCAGCCAAAAAAGGCGACTGCGGGAGGGTGCCCGCATGGCTGGGTGGGTGGCACGGCATCGTGGGGACAAGGGCGTCTCCTCCCGTGCTGGGGGGACGTTGCTCATGGCCGGGTGGTGAGGACAAGGACAGTCTGCTCGGTCGGTTTGGGGCAGGGGGCCTTTCCCCAGGAGAGGGCTCAGGGCACCCGGGACGGTGGCCGACCATGGGGCTGCTGCGGTGGCCGGGAGGAGCGGGCCGGCCCCGGCCCCGCACACAGCCCTTTTGTTTTCCTCCATAGAAAAGCCATTCTTCGTGCTCCTGTCATAAATATGTGATGAGGGAACAGTGCTGTCATTGTCCCCCGAGCAGACACTCGTCTGTTGTTCTGGGGCTGCTGTGCCCGCCGGTGCGGTGGGCTTGGTGGGACGGGGGCAGGACCTGCCCATCTCCGGGATGCGGGTGGCTCGCTGGGCTCAGTTCTGAATCTCTGTTTCTGCCTTATTCTCTCTTTCTGTTGTTTTATAAATCCCCCAAAGCTTCTCCCTCCTCTCCGAGAAGGAGGAGCTGATGTCCGTGGGCTAGAACATCCCAGCTTCCCCCCTCCTGCAGGCGCTGACTCCCAGTTACAGGAGGGCCCAGTGGTGGTCCTGCCTGGCTCACCAGCGCAGCGTGATGAGTCTCGTAGGAATCTTTGAGGCCAGTGGGATGCACGCAGGAGCCTAGATGTGAAAATCACACAACTCGGGAGGGTCCTAAAGCTGCTTCTCTCATACTGAGAATGAAAGAAATGAGAAGGGGTTTTGTCTGGAGCCCCTCTGAAGCTGCTCTGTTGGGGCGAGGCGTGACGGGCAGAGCAGGGGAAGCAAGAGTCAGTGATGACTTGGCCTGTAGTGGTTCTATCCGAAAGCGAAACGGCAGGTGTGGACCTTAGAGTGAAAAATAAAATTGCATTTCCTGGTTGGCATGCCTGAGAGAACTGTGTGACTCTGGGGGCTCAGGAGCCGTTGGGCTGCAGACAGGTGTCTGTCCCCGTGAGGGTGGGCTGGTGCTGAGGTGTCCTCCAGCAGCTGTTGTGGCTGCAGCTTGTCAACTGTTCATCTGCACAAATTCTGTGGGCTTTTCCCGTTTTAAACTGTTGAGTTAGTGTGGCCAGCAGGGACAGGGAAGGGATCTCACCCCTGGACTCGGCACTGGTGAGGCCGCCCCTCGATGAGTGGGTTCAGTTTTGGGCCCCTCACTCCAAAAAGGCCATTGAATGACTCGAGCGTGTCCAGAGAAGGGCAACGGAGCTGGTGCAGGGTCTGGAGCACAGGTGTGATGGGGAGCGGCTGAGGGAACTGGGGGGGTTTAGTGTGGAGAAGAGGAGGCTGAGGGGAGACCTCCTGGCCCTCTGCAACTGCCTGAAAGGAGGGTGCAGAGAGGGGGGATGAGTCTCTTGAGCCAAGGAACCAGCGGCAGGCCAAGAGGGAATGGCCTCAAGCTGCGCCAGGGCAGGGTCAGGCTGGCTCTTCGGAAGGATTTCTTTGCAGAAGGGGTTGTTGGGCGTTGGAATGGGCTGCCCAGGGCAGGGGGGGAGTCCCCATCCCTGGAGGGGTTGAAGAGTCGGGTTGACCCAGCGCTGAGGGATCTGGTGGAGTTGGGAACGGTCAGGGTGAGGTTCATGGTTGGACTGGAGGAGCTTCAAGGGCTTTTCCAACCCAGATGATTCTGGGATTCTGTGAGTTATTTTGTCCTGAAAAGTGAATTCTGTCACAGGGAGAAGGAGAAGTGGAGGTATGGGGAGGGGGCTGTGGCTCTCTGTGGTGCCAAGAGGAGCCCTGGTAGCTCCTCACAGGTGGTTTGATAGTTTGTGGCTGGGGTGTGAGAGAGGAGAGGAGGGCTGCCCGCAGAGCGGCCTGCACCTCCCTGCCTCCAGCGTGCTGCTCTGCGCTCGCAGGCCGGACCACAGCTCTGTCCCACCACAAACCCTCTGCCTGAAGCACAGCCCGCGCTGCGCGGCGAGCCACGGCCCGGAGCCCTCGGTGCCTGCCGAAGCTTGGCGGGGCTGGCAGCCTCGGCCCCCTCGCCCCTGGCAGAGCTCTCCTGCTCGCCGGGCAGGTGTGTGCCCGGGGAGCTTCCTGCCCTTACTTTCCTGTCACAGGCATCATGCAGCTGGGTGCCAGAGCGTGATCTGGCTAGGGTACAGCTTTGAGGGACTGCAGCGAGGATGTGCTGCTCCCCCTCGCCCTGGAAAGCTGCAGAGGGGGAGCATGGAGCTGCCAGAGCCTCCAGGACCTTGCTCTGCTCACCATGTCCTTCCCCACCCTGCCTCGTCACCGTTTGTCGCAGCCACTGAACGTAGTGGGTTTGGGTTTTAATTCCAGCCATCCTGGGCAGTCAGGTGCTGGCTTGTCATAAATATGGTTGGACTGGATGATCTTCAAGGTCTTTTCCAACCCAGATGATTCTGTGATTCTGTAAATACAGCCTGCTCATTTGGGGTGAGAATCCCTTGCATGGGGCTTCTCCGCAGAGAGTGTGTGTTTCTCCCCAGCACCGTGCTGTGCCCCGTTTCTCGCTGGCCGCTGCCATCCCATGCCCTCGTGCCTGCAGCCCCCACCTCTCTTTGCAGGCAGAAGGGAGCATTGCCGAGGGCTGTGCTGGCAGGTTTCACAGACCATAACATTGTAACAACTCCTGGTTGTTGCCCAGACACTGTTTGATCCCCCCGGCGGCCCCGCGAGGGTTCCAGGAGCACCATCAGCGAGCCGCTCCGTAGCACAGGGCTGGGGCTGGGTGAGGGTCGGGAGCGGGTTTGCGGGCAGGGCTGGGCTGCGCCGCGTTGCTCGCCGCACAGCTGAGCGGTAAGTGCTCTTGGCAGAGGCTTCAGGTCCCCTTGCAGGCTGTGTTTCACGGCTTCGTGCCTTGCGGGTTAATACTGTTTTGCAGGAAGCCACTTCAGTAACTATGGTCGGTGCTTTGTAGCATAAAGTATTTGATGACAGCTAAACTTTTAAAATAATTTCTGCTTTGAGATACTGAGCAGGTCTCGGAAGCCTCCACTAACGACACTTGAAAGCAGCGATGAAGCCGAGGTCCATCTCCCCGTACCTTTGGGGAGCCGGCGGAGCGTTTCTATGGTTGAACCGCTCCCCGCGCCCTCCCCTGGCAGAGCGAGGCGACCCCCAGGCTCCGTGCTGGACACCAGGGCTGAGGGAAGGCTGAAGCTCCTCCTGCTCGTGTGTTGAGGACTTGCGAGCTTCGCGTTCCCCTGTGTTATATCACACTGAATTTTCGAGGTTCAGGGGTGTGGGAGTCGTGTCTGAGCCTGCAGGAAGGCTGTGTGAGACCGACTGTACTGGTTGTACCGTGTTGCTTGGTGAAACACCCTCCCCTGCCTTCAGGAACCGGAGAGCAGAGGGCTTCAGGTGCGAGCGCTGGAAAAGGACGTGTTCCAAACAAAGTCCTTTGCCTAAAAAACACTGAAAATTCACTTCTGCTGTGACTCTCCTCGCTCCGTCGTGGCGGCAGGCTCCACAGAGAGGGCCCAGCTCCTAAAAGCAGCTGGAGAAGCTGCCGCACGGTTGGGTTCCCGTCGGCCAGAGCCTGCGGCTCCACGGCAGCGCCAGCCCCTAGCTGTTTTCCCGGGAGCTGGTGGGTGGTTGCTGGGTGAATTTTCCAGGGAAGGTGGTCACCTCTCTGCGGGGGGCTGGAAACGTGGCCCCAGGGCCCAGGAGATGGAGCCCTGGCTTAGTCCTTGGGCAGGATGTTCGCTCCAAGCTCCTCTTGTCATGTCGCTTAAGAGACACCGAGAGCGCGGGAAGCGGAGGGGAGTCTCTCGCTTGGCCGTGACCCCCCCGGCCTGAGAACCGCCGTTCCCGGAGAGCATCCCCAGCGTGCCAGCCGCTGGCCTGCCCGGGAGCTAAGGTCATCTGGTCGCCTTGTGTCAGCTGAGTGTTTAACTTTTTGCTTATTTAGAATTTCCTGTATTACGATAACATCTCATAAACTTCCAAATATAGCTGAACGCTAATTTAGACCGTAACAGGCCGCCCCAGGAACAGTGACCAGGTGTCACCTTCAGTCGTGGCAACAGGAGGAGGCAGGAAGGAAGCCGGGAAGCGCAGCAGCTGCGCCAGCGCCGACGCTCGCAGGCACACGTGCTTTCCCAGGCATCTCGGCTGGCGACAGCAGGGGAGCCAGCGGGGCTGGGCCCGCTCTCCTCCACAGGAAGGGATCGGGCAGCCTGATCCGGCCAGCGAATGGCTCGGGTGCTGCGTGTGTCAGAGGGTGGGAAGTAGGAGGGCGAGGATCAGGCCCCGAAGGAGTGCCCAAGGAAAGCACCAGCTGGCTGGGCTGGCCATGAGTCAGGCCGCTTGTTAGTGCCAGTCGGTAAAACCAGGATCTGGGTAGCCCATGGATCACTAAATAATGTGGCAGCACTTGGCTTTGGGAAAACCCAGGGGGGTCAAGTTTCCCCTTGCACTAAACAGCTCCTGGGATGATTTTTAGATTTGTGTTGAGGATGATCTTGTACCTGTTTCCCTTGTGACATGTAAGACGTGTGTGCTGGCGGCAGGGCTGCTGGAGCAAGGTGTCGGGGGGGGTTGTGGGTCTGAGGGAGCTCGCTGGGGCAGCCTGTCGGGGAGCTGTAATTCTGACCTGTGTCTGGAAGGGTTTTTCCTCCCTGTGAAGCCTCAGCCGGGTCGTTTGCACTGGGAGGAGGTGGGTCTGACTCAACGCCTGTGGCCGGGAGCATCGTGCAGCGACTGATGCGGCACCAGGGACCTGTCCCAGAGGGAAGAGGAGGTGTCTGAGCACGGCGGGGGAGATTTGGTTAACCCGACACTGGGTGCTATTTTCTCCGCAGCTTGGCACTGACCTTTCCATTTTGGTCCTCAGACTATAAGTGGCATTTTTTTTCTGCTAAATCCAGCTGTGGCTGGCTGGTGGGAAGTGGAGCGATGGAAACAGGTCTATAGGTGCTGAAAATAGTCCTTCGGCGCTGCAGGCCTTCTGGGGAGGCTCCTGCCGGTACCTGGCCCCGACAGCGGTCCCAGGACCAAGAGCTGGCTGTGCCGGGGGGAGGCCGGCGCTGCTCCTGCTCCCGCAGGCAGTGGGTGTTACTGTAAGGGACCAGAGAGGTGTCTGTGCCCCCAGCCCGTGCAGGGGATGCGGTGATCCCGCAGCAGCTCTGCAGGGGACTGAGGGAGCTGAGGAAGCTGCCCCACTTCACGGCTGCACCCAGCCTGGGGTAGGAGCAAAATCCTCCTCAGGGTTTTCAACTCCCAGACTCCGGTTTGAGCCACCAGCGCAGGGTTTTACCCTAAGTGGCCGGTTGCCACGGGGAGAGCTGGCCTGCTCCCCGGTGTGCCCTTTGCTGTGCTCGGCAGAGCAGGGCGCGATCTGGGTGAAAAGCAGGTTTTTTCATTGGGGTTGGGGGGGGCGGTGGGCAGGTGTGGCCGGGAGCGCCGCCCCCCCCCCCCCCCAGCAGCGGGACAGGCTCCAGGTGCCATAAAGCCACCGGGAAAAGGCAGCTCTGGGGGGAACCCGAAAGTAAAACCGAGCGGCACGATGACGTTGTTCGGGGAAAATGTCGAGTGGCAGGTTGTGGATGATGAGCAGTGAATTACAGCTCGAAATCTGTACGTATGATCTTGTGTTAGCGACACAAGGAAGGAAACAAACTTGACTGGAGGCCTGCCGCCCTTCTGCTTTGCCTGTCACACACCTTTAGATAACAAGTTTGTGGGCTGTTTGCTTACAACTATTAAAATTGCTGCTTTTCCCGGCGGTGGGAGCAGTGCTGCCCTGCAGCTGTGTTTGTGGAAGGGGCTGGGGTCTCTCCTCTGCTGCCTGTGGAGGGCTGAGGCAGCGCCAGAGCGTCCCGAGGCAGCTTCCAGCCTGGCATTACGGGAGGCAGAAATGTCGGCGGGGTCCCTGCTGCCTGCCCTCTAATCCCTGTCTTGTCTCTGCAGGGAGTGGGGATGGCCAGGGACAGATACTCCAGCGTTTCCCGGAGAAGGACTGGGAGGACAACCCCTTTCCCCAAGGCATCGAGCTGGTGAGTGTGCTGGGGACCGGGACCCCGGGGCAGGTGACGGTGTGGCACCATGCACACGCATCTCAGGGGGTTCCCACCTGCCCCCCGACGCTGCTCCAGCTCCGGAAAACCGCAGGATCCAGCGTGCCGCCTCCCAGCTGGGCTCTGCTCCTTTCCTGCCCGCTTTGCTCCCCCTCCTGCTCTGGGATCAGCTGCTGGGGATGCTGGAACACTTCCTAGAGGAGCTGCACGGATGCCGTGTCAGTATAAATAGCCCCGTCACGAATAGCAGGGCTCTGCCATCCCCAAGGCCTCTCCCCAGTGCTCCGCCGAGCAAACCGCTCCCCTCCTCGGGCCGGCAGCGGCGGCAGCGGCTCCCCCTCGCCGGCCTGGCTCTGCTCCATGCGCAGCCGCCCGGCCAGGAGGGTTGCGGGGCCCTGGATCCCTTCCCCAGCCCTCCGGACACGTTCGCCCGCTGTTGGGAGGCCTCTGAGGTTGTGATCCTTGCTGGGTCATACCCATACAGTGACACACCCGGCCTAATTTGGCGCACTGCGTGGGTTCTTCACAACCAGCTTTGAACTAATCAAGGATAATAGGATTGTTCTCCTTGGTTGCTAAATTGGAGTGGAAGTTCCTCCTGAGCCCTTCCCTGCTGCACTGGTGCTGCTCAGGAGCTCTGAAGGAGGAGCCGGAGCTCTGCTGCCAGCCCACGAGTGGGTTGTCCAGACCCCTTTTCCCCCCTAAACTGAGCCCCCTCTAAGCCGCGCTCCTCCTCCCCGCTGCAGTTCTTCCCTGTTCCCAGCTGAAGGACGGCACAAAACGCGGGGATAGACGAGGTTTTAGAGGACCCTTCACAAGCCTGACGGTGCTGGGCCTGTCCTTGAGGCCTCCCGAGTGCCTTTGGTGTGCTGGGAGGTGTCGGGGCCGGGTGTGAGGGTCGGTGTGGGGACAGTGGCCAGCCGAGAGCCCCCGTCGTGCCCCGGGGCGGGGGAGCTGGCAGCGGCCAGCCCTTCCTGCCTGCGTCGGCCTGCTCAGGGCGTTTGCACCTCCCTGTTCCGATGGGCCCGGCCTGACCCGCCACAGGGCGTTTGTGATCCCTGAGGAGGGACGTTTTGGCCGAGGGAGTCCTGGGCGTTCCAGGGCTTTGGTGAATTGGAGAATAGAATCACAGAAGGTTGGAAGGGATGTGTGAGGATCGTGGAGTCCCGCTGAGAGGATGGCCTTGGCCTCGGGAGCTCGTTTCCTCAGAGCAGATGTGTCACGGGTGCTACCATTGGGATCTCTGACGTGCTCTGGCTGGCGCAGAGGGGTGGTGGCCCGGCCAGTGTCTCGGTTCACAGCCCGGGCAAGTTCCCTGCGCTATTTCATGCTGGTTTTCTACACAGTGGACCCGTGGCCGGCCCTGCTCGCCCATCCGGACTCAGTTCTGCTCTTGGCTGCCTCCCACCTTTCATGGCCTCGTCCAGAGCCGGTGCTCGTCCCCAACTCTGTGTGCGCTGGTGCCGGAGAGCGTCCTCGTGGGCTGGGGCTGTCGGAGTCTGACCTGCACGCCCCGTCCTGTGCCCTCCAGAGCTCTTGCGTTGGGCTCAGCTGAACACCAAGGGGCTCTGTCGGCGCTGGCATCAGCGGTGGCAGCCGGCTCGTCCTCCTGCCGCGTGCTCGCCGCAACTCCAGCACGCGGTCAGGCTTCTATCTGCTGTTTTGTCTGAGGCACAAACACGTACTATTTTTCTGGTTAGTGTTTCCTGGTTGTCTGCAG
Source organism: Strix uralensis (assembly GCF_047716275.1). NCBI lineage: Eukaryota > Metazoa > Chordata > Aves > Strigiformes > Strigidae > Strix > Strix uralensis. Next base: position 622,587 of record NC_133976.1, read on the forward strand.
GGGGCTTGGGAACTGTCCCAAGAAAGAGGAAAGCTGCTTTTTTTCCCAAGGGTCAAACTGTCCAGCCAAAAAATCCCTGGAATTTAAACAATTGGAGCCCCGTCCTGTTGGGAGCCGGGGGGTGGCTCTGAGGCTTCCCACAAGCTGTCAGGAGGCGTCCCCGGGTGAGCAGCACGGAGGGCTGAAACTCAGGCAGCTTCCGAAAATCAGAGCCCACCCTGGGGGGCTTTGGGTGGGACATTGCACTGGAGTCGCTGCTGTGTTTCTTTTTAACAGCTTTTTGGGAAGAAGGTTTTCCTGGTGTCTGTAGGGAGCAGGAATTTGTAGCTTCTGCCCTTGCGCGCCATCTGACAGCGTTTCCAAACAAAAATATCTCATTTTAATGGATGGAAGTTCCTCTGGAGAGAGACACAGGATATGACCGTGTCTCCTGCGTTGCTGCATCCTCCCCTGCCAGGCTGGGGCTGTCTCCCCTGGCAGCCCCCACGCTGCATGGCTGGGGGGGAGCAGGATCTCTGGAGCAGGCTGGAGACCTGGGGTATTCGTGCAGGTGACCCCGCGTCAGGGAGCCCCTTGGGGCTGTGACTACGAGCTCTCGATCCCGAGGGTTGCAGTGCCTGCGGCGGTACCGTGGTGTGCCGGGCCCATCCGCTGCGGCTGGGGCTCGTGCTGTTCCTCCTCTCCCCTCTGCTGGTCCTTACCTCCTCCTGTACCACAGTCCCACGGGTCTACGCGGTGTTTCCCGTGCCTGAGGCCACTCGTGGGTGGTTGTTGGGTGCTGCAGACCGGGTTGTTGTGCCTCCCGGGCCTCCAGAAACGTTTCACCCAGCTCCAGAGCCAGCACATGCCAGCGTTCCCTCCTGGCGCCTGGGCACCCAAGGGCGTTGGGGTTCCTACTCTATGAGATAAACCAGTGAAACCCTTTTGTTTTCCAACCAGCGGTAGTTGCCTGCACATTTCCAGCTTCGATCTCCGTGTGTGGTGAAGGTGAGCACGGGTCTGTACGAAGGCAGAGGTGCCCACGGGAGAAGGCTGCATCCCCCCCACTGCGGGGCAGGGCCTGCGGGCCTGGCCGGGGGCACTCCGCTGCTCGCAGAAAAGCTTCCTCTGATGCTTTGCCTTTGTAGGGTGATGGGAGGCGAGTGGAGCCTCGTCTGCTGCCTCCACCTTGACCAACGGAGCTTTTCTTCGCCTCTGGCGCGGGGGGATCTGAGGTTGGCGGCTGACAGCAAGCCCAGGCAGCTGACAGCAAGCCCAGGCGGCCGACAGGAAGCCCAGGCAGCGCTCGGGGGAGAGGAGAGCTGCCGCTGCACTTCGCCCTGAGTTTGAGCAGGGGTGGAACAGGGAGCTCCTTATCCGTGGGACGCTGGTGACCACTGGCTCCTTGTGTCGTCCCTCCTGCCCGTCGGCCAGCTCTGCTGCAGGATTGCGTTGCCCTCTCAGCTTTTCCAGGGTGGAAGTGCACGATCAGGAGGATGTCTTGGGACAGCACAGACTGGATCCTTGCAAAATCGCTCCTTGCAGACTTGAGAAAGGCCTTGTGATGTAACTGCTGGGAGAAGAAGAGGTGGCACAGCAGCGCTGATCTGTGAAAAACAAGCCCTGCCAGGCAGACACACACACGTGCTGTCACGAGAAGTTGGTTTTGTTGCTAAAACTGCTCTGGGCAGTGTCTGCAGAGCCCGGCACGCAGCTCTGCCTTCCTGTGGGATTCTTCTGAATCAGCCAAGGGCTGTTCCCCCGGGGAGGCGTCGGTGCAGCCTGGCTGGGGTATCACCAGCGCTGGGCCGCAGGGGAGCTGCAGTACATCCTTCAGGTCAGCTGCTTCCATCCGCACCCCCCTCACGCAAGACTCGAGCCTTTCTTCTCTTCTGGCTGTCTGCAGCTCGCCCGTGTTCTCCCTGGGCACCCGGTGGCGCTGAGGTGGGCTGTGAGGATGGACGGACGGACGGACACTGCGACAGCGCTGACCCAACAGCTGCGTGGAGCACCGGCACCGTGTGCTGTGTTACTGCGCTGCCGGCGCTGCCTCTGCACGGATCCACGGAGCTCACACGGATCCACGGAGACCTTTAATTCAGCATGGAGGGGCCGTAGTTTTGTCCTCCCTTAACGGCGGCACCGCCAGTGTTGCAGAGTGCCATGGTGTCACCATCGGTCACGGTCGGGCTGCTGCCAGGGGACACTTGCTCTCATCACCAGCCGCCCCATGCCCATCTTTCAGGGAGGATGTTTGTCCTTTCTAGAATCCCAGAATCATCTGGGTTGGAAAAGCCCTTGAAGCTCCTCCAGCCCAACCATGAACCTCACCCTGACCGTTCCCAACTCCACCAGATCCCTCAGCGCTGGGTCAACCTGACTCTTCAACCCCTCCAGGGATGGGGACTCCCCCCCTGCCCTAGGCAGCCCATTCCAACGCCCAACAACCCCTTCTGCAAAGAAATCCTTCCTAAGAGCCAGTCTGACCCTGCCCTGGCGCAGCTTGAGGCCATTCCCTCTTGGCCTGCCGCTGGTTCCTTGACTCAAGAGACATGAAGTGGGGCAGCGGCCGCGGAGGTCGGACAGCTGGGTGCCTGGTGCTTTACGAACACGTGGCTGCTTTAGGTTGACTGCTGCGGGATAAACGGGCCGAGGAGCAATGACTGCGATCAAACTGGGCTGTGAGTGACTCTGGGGTGCAGTCGCGTACCCCACGGCGTGACCTGATCCAGCGTGGCACTGGCTGTGGCTTGAAGCGACCTGTCTTACCCTGGGCAGCGTGACCGGGGAGCGGAGCAGGGCCTGTGCCCCCGGTGGTGGCGATGCCGACATCCCCCTGGGGTTCCCTGGTAGAGGAGCAGGGCGGGGGATCCGGATTTCCATTTCTCAGGCCTCTGGATGAGCCCACTTGACCCCCCACATCTGGCTCAGATGTCCCTGTCTCCGCAGGGAAGGTTTGACGCCGCGGTCGTGGAGTGGATCACTCTGCACCGGGACGCAGCCGTCGGGAAGTGCTGGAGGGCAGCAGCTTTGTGTGCTTTGGTCATTTCTGCGGTGAAATGTTTGCGCAGAGCGGTGAGCGACGGGTTCCTGGCAGAGAGGATCCCTCTGGCTGGGAGAGCGACGCTGTGCGCTTACCCCGAGAGCTGCTGAGCCGGACCTTCCTCCCGGGCGCTGGCGGGGAGCTGCACGGGACGCAGCCCCTTTGGAAAACGGCACCGGGAGGGCGAGGTGCTGCGACACGGGTTTCCCGTGGCAGAGTCTGGGAAGCAGCTGCACGAGTGCTTTTGCCTCGACTCCTTCCCGCTGCCGCAGAAAGCCGAGCTCATGCGCGGGGGCTCAGAGCTGGGGCTGCCCAGGGGAGGGGAGCCGAGCAGGGCCTGTGTAGCACAGTGAAACTGTGTTGAAACCAGCTTTAATTCGCAAGGGTTTGGGCTGGAGCGTGGATTTTTGCAGCTTTGTGGTGTGTCAGCCCTTCCTGCCACCTTATTCTCCTCCTCGGTTTTGCTCCAGTTGCATCTGCAGAGTGCACTGGGCCACGGCCCCGGAAGTAACCGAGCTGTCCTGCTCTCAGTGAGGTTCCGAAAGCGTCAGGAATTTTCCACAGCTCCTCACCAGCCAAATGCAGATGCTGAGGAAATAAAGAAAAATCCCTTGAGACTTCAGAAGCCGGGAGGAGCCCTGGGGCTGCTGGCTGGAATTACCCACCGGCCCTGAGAGGGTGTTTGGAAAGTCCCCCAGAAACCAGTAAAACCGTGCTGGGAGCTGCCCGAAGCGCGGTGTTTCCTGGCTGAGGCCGGTGTCCAGAGGCTGTCCTGCCCACGGGGAGCTCCCCCTGGCCCCGCCGGGTCTCTTCCCTTCCCGGAGTCAGGGCCGTGCCGGCATGCGGCCGCCCGGCACCGGGGTGGGCTGCGGGGACCTGGCCGAGCCTGGCAAGCCACGCAGGCTGGATGCTGGCCATGGGCAGCCCAGGCTCCTTGCAGCCCCCGAGCTGGGGGAGCTCCTGTGGCTCTGAGACAGGTGCGGGGTGGCGGAGGGTGCCCAGGGTGTCCCCTCACCCTCTCCCGCGCTGCGATGTGCTGCCACACTGAGCTCCCCGTCCCCGGGAGCCGGGCCGCGGTGGCGTTGGTACCTGGTGGTTTGCTTTGGCGTCATCCAGCCCCCCGCAAAGCGCCACAGGGAGTGAGGGCAGCAGCGTGGGCAGCGGTGCGGGCAGGCCAGCCCCTCTGACTGCCCTCCCCTGCCCTCTCTTGCAGTTCTGCCAGCCCAGCGGCTGGCAGCTCTTCACGGAGAGGAACCCCCCCACCTTCTTTGTGGCCGTGCTGACCGACATCAACTCGGAGCGGCACTACTGTGCCTGCTTCACCTTCTGGGAGGCCGTCGAGAGCGCACAGGTATGTGAGCTGCCGCAGGCGGGGTGGGGAGGGTGGTCAGCGGCGCTGGCGGGGAAGCGTCCGACTACCTTCGGCTTTGGCCAGTGGTCCCTGTTTTCCCCGCCTCGGGGGAATCTGGGCCCTGGTGTCAGGGCTGAGCATCCTTTCTCTAACCCTGGGACTTGGCTGCTGTGCCTCCCTAGCCTCAGAGCCACCCCAGGAATGGTGAAGGGCAGGAGGAGGAGGAGGAGGAGGAAAAGGAGCCTTCATCTCCAGTTCAACCCGCACAGCTCTTTGCTCCCAAAAGCTTGGTGCTGGTGTCACGGCTGGACCATGCAGATGTGTTCAGGGTAAGTCCGAAATACCCTGGGGCTGGGGCAGGGGGCCTCTGCTCAGCAGGGAGAGGAGAACAACCTGGGTAAAGACTTTTCTGGCTCTGGGAGCAACCAGGAGCCACGTCGTCGCTGCCAGGAACAGGAGGTGTAGGAGCAGCCTGGCACAGGTCCCCGTGGCAGCGTGGCCTGTCCCCTGCATGCTGAAGCCCAACGCTCGGCGGCAGCGCAGTGAGCCAAGGGCTCGGCCACGCCGGGCAGCTGGTGGCCGTGACCCAGTTTTGTTAATAGAAAAACCGTGAAGAACAGCCCGTTCCTGCGGGAGCGTTTATCTTTGCCATCTTTATTTTCTTTAAAATGCGAAGGGTTTGGGAGGGCACGGGGCTGCAGGCTGGTGTGTTTGCAAACCTCCTGCACGGGCATTGTGTGCGCAGCTCCACGGCTGGGCCGGGGGGGTGCGGGCAGCCTCCTCCAGACCGAGCAGGCTGGCTGCCTCGCTGCTGCCTTGCTCCCAAGGAGGGAGCTCCCGGCATTTACAGTGGGTTCCGGGTGCCGGGCTCGTAGGAGGGCAGCGTTCTGCCTCAGGCCGGGCTGTGGCCTTCCTTTTCCCCCTCCCACCACCAGGATATCACTTCTGGGCTCTGCCCTGTTCTTGAACCTCCTGTTCCCAGCCCGCTCTGTGAACAGGCACACAGGGTTCCCTCAGGGCCTTCAGTGCTCGAGACATTAATAACTGACAGGGGAAAAAAAGAACTCCCTCTGTTTTCTGGCCTGGAGCTGCTTCAAACAGCAGAACCCTTGGGCATCGCAGGCTCCCAGCCCCACCCCACGTCACTCTGGAGGTCTCTGGTCCAACCCCCACTCGAGCTGGTTGTCTGCGTATCACCCAGTTGAGTTTTGAATATCTCCAAGGTTGGCAACTGTACAACTTCTCTGGGCAACCTGTGCCGGTGTCACCCACCCTCGCAGTAGGAAAGTCTCTATATTGAGGTATTTTATTGGGAGAGTTGTCTGAGCTGGAGCCCAGCCTGCCATGGCTGATAGATGGTGTTGAAACGGCGACTCCTTCCCAGCGAGCAGGAGCGGTAAGGCCAAGGTAGAAGAGCGTGGGAACAGACAGGAGCCTGCATCACCGCTGTCTTTCCCTTGTCACGGGCGGCCGCAGCGTGTGGTCAGCCTCATGTCTGGGGTGGGGTTCCCCAGGCCCGGCCGTCGGCAGAGCTGGGCTTTGCTGACACGCACAAGCTGTTCGTTTTTTCCAGCCTGGGAGAGCAGAGGGAGATGAGCCGGGCTGCGGGGCGGCCGCTCTCCTGCTGGGCCAAGGCCCCCGTCACGTTTGCGTTGTGCCTTTGGCTGCCGGATTTCATTGCTCGGTTGCTTGAATTATCCACCTCAGTGATTTTTGAGGAGCAGATGAGCAACAAGAGCGCTACAGTCCTGCTGTTCTGGGCCTTGGGCCTTTTCCCCCTTAGCTGGGGCACAAACCAGTCCCCAGAAGGTCTCTGAGCATGGCCACTGTGGGAGCAGGGTCTCTGCTCCGTGGCAGCGAGTGCCTCGTGCCTCTGGCCTGCCTGAGGGGAGCCGAAGCTGCTTTCAGGCTCCAGTTGTGGTGGGACACGGTGTGTTTGCCTGTTGAGCCTCTCCCGTGGCTGCTCCCTGTCCCTGCCGGGAGAAGGGTGACAGCCGGGAACACTACCCCTGCCCTTCGGGCAAGCGGACGGGTTTCACTGGCTGCATTTGAAGTGCAGCCTGTTGCTTCCCCAGCTCAGGACTTCGGTGGTTGTGGCTTCTCCTCTTCTCTGGTGAGAGATCTCCGTAGCCCAAGACCTGGCCCTGTTGGCCCTCTCAGTCAGGACGATGCTGCCCCTTGCTCAGGGGGAGGCCTGACTGTACACGCGTGACGCCAGGAGCCTTCACCACTGTTGGTGACCTTGTGGGAGCATGAGCCTGCTCTTCACTCGGTTATCCCGGCATGCAGAACTGCCTGGCTTCTTTCTCTTCAAAGCCCCAGTGTTTGTGTTTTCTCCTCACTGACACGGGGAGATGGTTTAAGTTAAAAGAAAACCGCCCAGAGGGTTCCTCGAAGACAAATTCCTCAAATTCCATATTCATCTGTGTGTTGGAGCTGTGTTGAACGCTGCGCTGTGCTTTGCCCCCTCAGCCCCTCTGGAGCTGAACGGTCAGTGTGAGGTTCATGGTTGGACTGGATGATCTTCAAGGTCTTTTCCAGCCTGGATGATTCTGGAATTCTGAGCTGGTGGTGCTTCCCAGCTGTGCCAGCAGGTAGACAACGAGCGGAGCAGGACCCAGCCGGGTGTCTGGGCCAGCCCCCTGCGCAGGAGTGGGTCTTCTTCCCATCCCTTCCTTGGGGTTTCCATGAGATTTGATGCAAATCTGCAGGGACTGGGAGCACTTGGGGGTGCTGGAGAAGTCCAGCTGTTTGCAGTCACCTCTGCCCGTGGAGCTTTTGAACCCCCTCTGTGCAGCTCTCATCCAGGGGACACATCTGGGGATGGCGCTGGTGGGGCCGGTGCTGGGCTGGGGAGGTGCTGCTGGCTGGCAGCAAGCTGAGCACCCTGTCCTGCTGCCAGGGAGCTCCGAGGGGCAAAACCTCGAGCGCTGCGCCCAGGAGGTGACTGTCACAGGGCGTGTTTCTGTTTGGAGACAAGTGCTGGCAGCCCCTCGCTGCGACGGTGCTCCAGGCTGGGGGGTTTGTATCAGCACTAGCGTGGCCAGCAGGGACAGGGAAGGGATCTGACCCCTGTGCTCGGCACTGGTGAGGCCACCCCTCGATGAGTGGGTTCAGTTTTGGGTCCCTGACTCCAAAAAGCCCATTGAATGACTCGAGTGTGTCCAGAGAAGGGCAACGGAGCTGGTGCAGGGTGTGGAGCACAGGTGTGATGGGGAGCGTCTGAGGGAACTGGCGGGGTTTAGTGTGGAGAAGAGGAGGCTGAGGGGAGACCTCCTGGCCCTCTGCAACTCCCTGAGAGGAGGGTGCAGAGAGGGGGGATGAGTCTCTTGAGCCAAGGAACCAGCGGCAGGCCAAGAGGGAATGGCCTCAAGCTGCGCCAGGGCAGGGTCAGACTGGCTCTTCGGAAGGATTTCTTTGCAGAAGGGGTTGTTGGGCGTTGGAATGGGCTGCCCAGGGCAGGGGGGGAGTCCCCATCCCTGGAGGGGTTGAAGAGTCGGGTTGACCCAGCGCTGAGGGATCTGGTGGAGTTGGGAACGGTCAGGGTGAGGTTCATGGTTGGACTGGAGGAACTTCAAGGGCTTTTCTAACCAAGATGATTCTGGGATTCTGGGATTCTGTTTCCCCTGTACACCTCTGCTTCCCGCCCTGGTGCTCAGCTGCGCTGTGCTTCCCTCTCCAGAACAGCCTGGGTCTGATCTACACCATCTACGTGGATGGCCTGAGTGTGTCCTTGGAGAACGTCATCGGGAACCTCCTGACATGTACCATCCCCATCACCGGGGGAGCTCAGGTGGGTGCCCTGCTCCTTCCCTTCTACCTCGCCATGCTTCTGCCTCCTCAGCAGTGCTGACAGAAGCAGGGGGGTTTTTCCTCAGCTGAATTCCAGTTTGGCTGTGCTGGGGTGAGCTGAGCAAGGCCAGTTTGACTCGTGGGCAGAGTCTGGCTCAGTGCGCTGGCAGCCCAGGAGCTGCTGCAGCGTGCTGCTCCTGGCAAGTGCTTGGCTAGTGCCTTCCCCAGCACTCGAGAGTAGAAACAACAAACCTCTGGGATCTGGAGCTGATCAGCTGAGAAGATCTCGCTGCTTCGCTTAGCTACAGCTTGCCGTGACTCTGCAGCTTGGTCTCGGCTCCTTGCTCCCTCCAGGAGGGCGTACGGGGTGGCTCGACCAGCAGCTGCCTTACGTAGTCACCCATCGATCTGTGCAAACAAGTGCTGTGGTCTCTGGTCATTCCTGCATCAGGGAGGGCTTGTTCCTCCACTCAGCCCTGTCCGATTGCCTGGAGAGCTGCTCCGGAGCCAAGTGGTCACGGGCCATCTGTGAGAACGGGGACAAGGCAGCTCTGGGGAGTCGGGCCAAGCAAGGCGAGCGTTTGCCAGATGAGCAGCTTGGCGCTCTCGCCTCAGACCGCTGCCTTGTGCCTGTGCGGGGCTGGCGGCCCTGAGGGACGGGGCTCGGGGAGCCCAGAACTGGAGCTGTCAGAGATGACCCTCCTGTGTTCACCCCCTGAGCTGTGCGTTCTGCTCACAGCCCTCCTCCTGCGCTGGGAAGCCAGCTGGGCTCAGCCTCGCTCACGAGAGCAGCAGATGGGTGAGGAAGGGCTGATCGAAGCTGACTCGGGGATGGCAGGAGTGGAGAGAGCCCAGCTGCAGCCCTGGTGTTTGGGGACCGCAGCATAATGCCCTGGAGCTCCTCTGCCACCTGGAACGTAACTGTGGACGTTCACTCATCTCCTCAGTGGCTCCACTTTCAGCTGAGCTCCCTTTCCACCAGCAAGAAATGCCACCTGGTTCTCTCACAGCCGGGCTGCACCCAGGTGGAGGAGCCTCGGAGGCCGGGGCAGCACGATGGGGCCCCGGGGCCTGCGGTTTCTCCCACCGCTGCGGCCCAGCGCCCCGAGGGGAGGCTGCTGGCCTGGACCCGGGTATCTGCGCGGGCTCTCGGGCGGGTGCTGTCACTAGTGGGCCTGGCCCGGCGCAGCTTTGGTGCTTCCTCTGGCAATCCAGAGCCGTGCAGCTCCTGGGAGGGCCCAGCACGGTGCTGGTGTGTGCAGGAGAGGGCTGGCTGCCGCCCTAGCCGCGTCCTTCGGAGAAGACAGCAGGGTGCTGCCCACCCCCCCAGGGGCTGGGGCCATGCCAAGCCTCCTGGGTTTGCTCTGGCCGAGGGCAAAGCCGTAACATTCCTGCAGGATCTGCCCAGAGCTGTCCGACTCCATCTGGTTCCTCCCTGGGGGAACGTGTCGGCGGCAGTACGGGAGGGGAGAGGCTGCTCGCACTGGGGCGGCTTCTGGAGCCGCCGTGGCGCACGGGACAGCGCTTTTTGGTACGATGATTCGTCAGTTCTTGCAGGATCGATTCGTGCTGTGGAAACAAGTGGTGTGTCACAGGGAGGACAGTTTGTTGGTGGCACTTCCCTTCCCGTGCTTTACCTGTTCTCCCACTGTGTCTGAATGCTCTTTTCCAGTGGCGTAGCCGTTGCTTTTGCTGTGTGTGCGTGCGCATCGCTCCTCTCCGAGAGTGTTGGTCCCTGCTTGTCGTTGGCCTCTGCCCGTGTTCGTCTTCCCTGTTGTCTTGCTGCCTGTGTGTGTGTTTCTAACTGACTGTGCCATCTCTGTCTGTCTCTACCTCAGCTTGACACGGACGACGAAGCAGTGGTACGCACACCTTTTCTTCCATGGGGTCTGTCTCCTCGTTAGCCACCTCTCTCCTATTTCCTTACGGGTGGCACAGGCTGCAGCTGGAGGCCCGGGCGCTGCTTGCCTCGGGCCGAGCACCCTCGGGCATGGGGAATGGTGGACACGGGGAACATCAGGCGTGGGGAGTGCGTGCCCGGGCGCTGGGGAAGGGGGTCAATTCCTGCGCCACGGCGGGCTGGCCCCGCGCCGTTGGCCTCTCATGCGTGCGCTCTCCCGGGGGTTGTGAAAAGGCAGTGGCCCAGTCGGGAAGGCCAGGCTGGGGGTGCTTGTTCTGCTCTGCCCTCTCAGAGGCGGGTTTCTGGGCTGTGGTGGTGGCGTGAGCTCTCGCAGCCGTGGGAGGCCGAGCGAGGAGGTGGGTTGTGTGGCGAAAGCTGCTCTGGCAGAGGAGTGTTTCCCCTAGAGAGGTGTAGAAAGAGGAGAAGGGGGCCAGTGGTTTGGTCCTGCCCCAGCCCCTGCAGCTGGGAGAGGGGGTGGGGACGTGTGGGCTTCCCTGTGCCACTGGGAATGAGCTTAGCTCCAGGAAAAAAATTCTATGGGAGAAGAAGCAACGAGACGGTGCCCAGTCTGTCTGTTCGCAGCCATCAGGGCCTGCTCGGGCTGGGCACGGCGCAGGCGAGCGGTTCCCCTGGGGGTGCCAGGTCCTGGGGAGCCCTTGCGTGCTGCCTCGCAGCGTGAGGCTCGCTGCCGCCTTCTGCTCGTGCCGGCTGGGCCTGCTGGCTGGTTCGGCGGGTCTCCCTCCTTGCCCCAGCCCCTGGCCCCAGTCCCTGGCCCCAGCCCCGCCCGTGGTGCGTCTTGGCGCAGGGTCCTCTGCCCGCAGCAGCCCCGTTCCAGCCGTGCTGCCGTGAGGGGACACGCTGCCCGCTGGCTGCGAGGGCACTGTCGCCCTGGCCCTGTGCACCGGAGGATTCAGGCTGCTGCTGGCTGCAGCTGGCTTGCCCTCCATGCAGCCAGCTTGCCCCCCATGCCACTGGCTTGCCTTCCATGCTTCTGGCTTGCCCCCCACGCAGCCGGCTTGCCCCCCACGCAGCCAGCTTGCCCTCCACGCTGCTGGCTTGCCCTCCATGCAGCCAGCTTGCCCTCCATGCTTCTGGCTTGCCCCCCACGCAGCCGGCTTGCCCCCCACGCAGCCGACTTGCCCTCCACGCCACCGGCTTGCCCTCCACGCTGCCGGCTTGCCCTCCATGCAGCCAGCTTGCCCTCCATGCGGCCAGCTTGCCCTCCATGTCACTGGCTTGCCCTCCATGCAGCCAGCTTGCCCTCTATGCTGCTGGCTCGCCCCCCATGATGCTGGCTTGCCCTCCATGCAGCCAGCTTGCCGTCCATGCTCATGCTCACCCCTCGCTTGGCTGACGGGCTCTGTTTTCTCTTGCAGAGGACGATCTCCCTGGGAGCGGGGGACAGGCAGGTGATCCAGACCCCCATCAATGACTCGCTTCCCGTCAGCAGCTGCAGCGTGGCCCTGCTCTTCCGCCAGCTGGGTGAGACTCTCCCCACGGCCCCTTCCCACCACCTCCCGTGCCAGAGCCAGCTGGCCAAGCCCTGGGCTGGGAAGGCCCCGCACGTCGCTTCCCCCCGCGCTCCTGAGCCCGCCTCGTTAGCTCAGGGCTCTCCTCCAGCTGCGGCCACCTCAGGCTGAGACCTTCCCCGGTCCCGCTTCGCCCTCCTGTTCCTGGCAGGGCAGGATCCTGGCAGCTCGGGCCCAGCCTGTGGCCAGACCTCGCGAGACAGAGCCTGGGCGGTGGGAGGGAGCGCCCAGAGGTGTGTGCGGCCTTTGGCCCTGTGCCTCTGGTGAGGGGACGCTGCTGGGCACCTCTCAGGAGAGGGGCTTCCTCGGGGGACCCAGAAGTGGCTCTCTGGGGGGATGCTGAGCTCCTCTGTTGTGGAAATGGGGGGTGGGATCCAGCCCACGTGGGGATTTTGGTCTCCGGAGGGGGTGCGAGAGGGGAACCCTCATTTCTGAGCTCTCTCTCTCCCTTTCTCCCCAGGCATCACCAACGTGCTGTATCTCTTCTGTGCAGCGCTTACGGAACACAAGATCCTGTTTCTCTCCAGCAGTTACCAGAGACTGACTGACGCCTGCCGGGCTCTCCTGGCGCTTATGTTCCCCCTCAAGTACAGGTGAGGGAACCCCACCGCTCCCGGAGCCCCTCAGCCCGCCGACGGCAGCCTGGAGCCCGTGCGGCCCGTCCTGCCTCCCCTCGCTGCCTCCCGCTTTCCTGGCTGCTGTGACTGGTAACTGGCTGTGGTTGGGTGCTGGGGCGAAGGGGCAGGTGGGTGAATGCCCACAGCTCTTGGCTGTGCTGAAATGCCGTTTCCTGAAGCCTTTGGCCTGTGCAGCATAAGATCAGCTATGGGAAATGGCACGGCCAGCAGGGACAGGGAAGGGATCTCACCCCTGTGCTCGGCACTGGTGAGGCCGCCCCTTGATGAGTGGGTTCAGTTTTGGGCCCCTCCCTCCAAAAAGGCCATTGAATGACTCGAGCGCGTCTAGAGAAGGGCAACGGAGCTGGTGCAGGGTGTGGAGCACAGGTGTGATGGGGAGCGTCTGAGGGAACTGGGAGGGTTTAGTGTGGAGAAGAGGAGGCTGAGGGGAGACCTCCTGGCCCTCTCCAACTGCCTGAAAGGAGGGTGCAGAGAGGGGGGATGAGTCTCTTGAGCCAAGGAACCAGCGGCAGGCCAAGAGGGAATGGCCTCAAGCTGCGCCAGGGCAGGGTCAGACTGGCTCTTCGGAAGGATTTCTTTGCAGAAGGGGTTGTTGGGCGTTGGAATGGGCTGCCCAGGGCAGGGGGGGAGTCCCCATCCCTGGAGGGGTTGAAGAGTCGGGTTGACCCAGCGCTGAGGGATCTGGTGGAGTTGGGAACGGTCAGGGTGAGGTTCATGGTTGGACCGGAGGAGCTTCAGGGGCTTTTCCAACCCAGATGATTCTGGGATTCCAGAACGTCTACGGCAGCAATGGGCCGCGAACCTTCCACCCCTGCCTCCCTCCTCTCTCGGTCAGACCGGGGCTCTGGCACTGGGGGCAGGGAGCGAGGCTTCACCAGCAGCGTCTGTAGCTCCAGGGGCTGCTGGTGCACACTGTTCCTAGCCATGGCAACTCTTGGCAGAGGGAAGGAAGCCCGTCGGGCTGCAGGATGTGGCCTGGCAGCGTGTGATCACCCCATGGTGCATGTGGGAGAGGCCAGAGGTGCTTCTCTCTCCAGACTCTGGCCCCTTTCCCTCCTCTCGGCTGCGCTGCAACCTGTGCTGAGCACCGAGCAGCACTGCATCGCTTCCATGGGAGTCCTCTGGCCTGGCCCCGGGCATGAAGTCTGGCTGAAGGGGAAGGCTGGATGCTGGGAGGCTTCCAGAAAGCTGCGGTGCAACTTCTGCCCTCCCTAGAAAGGGACACGGGCACACAGGGCTTTTGTTAAGGTGCTGGTGGTGGCCAGGCCGCTGCGGTGAGTCCTGTGGGGGGGCTGGCACCCTGCTGGCCCCCGCCCCGGGGAGGTGGTGAGGCTGTTGGCCCGCGGGGACGTGCCAGCTCACAGACTGGCTGCTGCTGGCCCGTCTCCCAAGTGGGACAGCGGAGAGAGACGGGCTGTCAGTGCTGCCAGCTCCTGTCGCGCTGTTTCCATGCTAGCCTGCCATACCCCCCTGCTGCAGAAAGGCCATTTGTGTTCCAAAGAAAGCTCGCTTTTGGAGTTAAACCGCTCCACTGGAAACCTTTCCCTCCATCAGACTTAGATTATAGCTCCAGGGCCAGAGAATGATCATGGTCAGCGTCAGCGAGCCTTCGAAACCTTGTGTGGCTGTAGGGCACATACTGCCTGAGGGCTGGGGGTGCCAGCAGGGAGCTGGGGAGCCTCCAGCATTGGGGAGGGTGCTGGGGCAGAGAGTGGGGCTGGACGGGTGCAGTGATGCTCTTTTTTGGTTGCAGTTTCACGTACGTGCCCATCTTGCCTGCGCAGCTCCTTGAGGTCCTGAGCACGCCAACCCCCTTCATTATCGGAGTCCACTCCATCTTCCAGTCGGAGACGCAGGAGCTGGTGAGAGGCCGCGTGCCCCGTCCCTCGCGCCGGGGGCAGGAGCGCTGCAGGGAAGACGCGGGGCTTGGGTGACAGCGGCGAGCGCTGTCCTGAGGGTGCCTGGGGCAGCAGGCTGAGCCCGCCAGCTTGTACAGGCTCAGCTTATCCAGGCTGGCCAGCCCGGGCTGCGGTCCAGACATGCCCCACAAGCCAAGCAGGGCTGGCTGGGCCATGCGCCGTCGGGGCTCGGGGCTGGGGTTAACCGAGGATTTAATTTTGAAACTCATCCGGCAGCGCCAGTCCCAGAGGTGTGTTGGCACTTTGGTTCAGAAACTGAATTAAATCAGAGCACAACGAGTCTGATCTAAACTGAAACAAGCTTTTTTGCAGCCTCCTGAAGGAACGGCAGCGTGCCACTCGGGTTAAGCAGGCTCCGTGTTGGGCCGGGGTTGGTGTTTGATGCCTCACCCAGGCTGATAAAGGTGCCACGAAGTGGGGGCAGGTGCCTGCTGAGCAGAGCTGCGTCCCCCTCCTGCCACCTTCCTTGCAGGGAGCAATGGGATCCCTTTACAGCTTGGGTTTGGTGACGGTGGGGAAGAGAAAATAACTCCCGAGGGCTGGAGCACTCACCGAAGGTGGAGAGGAGACAGGCGCTGCCCCAGGCCCTCCTCTCCTGAGCAGGGCTTGGGGAGGGTGTCGGGGAGCCCTGGCCTTGCCTCACGCCTGTCCCTCTGCTTCCAGCTGGACGTTGTCATCGCAGACCTGGACGGCGGGACAGTGAACGTCCCTGAGTGTGTCCATATCTCCCTGCTCCCTGAACCCCTGCTCCAGCAGACGCGGGAAGCCCTCTCCATGGTGAGTGCCGGAACCTCTCCCCCATCCGCAGGCTGCCAGCGCCTCGGGCACCACGCAACTTCCCCAGGGGAGCTGGAGCGGCGCCGCAGGGACCTTTCCCGATCCCCACGGTCTTGGCGCTGCCAGGGGGAAATTTCTTCTGCCAAGGGTTTCTGGGAAGCGGGCGGCTGGCGCCCAGCCCGTGGGCAGGAAGCACCTGCGGCCCTGAAGCTTTTCTGCTTGCGTGTTGCCGGAGAGCGCCGGCCCTGCGAGAGCGTGCCCAGGGCAAACGCTGCACGCCTCAGCTTCTGCTCCTCAGCTAGGCCCGGGGGGAGCCGGGGGGGGCCACTCCTGTCGCCGTGCTGAGCCCCCAGCCCTCCTGGTGCGCAGAGCTGGAGCGGCTTCCCCTTCCCCCCTGCCCTCACTCCCCTGAGCTGTCCCTGGGTCCGCGCTCTGGGCAGCGAAGCTTCATGAGGAAGGGTCAGGCCTTGAGGCTTCCCCTGCACGACGGCACGTTCTCTGGTACCTGGTGGTTCCAGCCCTGTTTCCCAGCTCCTCGGGCCTTTTCTGGGAGTGCTGTTGGGGCTCTGGGGATGCTGCTTGGGTAGAGATCACCCTGGGCCAGGGCCTGAGCATGCTTTGTGCCTTCTCTGTGCAGGTCTTGGACCCAGAGCTGGAGGTGGCAGATCTCGCATTCCCCCCTTCAACAATTTCTGCCTCTTCTCTCAAAATGCAGGTGAGTGGAGCGGGAAGGAGGGGACAACCCTCAAGGGGAGGCTGCTGTCCCTGCTGGGCACCCCCTTTCCTGGGCCTGGAGAGCACAGGCACAGTCTTGGTGTTGCTGAGGTTGAGGCACATCACTGCCGGGACACGGAGGCCATGGCCTGGAAGCCAACAGTGCCGTTTCAGTAGCCAGCCCGGGTTTACTGCCACACTGGAGCAGGGGCTGGAGGCAGACACCAAACATTTGGGCACTTGAGCAAAGCCCAGGGCTGCGAGAGCTCCCTTCTCCTCTGTGTGCAGTGTGGGAGATGCTGTGCAGGGGAGGCAGAACAGGGAATCCAGCCCGCGTGTGCCCTTTTCCCTGGAATCTCTGCCGAGTTTCCTGCCCCGCTCAGCAGATGCTGACCCTGCCGCATGGTTTGATCCCCTCACCTCTGTGCTGGCTGTAAGCTCCTTACTCAGGGGCTGGCTCATCTGCCCCCTCTCCCCCACCATGCCGTGACCACCCCGTCCTTCCCTCTCTGCAGGATAAGGAGATCCGTGCCGTCTTCCTCCGCTTGTTTGCACAGCTGCTTCAGGGCTATCGCTGGTGTCTGCACATCATCCGCATCCATCCCGAGCCCGTCATCCGATTCCACAAGGTGCGGGGCTCGCTGACGCCACCGGCCTGGCTCTGCTCCAAGCTGGGCAGGCAGCTCCCGGAGGGGTAAAACCTGCTGGGAGTGGGGTGATGGGGAAGAGGGGGAGCCTCTGGGGAGAGTGGGGAGCGTGTTCCTGCTGCACTCCCCTCTGGCTGCTCCACGCCGCAGAATTTTTCGGACTGTGCTGTGGAATAACGTTTGGGCGGAGGTTGGGAGGAGTTGGTCTGTGGAGGGGTTTCAGCTGTATCTAGAAGACGGTTCTGTGTTTCCAGCAAGCGAGCTCTCTGGCATCGCTTCGGGGTCCACCTGCATCCCTTGTTTGTCCTTGACTGTCCTGAGGTCTTGCAGGTCAGACAGCGCTTCCCTGTTGATGCCTTGTGCAGTCGGACGCGCCGCAGCTGGCGGCCCTGGCCTCGGGCAGCCTTGGAGGCTCACGGAACGTGTCCCTCACGTCCTGGCCTGCAGCGGGGCATTGTCCTAACATCTAGGGAGAGGAAAGAGGCCAGGGCAGTCCCTCCCTGGCACGTCTGGGGTGCTAGCTGTACCAGGAGGGAGAGCTGGGAAAAGCTTAAAGTGTTCGGGCATCCCTGGGAGGAGACCTCACTCAGGAAAAAAGGCAGCAGACGGGGAGCGAGAGCAGAGGGACCCGAGCGCTGCGGCTTGGCGTGGCCTCATCATGCAGCCCTGCCCTCCCCGCGGCGCGCTCGGGGCCACTGAGGACAGGCAGGCAGGAGCCTTCCTGCTGCTGGCACCTTCCCGCTCTGCCCAGCCCGCCGTGGGGTCAGGGGGGCAATGCTTTGTACCCCCAAAAGTGTGTTGGGAGAGCGCGTGAGCCCGGGCTTTGCTGTGCCAGCACTGCAAAACGTGCTCTGGTCTTGAAGTCAGCAGCATGCTCAGAGGGCGTTGGAGCTGTATTTTTATGGTCAGTAAAGATTCCCGACAGGATTCATTAGTTCCATAAAATCATAAACATGCAGTAAACACAAGAAAATGCCCTTTCGTAAAACTGCTGTAAAATGAATAAAGTCTAGCGAACTTCCATTTCATAAGATCACCCTGTGCAGCACCTGCGCGTGGCACCAGCCAGCCTGAATGTCACTTTCTCAGCTGCTGGGGTCGCAGCAGCAGCCCTGCCTCTCTCCCAGAGGGTGAGGGCTGGGGGACTCGGCAGTCTGGGTTCCAGTGCAGCACCCAGCCCAGTGCCTGCCGGCTCTTCCCCCTGGAAAGGGGCTGGTCCAGCTCCCCCGCTGAGCGTTGTTCAGGATGAGACTAGCACCTGTAGCCGGGAGTGAGGGACATGCTGTGCTCCGGCTTCCCCTGGTGCAGGTTTCTTGCACCCGTGTCGGCCACGCTGCTGCGCCAGCCCAGGTGGTGCTGCTGACGGTGTGTGTGCTCTCCCCTCTTCCAGGCAGCCTTCCTGGGGCAGAGGGGGCTGACGGAGGACGACTTCCTCACCAAGGTGCTGGAGGGCATGGCGTTCGCTGGCTTTGTGACTGAGCGGGGGGCCCCGTACCGCTCCATCGACCTGTTCGACGAGGTGAGCGGCAGTTTGGGGGCAGCACCCCCCTGCCTGACCATCCCGCGTGGCCTTGCTCTGCTCAGCTCTCCCTGCCCCTTGAGGGGCACAGCTGGGGATCTGCCATGACGCCCCCCCCAGCTGCAGTGTCGACCCAGCGGCCAGAGCAATGGGAGGGGTGGCTGGATCCTGCCAAGCAGGCAGCTGCTCCTCTCACCCCTCTCTTCTTCTCCCAGCTTGTGGCTTACGAAGTGAAGCGCATGCGCGCAGAAGAGGGGAACAAGCAGAAAATACTGCGGCACATCAAGGAGCTGGCGGAGAAACTTTACAAAAATGTGAGTCCCGGAGGCCTGAGTGCAGGAGGGGGAAGCTGCTCAGGGCGGGGTACGGAGCCCCGGTCGGTCTGTCCCCGTTCCGTAAGCTCGTGCTGGAACGGGTGCTCGTGGTGCACGGTCCTGTCCCACCCTGCGCTGCCACGTGTGGCAGGAAACCTGCTGATGGGCCCAGAAGGGTCTGGCCTGGCATGAGCCACTCCCAGGAGCGGGATTCCTCAGATTCAGGTGGCCTGGGCATCAGGCACTCCACACCTTTCACAGAATCCCAGAATTATCTCGGTTGGGAAATCCCTTGAAGCTCCTCCAGTCCAACCATGAACCTCACCCTGACCGTTCCCAACTCCACCAGATCCCTCAGCGCTGGGTCAGCCCGACTCTTCAACCCCTCCAGGGATGGGGACTTCCCCCCTGCCCTGGGCAGCCCATTCCAACGCCCAACGACCCCTTCTGCAAAGAAATCCTTCCTAAGAGCCAGTCTGACCCTGCCCTGGCGCAGCTTGAGGCCATTCCCTCTTGGCCTGCCGCTGGTTCCTTGGCTCAAGAGACTCATCCCCCCTCTCTGCACCCTCCTTTCAGGCAGTTGGAGAGGGCCAGGAGGTCTCCCCTCAGCCCCCTCTTCTCCAGACTGAACCCCCCCAGTTCCCTCAGCTGCTCCCCATCACACCTGTGCTCCAGACCCTGCACCAGCTCCGTTGCCCTTCTCTGGACACGCTCGGGTTGCTCTGGAGCAGCCGCTGCTCTTGTCCTCTGACCCGGGTGGGCCAGCTAAGGTCTTCTGAAAGCAGAGCAGCGCCTGCGGGGCCTGCAGCTGCCTCAGCACCGAGCTCCTGGATGGTCCTTTGCTCGCTGCTGTGCCCAGGGCCAAAGCGAGGTGTCCTTGCGGCTCCTGGGAGCGGAGCGTGCCGGGCTCTGGGCTTCTGGGGGTTGTAGATACCAGCTGGGAGAGGGCTTGGCCCAGAGGTTGCTGCAGGACGCCTCACTGGGGCTCCTGCCCTGGGAGAGGGCACGTGACGTCCCACACCTGAAAAGAAACTGTCTTTACTGTGCCAGGAGAACCCGTACCCCGCGGTGACCATGCACAAAGTGCAGAAGCCCACGGAAGGCTGTCACCTGCGCCTCCACCAGAAGCCTTTTCCCCGTTTGGATGAGGGGACGGTGCAGTGGATCATCGACCAGGCCACCGCCAAGCTGCAGACGGCTCCTCCGGCTGTGAAGGCAGAGAAGAAGTGCATGGTGCCCTCGGGACCCCCCATTGGTATGTGTGCGCCGAGGGCCTTTCCCTGCCGTGGAAAACCCAGCTCAGGAGCAGCTTTACTGGGGGTTGCTGGTTCTCTTTCACGCTCCGGCATGTCCGAGGGTCCTGCCTGAGCAAAGAGTGCCTTGTAGAAGCAGCTGCTGCCCTTAGCTTCTGCCCCTTGGGCTGGTAGAGCTCCCTGAGGTCTATCAGCCAGCACGAGGGGGTGGCTGAAGCCCCCATGGTTATTCCTCCCACACGAGTTCTTGGGCCTAGAGCCCTGCCCAGGCGGAGCAGGGGAGGGGGCACCCATCTCCCCCCACCCAGGGGTGAAAGTCCTGCCCCAGCTGAACTAAGGGGCTATTCTCTCCCCAGCTGCCATCATGGAGCGCAACGGCAATGCCCTGGCCAACAGCGCCCGGCGCCTGGAGGTGGTCAGGAACTGCATCTCCTACGTCTTTGAGAACAAGATGTTAGAAGCCAAAAAGGTGAGGGGGGGCCCTGCAGAGCTGGCAGTTGAGGGGAGGGCAGGGGGGTTGCTCTGCCTTTCCTCCGTGGCTGGCTGGGGAGAACATTCCCTGTCCCATTCGTTCACGTGTTCCCCTCTCAGTGCAGTTCCTCCGTGTTGTGTCCCGGGGCTTTCGGCCGATCGTTCTGCTGCACCAGCTTAGCCCTATTTCTGCATCTCCCAGTACCCCCCACCCCCAGGGTCTGTCCCGTGGAGATAACGGGGCTGGGGGCCCTCCCAGGGCTCTGCTTCTGCTGCCCAGATGGGGGGTTCTGCTCCTGTTTGCCTCCGTGACGGGGCACGGGTGAGCCATCCGCCAGCACCCAGGTGTCAGCCAGAATGCGAAGCCCCTCCTTGCTATGGGCTGCCCTTGACCTCACTGTCTGACCCGAGCTCCACCAGGCCCCGTCTTTCTCCTGGGTGACTTCTTCTTTCCTCCGCAGTTGTTCCCCGCTGTGCTGCGTGCCATGAAGGGCCGAGCGGCCCGACACTGCCTGACCCAGGAGCTGAACCTGCACGTGCAGCAGAACCGGGCGGTGCTGGACCACCAGCAGTTTGATTTCATCATCCGCATGATGAACTGCTGCTTGCAGGTAGGAGGGGGCTGGTGAGGGTGTCTCTTGGCAAGGAGCTTGTCTCCCCTTGGGGCAGGGATTGAAGTGGGCCTGGGGGTCCTGTGGTGAATCTTGCCACCACTGCTCTCTCCCCCAGGACTGCACTGCCATGGACGAGCACGGGATTGCAGCCGCGCTCTTGCCGCTGGTCACCGCTTTCTGCCGAGTGAGTATCAGCCACGTCCCCACCCCCCGCACGGCCTGCGCTGACTCGGAAGCCCTCGGAGGCTGCCAAGGGACCGAGAGCCAGCGCTCAGCCAGGCCCAGGGCAGACTGTCCCCTCGGTGCAGGGTCCTGCCCGGTAGCGTTCGACCGCTGGCCCGAGGCTCCCGGGGTGGCTGGAACGCCCGCGGGAAGGGTGCACAGGAACTGGGGCTGCTCAGAAGCACCAGCTTGATCTCTTGGTCGAGTTGAGCTGCTATAAAATTCTACCTCCCTTAAAGCACCTGCAGCATGAGGCCTGGGGGGGCTCTGGGTGGGTGCTGGGTGAACCCCAGAAGTTTGCCTGGAGGGGCTCTGATGCAAGTGTCCCTCCTGCCGGGCCAAGGGGCTGTTGCCTTTCCCAGGAGGGAGCGGAGAGCTTGGCACGGAGCTGTGTTTGTGTGAAACTCTCTTCCACCTTCTCCTTCCTCAGAAACTGAGCCCAGGCATCACGCAGTTTGCCTACAGCTGCGTGCAGGAGCATGTGGTGTGGACCAACATCCAGTTCTGGGAGGCCATGTTCTACTGCGACGTGCAGAACCACATCCGAGCCTTGTACCTGGACAACAACGAGGAGAACCATGCAGATGAGGTGAGGAGGTGACAACGGTGACAGTGTCCCTGGAGAGCCGCCACTCTCCCTGCGGGCCCTGAGAGGGCTGTGGAGCCAGGCTGAGGTGTCCCGGTGTGGGGAGATCCCTGTGGGAACCGGAGTGAAGGCGGGCGGGTCTCCTGTCTGTGTGGACGCCTGATGTCTCCTTCCGACTCCTTCAGGAGAGCACGGAGGGGCCGCAGGAAGCCAGGTCTGCCCTGGAGATAGCGTCGGAGCAGCTGAGGCTCTGGCCCACCATGAGCCGAGAGAAGCAGCAGGAGCTGATCCAGAAGGAGGAGAGCACTGTCTTCAGCCAGGCCATCCACTACGCCAACCGCATGAGCTACCTGCTGCTGCCCCTCGACACCAGCAAGAACCGGCTGCTGCGCAGCTCCGGGCTGGGGGACGTGGAGAGTGTCAGCAACAGCTTCGTCACCAACAGGTCAGCAGGGCAGGAAGGCCAGGCCGGGCCGTGCCATGGGGAGGCCAAAGCTCCCTGGGGGTGCCTGGGGCAGCCAGGGTGTTCAGCTGGCGTCAGGATTGATGCGGGTCGCAGGAGTGTTTGGCAGCGAGAGCAGAACCTCTCTTGGGTTCCTATCAAGAAACTCCCCTGGGCTCTGCCTCTCACAGCAGAGGAGAGATGTTCTGGGTTGACTCTTCCCTACTCCTGTCCGGCAGCATCGCTGGCAGCGTGGCTGAGAGCTACGACACGGAAAGTGGGTTTGAGGATGCCGAGAGTTCTGACGTGGCCAACTACGTGGTGCGATTCATCAACCGCTTCGTGGACAAAGTCTGCACGGAGAGCGGGGTCACCAACGAGCACCTCAAGGGGCTGCACGTCATGATCCCTGGTAAGAGGCCTTTGACACCGTTTCCCACAGCATTCTCCTGGCGAAACTGGCTGCTTGCAGCTTGGATGATCGCACGCTTTGCTGCGTAAAAAACTGGCTGATGGCCAGGCTCCAAGAGTTGTGGGGAACGGAGTTAAATCCAGTTGGCAGCCAGTCACGAGTGGTGTCCCCCAGGGCTGGGTTTTGGGTCCACTCTTGTTTAACATCTTTATTGATGATCTGGACGAGGGGATCGAGTGCACCCTCAGTCAGTTTGCAGACGACACCCAGTTGGGTGGGAGTGTTGGTCTGCTCGAGGGTAGGGAGGCTCTGCAGAGAGACCTGGCCAGTCTGGAGCGATGGGCTGAGGCCAACTGGGGGAGTTTCCCTAAGGCCAAATGCCGGGTGCTGCCCTTGGGCCACAACAACCCCCAGCAGTGCTACAGGCTTGGGGAGGAGTGGCTGGAGAGCTGCCAGTCAGAGAGGGACCTGGGGGGGGATTGATAATGAGCCAACAGTGTGCCCAGGTGGCCAATGAGGCCAATGGCATCCTGGCTTGTATCAGCACTAGCGTGGCCAGCAGGGACAGGGAAGGGATCTGACCCCTGTGCTCGGCACTGGTGAGGCCTCCCCTCGATGAGTGGGTTCAGTTTTGGGCCCCTCCCTCCAAAAAGGCCATTGAATGACTCGAGTGTGTCCAGAGAAGGGCAACGGAGCTGGTGCAGGGTCTGGAGCACAGGTGTGATGGGGAGCGTCTGAGGGAACTGGCGGGGTTTAGTGTGGAGAAGAGGAGGCTGAGGGGAGACCTCCTGGCCCTCTGCAACTGCCTGAAAGGAGGGTGCAGAGAGGGGGGATGAGTCTCTTGAGCCAAGGAACCAGCGGCAGGCCAAGAGGGAATGGCCTCAAGCTGCGCCAGGGCAGGGTCAGACTGGCTCTTCGGAAGGATTTCTTTGCAGAAGGGGTTGTTGGGCATTGGAATGGGCTGCCCAGGGCAGGGGGGGAGTCCCCATCCCTGGAGGGGTTGAAGAGTCGGGTTGACCCAGCGCTGAGGGATCTGGTGGAGTTGGGAACGGTCAGGGTGAGGTTCATGGTTGGACTGGAGGATCTTCAAGGGCTTTTCCAACCTGGATGATTCTGGGATTTTGTGACACCTTGCAGCTGTGCTGGGGAGCAGGTGGCTCTGCCATCTCGCTGGGGATCCTCCCAGATCACCACCGGGCTCTGCTCAGGAGATGGTTCTGTCAGAAGCAGTGGGAAGCTCTGGGGCAGGCTGACAGCCCGCTGGGTGCTGGGTAGGGCAGGACTCTGCTTGCAGTCTCTAAGGTCGTGTTTGCCCACAGACATTGTGCAGATGCACATCGAGACGCTGGATGCCGTGCACAGGGAGAGCAAGAGGCTCCCTCCCATCCAGAAGGTACAGACCGGGCCTGCGGCAGCGGGGGAAGGTTCTGGTGCTGGGGGGTGGGATTCTCAAGCCCCCATCCGCAGTCTGCCGGGGCCTGAACTGCCTCTTGTACCATCCCCGTAGCCAAAGCTGCTGCGCCCCAACCTGTTGGTGGGTGAGGAGTGTGTGATGGAAGGGCTCCGCGTGTACCTCATGCCCGACGGGCGGGAAGAAGCTGCTGGAGGAAACATCGGTGGCCCGCCGCTGCTCCCCGCGGAAGGAGCCATCTTCCTCACCACGTACCGCATCATCTTCAAAGGCACTCCCACGGACCCCCTGGGTAAGGGGCCGATGGGCACCACCTCTTCTCTCTTTAGGGGTGGTCGTGCCTGGGGAGGAGGGGGCCAGTAGCGCTCTGGAAGCAGTGGCCACAGCTTGCCTGGCTGCAGGAGCTGCTGATAAAGGCCTCGGGGGTTGCCTGGGGTGAGCGACCAGCCAGGAACTGGGCCAGTACTGGGCCTTGCTGGGGGCTTGCTCCTGGTACTACAAAAGGGGTGGTTGCTCTTGCTTTCCCCCTTTGGTAGATGATAAATTACTCGTGCCCATCCCAGGCATCATCTACAAGTCGCTGTGGGCCACCTCTAGCCTGCTGGTGGCCGCTTTGCCCTCCGGGGCTCTCTGAGGTGGTGGCCTGGCCTCGTGCTGGGCTGCAGCTAACCCGTTGCCGTGTTTGTGCGCAGTGGGGGAGCAGGTGGTGATCCGATCCTTCCCCATCGCCTCGCTGACCAAAGAGAAGAAGATCAATATCCAGGCCCAGGTGGATCAGTTCATCCAGGAGGGTTTGCAGCTGCGCTCGTGCACATTCCAGGTGAGACCGTGGGGGGCTGTGGACTGCTCCTCCCTGCTGCACTCGCTCGGCTGGTGGGACCCAGCAGGTACGTGGCCATGGCTGGTCCTGGCCCCTGGGACACGGTGCTGCCCAGGCTGACGTGGGCTGGGGGTCGTTTTCCTGAGGGAACCAAAAAACCTCTGCAGCAGGTGACAGCGCAGCTGAGGGGACACAGCTGGAGCCCCCTTGGAGAGGAGGGAGTAGGCTGAGGTCCATAGAATTGTCAAATGGTTTGGGCTGGAAGGGACCTTAAAGCCCATCCAGTGCCACCCCCTGCCCCGGGCAGGGACACCTTCCGCTAGCCCAGGTTGCCCAAAGCCCCGTCCAACCTGGCCTTGAACCCTTCCAGGGAGGGGGCAGCCACAGCTTCTCTGGGCAACCTGTGCCAGGGCCTCACCCCCCTCACAGGGAACAATTTCTCCCTTAGATCTCATCTAAATCTCCCCTCTGTCAGTTTAAACCCGTTCCCCCTCATCCTATCCCTCCCCCCTGATGACAAGTCCCTCCCCCCTTTCCTGTAGCCCCTTTCAGTCCTGGGAGGCCGCTCTAAGGTCTCCCCGGAGCCTTCTCTTCTCCAGCTGAACCCCCCAACTCTCTCAGCCTGTCCCCGTAAGGGAGGTGCTCCGGTCGTAGTGTGCAGGAGCAACCTCTTGCTCATCAGCTCAGGGCTCCTTTTCAACTGCTCCGGTGGCTGCTGGAGCCCTGGGAAGGTGTGAGAAGTCCCCACGCGGTGCCCCGGGAGGTGGTTCTGCAAAACCACGTAGCAGCTCTTGGGGGAGAGAAGTACAACAGGGAGAGAGGTCACAGCACGAGTAGTTTTTAAGCATTTTACATCTTGGGGAGACTCGTGGAGGTGGAGCAATGGTGGGAGGAGAGCACCTAAAATGTGCTGTCTGCTCCTTCCCGCCCATCCCCGAGCACGCGGTGACTGGGCACTGGGGCCATCCCAGGAGCAGCGGTGCCGGGCATGGAGCGGTCCCTGGGGTATGGGACAGAGGAGCTGGCACGGAGGGACAGACAGGGCAGCCCCCGGCCTGGCCCGTTGTGGTCCCTGCTCCGACCAGGACTGGGCTCTGCCCCGTGCGGTGGGAAGAGCCTGTCCCAGCCCCGCGGCCTGACCATGCTGAGCACGCCGAGAGCGGCCCTTCAGCCTGCTCCGCTCTTCCTGCAGTTGCTGAAGATTGCCTTCGATGAGGAGGTGGCTTCAGACAGTGCCGAGGTCTTCAGGAAGCACCTGCACAAGCTGCGCTACCCCCAGCACGTGCGTGGCACCTTCGCCTTCACCGTGGGCCAGTCGCCCAAGCAAGCCATGCAGCCCAAGGCCAAGGAGAAGAACCCCTCGCTCAGGTAGCCACACCATGGGGAGCACTGCAGGGCTTCTCCTTTCCCTCCTCCGGCCCACCCTGGCGCTGAGCATCGCTCGCTCCGGAAAAGCTGCAGCACAAATCCTGCGCCGGAGGTGGGGGTTCCCCGAGCCTGCCGTGCTTGGAGCTCAAGATCCCCACTTGTCTCTGGGGGGGACGTGGTGTTCTCAGGATCTGTTTCCCAGCCCCGTGCCCTTCAAACTCGGGGAGCGGGGTGTTTGCTTCGGCCGTGCTCCCTGCCCCGAGGAGGCGGCTGACGGGAGAGGTTCGGGTGGGCGCGGGGGAGCGCGGTGGGTAGCGGCGGAGCTCTGCGCGGCGCCCACCTGCGCCCAGGCCCTGCTCCTGCGCTCGGTGGCTCGGCAAGGCTGCGGCGCTGGGCTCTGGTTGCTGCCGTCTTCGCTCTTGGTGTGCCCCGGCCTCTAAGCGTCTCTCCCGTGTTTGTGACTCAGCTCCCAGCAGGTGACCGATATCTTCCAGGGCCTGACAGTGGGGGTCATGTCCCTCGGGCACCTTGGCCATTCAACCACGTAAGATGCCTTTCCCCTGGGTGGGAGCTTGCGAGGGGACGTTGGCTCAGGCTGCAGCCTTCACTGTTCCCAGGGTTTCTTCTCGCCTGCTCTGCATGCGGCGGGGGCTGGGGCTTCTCCCTTGGCTCTGGCAGGTTTGGGGTGTGCTCTCTCCATGGCAGCCCCGTGGGTGCTCTCTCGGTCATCCCGGTGCCCCGTGGCAGATTCCGGGCGGCGCTGAGGGAGCTGTGCCTGCACCATTAACTTCCGGAGACCTCCAGAGCTGCCAGGCCCAGCTCCAGGCCTGGGCGCCCTCTCAGAAATCGGAACTTGGGAGATGTGCTTCATCACCCCCCTCCCAGTCTGCTTCCAGTGCTCCACACTATCTGCAGATCTCAGTCCTCTGGTTAGACCACCTGCCTGGTCCTAGTCCCCGTGCCTGAGCGTGTGTTATTCCTCGGTCTGAAGGTTTTCCCTCCCTTGGTAGCCGCAGGCAGCAGTTGATTCCCTTCCTGTCTGCTTTGCAAAGCAAATTGAGGCTCCTCCTAGCCTCACTTTTCCACTTATCAAGATGGGGCCATTTCTAGAAATCTTGACATCAGCGTAGCTGCTGTCCTGGGTTGGCCATGGCCCCGTCCCTGCCTGATCCATGTCCCGTGTCTCCTTCGTTTGTTCCCCTCTGAGCCCAGGGGCTCGCCGAGAGGGCAATGAGCGTGAGGTCCTGCCTGTGGGCAGGCCATTCCTGCCTTCAGGAATTCCTGCCTTTGGGAGCTCCGTCCTGCAGAGCCTGGTCTGACTGTGTGGCCTTTCTGGAAGGTCTCCTCCCTTCCCCGCTCGCCCCGGCTGCCCTGGGGCGAGCCCAGCCACGCTCTCCTCGTCCTTTACGTGGCATCGAGCAGGTCACCTGCTGCAGGCTCTGTCCTGCGCCCAGGCTGTGCTGGCAGTGTCCCCCTCCTCCGGGGACGAGCCAGATCGGCGCTGGTGGGACCCATGATGCAGAGGTGACGGCGTTAGAGCCCGGGACAGGGCTGGCGTCCCCTCGGGTCGGGGGGCTGGGGCGTCTGCTCAGCCTGGCCACCCCCTCCAGCCCCCCCAGCAGCCGGGTCCCCCCCAGAAGGGACGTGCTGTAGGCTCTGCCTCGGCTCGGTGCCCTCCTACAGGTGAGGGAGCTGGCAGGTGACATCTCTCCCGCTGTGGTGACAGTGACTTTGGCCCTGCGCCTGTAGCCGGTGGTGAGGGACGCTCCTGTCTCTGCTTTGCTCTCAGTGTGATGGGCGTTGGGGTCTTTAACCCTTTGGGGGCTGCTCTTTGGGCTGTGCTGGGCTGTGGTTGTGCACCGGCAGGGGCAGCTGGGCTCAACCTCTTCTCTGCTTCCAGGACACTCTCCAAAAACCTGGTGAAAAACGCCAAGAAAACAATCGGCCGCCAGTACGTGACGCGAAAGAAATACACACCGCCCACGTGGGAGCAGCGGAGCAGCCAGCACTTCCCAGAGGACAACGAGGATGAGATCTCAGGTGGGGAGCACCCTGAGCAGGGAAGGGGGGGCTGTGGGGAGCGGGACGTTTGCTGCAGCATCTCCTAGCTGGGAGAGGTCCTGGGCGTTGCTCTGCAGGGGAGCAGGTGCCGAGGATTGCTGCCACGGTCGCCTCTCCCAGTTCTCCCAGTTCTCCCCAGTCAGTGACTCGACATGCTGGCAATACCTAACGAGGCCTGGGAGGGGAAGGAGCGCTTTGGTCGGTGGCCTCAGCTCCTCTGGTGAAGCATCACAGATTTAAGCTGCAGCAAGGCGGGTTAGGTTAGACGTGAGAAGAGCTTGGCTGGTTTGAGAGTAACAAGGGACTGGAAGGGACCAAAGTCCTCTGTGTTGACAACCCTCCCGGGGGAAGGCGCCTCAGAGCGGACGTGGATGGGATTTGGGGTGTCAGTGGGGAGCAGTGCCTGCAGGGCTGGGCCGGCATGCTGGACACGGCTGCTTTTGGATCTTCTGTTCACTGAGACTCTTTGGATTCTGCTCCATTTGTTTGCTCCCCTGTTGCTTTGCGGCGCTTCTCAGCTCGAGGTCTGCCGCAAACATTACAAACCTCCGCTGTGTCCATTGTTTAAGTTATTAGCAAAAATATTCAGGCCCAGAAGAGATGCCTTTGAGATCTGTTGTTGTCCTCGGTTCTGGCGTTAGGAAACGCACCTGGAAAGCCACCCGTGGAGAGCAGCCACCCAGGGGTGTGTCTGCCTGGCTGTGATTTTCCCAGGCTGGAAGCCTGGCTGGAGCTGAGGTCTCGCCTGTGCTGCCCCCCACTCCCAGGAGGTTGCCCCCCGCTCCCAGGAGGTTGCCCCCCCACTCCCAGGAGGTTGCCCTCCTCTGAGGGAGGAGACGAGGCCAGTGTGATGGAGCAGCCCTGGGCAGCCTTGTGGTGGGCTGGTCCTCATCCTGCAGTGGTATCAAGCGGTGTGAAAGCACCAAAGAAATCTGCTTTCATGTCACTACCCAGGCAGATGACTTTTCCTTGGACTTTTAACCTCCCAAAGCCCCATCCCCAGCCCTGGGCTTTCAGGTGAAGGGCGTGGGGGGAGCTCCTGCCCTGTCCTGTCTCTGCTGGATTGGGAGATGCCCTCACGTCACCTCCAGCTGCACGTGGGACACCAAGGTCAGACCTGGATTCCCCTTTGTCCTCCGCAGTGTCCGAAGAGATGGACAGAAGCACTTTGACCCCCACCACCACCATCAAACCTTCGGACAAGATGACCATCAACCACCTGGTGGAGCGAGCCTGCTGCCGTGACTACCAGCGGCTGGGGCTGGGCACCCTCAGCAGCAGCCTCACCCGCTCCAAGAACGAGCCCTTCCGCATCTCCACCGTGAACCGCATGTACGCCATTTGCCGGAGGTGAGCCTCAGCGGGCCGAGGAGGGGGGTCTGCAGGGCAGGAGAGGACAGCGGGGGGGGTCTCCCCTGGTTTGTGGGCGCTCTGCCCAGCCTCCGCTCTCTCCCGCAGCTACCCCGGGCTGCTCATCGTGCCGCAGAGCATCCAGGACAACACGATCCAGCGGATCTCCCGCTGCTACCGCCAGAACCGCTTCCCCGTGGTGTGCTGGCGAAACTCCCGCACCAAGGCTGTGCTGCTGCGCTCGGGGGGGCTGCACGGAAAGGGCGTCGTGGGCCTCTTCAAGTCCCAGAACGCTCCTACCGCAGGTGCCCGTCACCCCCTCACTGCCCCGGGCAGCGCCTGTGCCCGCACCGGGCCGCAGACCCCTCCTCGGGCCCGGCGCCGGCGCGGTGATGCCCGCGGCTCTCTCCTCCCAGGCCCCTCGCAGACAGATTCCACCAGTTTGGAGCAGGAGAAGTACTTGCAGGCCGTCATCAACTCCATGCCGCACTACGCCGACGCCGGCGGCCGCAACACACTCAGCGGCTTCACCTCCGCGCACATGAGCAGCTCAGGTGAGGAGCTCGCTCACGGGCTGCGGCGCTGGTGCGCGCGGGGCCCGTCCGTGGGTCGCGCTGTCCGTGGGTCGCGCCGTCTGTGGGTCGTGCCGTCCGTTCCAGGGCCCGGGCAGCCAGGTGAGCCGCTTCCCCGCTCTCCCGCGTCGGGAGGAGGCGGCGGAACCTTCCCTGCGCGCTCTCTGGAGCTCCCAGCCCTCTCTGGGCTTCCGTGGCTGGTGGTGGGGATGGGTTTTGGGCAACCCAGCGGCCCCCGCTGGACCCACGAGCGCTGGGAGCCTCAGCCTGTGCTCGGATCTGGGCCGGGTGGGGACAGACCCCGCGAGCCGAGGTCTCGGTGCCCCCGGCACAGTGGGCAGCAGTGCTCGGGCTCTGCCGCGGGAAGCCTGGGTAAGTCTCTGCCTGCCTTGCCTGCCCTTCGCTGCGGGCAGAGCTGCCGTCCCACCACGCTCCGGTGTCATTCCTCTGGCCTAACCGTTCCACCCCATCTGCGCTGCGTGAGCGGGGCCGGAGGGACCTCCCTGCAGCTTGGGGACGAGGGGACTTGCCAAAAGCCGCTCCGAGGCCTCTCCACTGGTGCGGGAGGATGTGCCCGGAGCCGTGGGGGTGGCAGAGGAGTGACCTGGCCTGGGGGCTGCCCAGCAGCTGGGATGAAGTGCCTGGGGCAGAGCTGCAGGAGGGTTGAGCCCCGGCTCCCACTGCTGCACTGGGTGCCTTTTTTTTTTTTTTTTTTTTTTTGCTGTGGCTCCAGCTGGAGGGTGTCCCGATGTCCCCCGCATGCTGGCCTGGCCCCAGGCGCTCCTGCTTGCTGCCGCTTTCTCTGGCCCCTTCCCCTCCCTCCCGAGCAGTTGTGGGGAAGCAAGGCGGGAGGGCCCCTCCGGAGCAGCCCGGCGAGGCCGAGAGCTGACGTTTTGTTGGTGCCGCAGATTTCTCCGACAAGAGGCAGCCTAAGCTGGGATCGCTCATGAAGCAGGTGATGGGAGGGAAGGACGATGGGCCCAGTACTGTTAGCCACGGAGGTGAGGACGTGCGAGTGGACGCTGCCTCATGGGGGCCTCGCCAAGGCCCCCGGCTCGGGGCAGCTCTTGTAGAGTAGATGCTTCCCCTTTGCTCCCCCCCGAACTCTGCGCCACGGGGCAGCTGCAGGGAGGGAGGGAGGGACCCGCTGCACCACCCCGGAGCCATCTTCATCCCCACCGACTGCTCCGGGCGCTCGGTCGGGGTCCCCGGGTGCCTCTTCCCGCCCGGCCGGCGGAGCGTGGGTGCCCTCGCTGAGTCGCTTTCGTCCTCTCAGGGCTCGCTCACAGAGCTCGGGTCATCACTCTCTCCACCCCCAAGTGCGTGTCGCCGAAGGGCCGCGAGACGCCCCGAGGTACGGTACCGCCGGCCCCTAACCGCCGTCCGGGTGCTAACCTCGACCGACTGACCCCCCCACACACACGCTCCACCCCCCTTCACATGACTAATGCCCCAGTAACACCCCACCTCGGCCCGCTAACGCCTCCACCGAGCATGTCGTGGTGCCAGCGGTAAGTACCAGGCCTGTCCCCACCCCGACCCCGCAGCGTCCTCGCAGGTTTGCTTTGGGCTCCTGGCATGTCCGCTGGTGCCTGGGCGGTGCTGGGGGCCAGGGGCTGGCGGGGAAGGGGCAGATCCCGGGGTGCGGGCGCAGGCTGCGGAGCCGCTGGGGTTTGGGCTCCATATCTACCAGGGCAGGAAATCCTCCAGCACCCAGCAAGGAGAAGGGAGCAAAAGCAAACCTGGTTCCCAGCACCGTCCCGGGGCGCCGGGTGACGGCAGCTCAGCCAACGCTTCCACGGCGAGCCGCTTGCCCCCGTGCCAGCCCGGCTGGGGGGGCCACGAGCCCGCTGGGGACCCCCAACCTGACCGCTGGGCGTCTTGCAGGCAAGTGGGGCAGCATCCGAGCCAGCGGGCGCGTGAGCAGCTACGCCCTGAACATGGAGATCGGGTCGCGCCTGGCCGGGAAGGACCTGCTGGGTGCCCAGCACAACGGCACCCCCTCGGAGCCCAGCTTCCTGCGCCAGCACCGCGCCTCGCTCTACATCATCGGCGACAAGTCGCAGCTGAAGGTGAGCCCCGGGCGCGGCGGCAGCTTCCTCGGGGCAGGGCAGGGGGGGCTCTCTGGACGGTGCTGACTCTCCCCTCCTGCCTCAGGGGGTGAAGCCGGACCCGCTGCAGCACTGGGAGGTGGTTCCCATCGAGGTGTTCGACGTGCGGCAGGTGAAGGCCAGCTTCAAGAAGCTGATGAAGGCCTGCGTGCCCGGCTGCCCCTCCACCGACCCCAGCGTCGCCTACCTGCGCTCACTGGAGGAGTCCGAGTGGCTGTCCCAGGTCAGTGGTCACCCCCCAGCCTGGAGGGGCCCTGCCCCAGACCCTTTGTTGTTGCTCTTCCCTCCTGGTATGGGGGAAATCCGGAGCCCCTCTGCGGGGTGTCCCTGGGGCACACAAAGGGAGTGAGGTTGGGGTGAGGATGTCGTGGTTTAAACCCGGCCGGCAGCTGCTTGCTCAGCCTCCCCGCCCAGGGAATGGGGAAGGAAATTGTAGAGGTGGAGGGAGACTCGTGGGTTGAGGCAAAAAACAGCTTAGTAATTGTGATAAAATAGTGACAATGATAGAAAGTACAGACGGGTAACACCATGCGAATCCTGGCCACCTGCTGACCGATACCCAGCCTGTTCCTGGCCAGCGATCCCAAAAACCCAAATCCCGCCATCACAATTCCAACAGCAGAGAGAACCCCCCTCCTCCTTCCCAGCCACCCCTCCTTTATATACTGAGCATGACATTACATGATATGGAATATTTAACTGGCTAATTGGGGTCTGGTGCTCTGGCCGTGCCTCCTCCCAGCTCCTTGTGTGCACGGGCAGGACGTGGGGAGTTGGAGAGACCTTGATCTCTTGGTTACAGCCGTAAACATCAGCGTGTTATCAGCATTCTCATCCAAATCCCACAGTGGATCCAAAGTACAGCGCTATTCTGGCTACTGAGAAGGAAAATTAATTCTATCCCAGCCGAAACCAGGACAGAGGACCAAGGGTAGAATAGTCCAGAGCACTGCAGTGAGGGACACACAGCTCTGCTCGGGACTCTGCCTGTGGTGTGGGGGTTCAGCCTCCCCCAGGCCTTGCTGTCGCAGATGCAGGGTGCTGCAGTGTCTGAGCACGGGGGTCACAGAATCCCAGAATCATCTGGGTTGGGAAATCCCTTGAAGCTCCTCCAGTCCAACCATGAACCTCACCCTGACCGTTCCCAACTCCACCAGATCCCTCAGCGCTGGGTCAGCCCGACTCTTCAACCCCTCCAGGGATGGGGACTCCCCCCCTGCCCTGGGCAGCCCATTCCAACGCCCAACAACCCCTTCTGCAAAGAAATCCTTCCGAAGAGCCAGTCTGACCCTGCCCTGGCGCAGCTTGAGGCCATTCCCTCTTGGCCTGCCGCTGGTTCCTTGGCTCAAGAGACTCATCCCCCCTCTCTGCACCCTCCTTTCAGGGAGTTGCAGAGGGCCATGAGGTCTCCCCTCAGCCTCCTCTTCTCCAGACTAAACCCCCCCAGTTCCCTCAGCCACTCCCCATAAGGCTCACGTGCCGCAGCCCTGCGCAGCCCCCGTGCTCTGCTCCCTGGAGAAAGGGTCACTTTTATGCCACATCCAGCGAAGGAGTTTCCCTGCACCCTCGTAACTCTCGGCCCTTCCCTTGGCAGATCCATAAGATCCTGCAGATCTCGGTGTTGGTGGTGGAGCTCCTGGACACAGGCTCCTCCGTGCTGGTCAGCCTGGAGGACGGCTGGGACATCACCACGCAGGTAGGAGCCCTCGGGCTGCCCGACACGGCGGCGACCACCCCCCCGCCAGCCCCTCGAGCCCCCCTGTGTCCCCGCAGGTCGTCTCCTTGGTGCAGCTGCTGTCGGACCCCTACTACCGCACGCTGGAGGGCTTCCGCCTGCTGGTGGAGAAGGAGTGGCTCTCCTTCGGGCACCGCTTCAGCCACCGTGGCGCGCAGACCCTGGCCGGCCAGAGCAGCGGTTTTGCCCCCATTTTCCTGCAGTTCCTGGACTGCGTTCACCAGGTGAGCTCCGAGGTGACGCTGCCGCCTCTGCCACGGCCGGGCCCGCTCCCCGAGCGCTGCGGCTGCAGCCTGTGGGTGCTGGGGTGGGGGGGGTCTCATCCGTGCTGCTCCCCACAGATCCACCTGCAGTTCCCCATGGAGTTCGAGTTCAGCCAGTACTACCTGAAATTCCTCAGCTACCACTACATTTCCAACCGTTTCCGGACGTTCCTGCTGGACTCTGACTACGAGCGCATCGAGCTGGGTGAGGGCAGCGTGCGGGGCCCGTGGTGGCTGGTGGCCCGGTGCCTCGCCCCACGTGACGCCCCCTCCCCGCTCTTCCCACAGGCCTCCTTTACGAGGAGAAGGGCGAGCGGAAGAGCCAGCAGGTCTACAAATCCATCTGGGATTACATTGACCGGCTGAACAAGAAAGCCCCCGTCTTCTTCAACTACATGTACGCCCCCGAGGACGGGGAGGTGAGCACCCTGCCCCTGCCCGGGGCAGCCCCCGGGCTCCCCCCGTCCGCCCGGAGCCGAGCGAGAGGCCCCGCCCCGGCTGGGCCCTGGCGTTTGCCCACCCGAGGGGCCTCTGGGGAGGGTCCTGCCACCTCGGGGAGCACGAGCAGAGTCAGGGCGCCCAGAGCCGTGTCCCCGCAGAGCCGCGTCCCCACAGAGGAGTCGGGGGGGATGTAGTGAGGCTGCAGAGGGGAGGGGGTGCCCGAGCTGTTGCTGCCAAGGTCTCGTTTTGGGCTCTTCACCCCCACGAGCTGGGAACATCCTTCCTCAGGGTCAGGAGGTGGCAGCTTCTGGGGGCTGCGCTCTGCGGGTGCGGCCGGGCTGCTCGGAGCTCCCGCTGGGCCTGGGCTCCATCTCAGCCAAAGCTGGGAGCTGCTCTGCCCTTCTCCGGCCCAGCATTGCCTTTTCCTGACCAGCCCACAGCCTTCCAGCTTCCACTGCCTCTTGTTACTGGTCAGAAAGCTTCGCCCTCAGGGAAAACTCCTCGTGAAGGGACTGATTCCCTCCTCTGGACAGATGGTCCCTGCAGCGTGGCCGGGGACCTGTCCTGCCTGGAGGCTGCTGCCCTTCCTGAGCGTAACCCCACCGCTTCCGCAGGTGCTGAGGCCGTACAGCAACATTTCCAACCTGAAGGTGTGGGACTACTACACGGAGGAGACGCTTTCCGAGGGCCCCTCCTACGACTGGGAGCTGGCGCAGGGGCAGCCGGAGCACGTGGAGGAGGCGGATCGGCAGGACACTGGTGCCCCCCAGACAAAACGCAAGATCATCTGGCCCTGCTACGACAACCGCGGCCGCGTGGAGCCCGACGCCATCTCCAAACTGCTGGAGGTGAGCGCCTCAGCCTCGCCATGGTGTCCCCACAGGGCGGGGGGACGCTGCCCCGTGCACCCCCTGTGACCGGGGACTGAAGTTGGAGTTGGTTGAGTCCCCAGGACAGGGACAACAGTGCTGGCGTGGGGGTGTCTCATCCCCTGAATCTCCCCCTCAGGAACTGCACAACTTGGAGATGGAGCTGGGGCAGGTCCCAGAGCGCTGGAAGGACACGTGGGACAAGGTCAAAGCTTCCCAGCGCACCGAGGCGCGGCCGGAGGGCAGCCGGGTAGGTGGGGGCTGAGGTGGGGGGGGATGGCATTCAAGGCCATTGAATGACTCGAGCGTGTCCAGAGAAGGGCAACGGAGCTGGTGCAGGGTGTGGAGCACAGGTGTGATGGGGAGCGGCTGAGGGAACTGGGGGCGTTTAGTGTGGAGAAGAGGAGGCTGAGGGGAGACCTCCTGGCCCTCTGCAACTGCCTGAAAGGAGGGTGCAGAGAGGGGGGATGAGTCTCTTGAGCCAAGGAACCAGCGGCAGGCCAAGAGGGAATGGCCTCAAGCTGCGCCAGGGCAGGGTCAGACTGGCTCTTCGGAAGGATTTCTTTGCAGAAGGGGTTGTTGGGCGTTGGAATGGGCTGCCCAGGGCAGGGGGGGAGTCCCCATCCCTGGAGGGGTTGAAGAGTCGGGTTGACCCAGCGCTGAGGGATCTGGTGGAGTTGGGAACGGTCAGGGTGAGGTTCATGGTTGGACTGGAGGAGCTTCAAGGGCTTTTCCAACCCAGATGATTCTGGGATTCTGGGTGTTCGCTGCTGCAGCCAGGGGCCGAGGAGGGGTGCTGGTGCCAGGCCCCCCCATCTGGGTGTGCCTGTGGGGTGCAGGGCTGTCCCCCCTCCTCACGCTGTGCCTTCTGCTCCCCGCAGACCCCCAGCTCCCTGCTGATGTCCTCCGGCCTCTCCCACCACCGGCGCTCGCTCGGCGTCTACCTGCAGGAGAGCGGCGTGGGCTCCACCCTCAACCTCAGCCTCGACAGCGACACCAGCAGCACCTCCACCCCCTCCAGCGGGAAGCAGGGCGGCCGCAGGAGCACCAGCACGCTCTACAGCCAGTTCCAGATGTCGGAGAGCGAGAACAGGCAGGCGGGGGGGGCTTGGGGTGCCGGGGGGTCCCTCCCTGGGGCAGGCGGAGGTGTGTGGGTCCTGCGGAGCCCGGACCCCCGTCGCTTCTTGTCCCTTCTGCCCTGACACACCCCTCGCCCCCACAGGTCCTACGAGGGGTCGCTGTACAAGAAAGGGGCCTTCATGAAACCCTGGAAGCCTCGTTGGTTCGTGCTGGATAAAACCAAACATCAGGTACTGGGAGGGGTGGGGGGGAGCCTCGGGGTCCATCTGTCTGTCCATCCCCCTTGCTCTCCCCGGGCTCTGACGCTCGGGCTCCCCCCGCAGCTGCGGTACTACGACAGCCGGATGGACACGGAGTGCAAAGGCGTCATCGACCTGGCCGAGGTGGAGTCCATCACCCCGGGGACCCCCACCATGGGGGCCCCCAAGACGGTGGACGAGAAAGCCTTCTTCGATGTGAGTGTGGCCTTGGCGGGGGGGGGGGGGGGGGGGGGGGGGGGAGGGGGGAAGGAGCTCGTCCTGGCCCCCTGCTCCGGGTGCAGCCCCGCTCACCCTCCTCCTCCTCTCTCCTCCCCTGCAGCTGAAGACGACAAAACGAGTTTACAATTTCTGCGCCCAGGACGTGCAGCTCGCCCAGCAGTGGATCGACCGCATCCAGAGCTGCTTGTCGGACGCGTGAGGCTGGCTCAGAGGAGTCTCTATTCCAGGCACTGAGTCTCTGCGTCGCACAGAGGCAGCGCCCGGGCTGTGACTGACTGGGACGGGGGGGGCCAGGCGGCCTCCCTTCCCCCCCCCCCGTGGGCGTGCTGTGCTGGGGCACCCCCGGGCACAGGATCAGGATGTTCCCGCTGGTGGGACTGTGTCGTGCAGGAATTCTTCGCGTTGAAGCAGGCTGGGGGGTGGCGGGAGCCTGTCCTCTCCCCCCAGGCCTGTCTGAGCCCTGTAATTAGTGTCCCCTCTGTGCCCCCCCCCCCGCCCCCGCGCCGGGCGGCGCCGCTCCCGCTCTCTGTGGCAGCAGGGGCGTGTCAGCTGGCAGGAGGTGGGGGGGGCACCTCCCCTCCACCCACCCCGTGCTGCTGGAGGAAGCGGGAGCTGCCTGCCTTGTCCTGCCCGCGCTCGCATGGCTGCCTGAGCATCCGCGGAGGTGGGGGGGACCCGGCCCTGCCCCCTCCCTGCCCTGAGCCTGGCCTGGGCTTCGCTCCCGTCTCGCTGGAACTGGGGGCCGGTGGTCGCGGGGGTGACACCTGCCCCAGCCACTGTCCCCCGGGCAGCCGCGGGCAGAGCGACCGGCCCTCCAGCCTCACACCGGAACCGAGCACGGCTCCGTGGCTGCGGGGGGGGGCTGTGGCTGCTCCCTGTCCCGGTGGGGGCACGGTCTCTACCTCCGCAGTCAGGCTGTCCTGGCGGGGGGGACACACACATTCCCCCGCGGGAGGTGCCAAACGCTGCACCCTGGGTGCCCTGGCTCGGTCCCTTCTGTCCCCCTGGTACGGGGGGGGGGGGCAGGACCAGACCGGCCTCTGTGGCCCAGGGTCTGGGACAGGCCGGGCACTGGCCGCTGCCCACCCCCACCCCCCCCCCCCCCCCCCCCCGATCTCTTTGCACAGGTCACCCCCCCGAGCCCTCTTGTGGGATGGAGGGGGCAGCCCCTTCGGGGGGCACCGCACAGCGCTGCCCTCCTCTCCCCACCGCCTCAGGGCTCTTCCCTTCCCCGAGCCCCCCCGTGTCCCCCCCGTGCCTGTGCTCTGCCCGTGCTGGCAGAGGGGTCCCAGCAGGAGACGTGTGTGTCCCCCCTGCCCCGCCCGCTGCCCCGCTCGTCGCTGTCGCAGTGTCAGTGCAAAAGGGGAATCTCGGTACAGAAACGGCTCCTGTAGCACCTCACCCCCCCCCCTGCACTGGTGTGAACGCGGCCGGGTTTGCCCCCCCCCCCCAGGTGTCGCGGGGACCCGCTGCTGGACGGGAATCGGCCTCTGCCGCCCTCCTGCCTCCCCCGAGCTCGGCCAACTCCTCTCCCTGTCTTGTTTTTAAAGGAGTACAATGTTTTATTTCAGTGCAGAGATCTTTGTACAGTCTTACCCCCCCGGTTCCCCTCTTTGTTCTATTGTACAATAATGGCTGTGGCAGGTAGCTGGTGTAACATGGAGGTTTTTGTAACTTACCTGAGCAGTTGTAGATTATTGAAGTTTCTGTACATTGTGTCAAACATACAGAGTCCTTGTATTGTATTGTGCCTAGAGGAAAAAGGTTATTATATAAAGAGAAAACTAACTGAATTTAATAAAAAAATTAATATGACACCTGCCCCTTTGCCTCACTGCCACCGGTAGCAGCTGCCCCCCCTGGGCGCTGGGGGAACCACAGGACCTGGGCTCAGCTCCTGCGTCCTCGGGGGCAAACAAGGGCTTTTTCCTGCCCCGTCCTACCCCCTCCCGCTTCTTCTGTCGGGTTTTACTGTCTCCGAGGGACTCTGGGCCAGGCTCAGCTGTGTTGGTTTGCTCAGGGGTGTTTGTTAGGCCCAGCCTAGGCTCCGGTTTGGCAGCAGAACCACTTCCCCCGGCTCAGGCTACACTGTCAGCCCGTGCCCCAGCTCCAGCCCAGCCCACGCATCCCCGCTGAGCCAACGGCTCTTCCCCGGGACCAGCAGCACCGCGACACCGCGGGGCAGCAGCAGGGGATGGGAAACGCCGTTAAACTGCAAAGAAACTGAAACCCAACGGTGCCGGTTCTCAACCCGCAGCCTGGGCCTGGCTCTCCTGGAACAGCCCAGGGCAATGCTTCGTTAAACACAGACCCGTGACTTGGTGCGGCCGCCGCGAGGCTGCTCCGGGCTGCAGCCACCCCGACGGGGACCCCTGGGAAAATGACAGGGCACGAGAGGAGCTTCGGCGCCATCACAGAGTCCTGACCCGTCACCGCCTTGAGCCACAAAGCCAGCAGCTTTCTTCAGCGTGAAGAATTGAGGATTTTGGCACAAGAAGCCATGGGATGGAGAATTTCTTACATTGAATCATGTCAGCTGCAACACGAAGGCACCAGCTACGTACAGAGGCAAACATCTGGCAAAGGTGCTGACGGCCGAGGCCAGGGCTTTGCAGGCTGCCAGGCCCGGCCTGGGCAAAGACTAAACCGGGGCGAGCAAAAGCACCGTCCGGGCTGGCAGGAGAGCACCGGCCCCTTCGGCGCCGCTGCCAGGAGCCAGAGGGCTGCAGGAAGCCCCCCGAGCCCCCCTGCAGGCCCAGCAGCCCCCCGGGGTGTGTGGGGGGAAGAATCCCGCAGGTTTGTGCGGGCAGCACCCTGCCTGTGCCCGCTGCCTGCCTCCTCAGCCCTGCCTGCGCCGGGGCCCAAGTGTGAGCGAAGCCGCCCCGCTCACCGAGCAGAGGGGGGGACGCAGCACGGTGGGGGCTGCGCGTGTCCTGCAGGATGGAGGAATCCACCACCGGCACATGAATTTTGAGCTTTTATTGATAGTTGGAATTTACAGCCTAAAACTGACAACATAGAGAGATGCAGACTTTTTTTTTTTCTTTTTCTTTTTTCTTTCTTTTTTTTTTTTTTTTTGTTTTGTACAAAAACAAAAACCAAAATAACCAAAAGCCACCAGCATCAGATTTACAATATAAAAGTTTTGACAGTAGAGAGACTAAAGTACATCTGGAATTACTCAGAAAAATAAACAGGGAAAAAAGGCAGTAATTTAAAATTTGTCCCTCATATATACACATAGATACACAGACATTGCTTACAAAGACCCGGTTTCAACATTTAAGGGCAGTAGGCATCATGAGAAAAAAAGGCTCCCCTACGTCATTGCACTAAATTAATTAACCCAGGTGGGCACCCCCCTTTGCCACCCCTTCCCGGCTTGGAGGAAAGGCCACGGGAAGCTGGGACGGGATTTCCCCAGGCCCGGGCTCAGCGAGGACCCTCCCCACACCAGCCACACTCCCGCTGCGGCCGCGGCAGCAGCCCCAGGGCTCTGTCCGTGCAGGCGAGTGTTTCTTATTGCTATACAGAGTGCATCTCACCTACCAGCCACCCGTCTACGCGGTGGGATTTTTTAAAGGCAGAGATTCAGCCCCTAACTCTTGCTTTTCTGGCCAGGCCACCCGGGCGCCTGCACACAAACCCTGCCCCGAGCCGCGGGACCCTCCCGACAGCGCTCAAGGGGCCAGCGGCAGATTTTCAGGGGGACTGGAAACGCCACACCTGGATTTTCAGCAGAGCGGGTGCAGAGCTACGCTGAAAAGTTGGTACCCAGAGGTGAGCCCGAGCACTGCAAAATCCAGCTGTCAAACGCCTTCATGCCCCAGCCCCGCTCTGCCCACGGCTGCAGCGCCTTTGCCCTGCTCGGACTTAAAGCGTCTCCCGTGCCGGGGCCCGGGGAGGTTTCACCCCATGTCCTGGACTTGAGCTCTACCTCGGTGGGGACACAGGGACCGCAGGTGGCTGTCCCCACCGTCTTCTCCCAAAATGAGTGGCCGCAGTGAAGAGCAAAGCCCGGGAGCGGGGCCCGGCCGTGGGCACCCTGGGAGGGTCCCGCACCCCCCCCCCCCCCGCCCCTGCTGGAGCTCTGCTCCCCTCGGATGAACCTGCCAGCTCCCAGGCTCCGACCAGCATCGCAGTGTCACCACAGCCTCCCGCTTCTCCTGGAGATGAGTAATCTTTTAAAAAAAAAACACCCACAATTGTTTTGGCATTTCGGGTCCTTTGGCCTAAGATGGCAACTGGTGGATTTTCTAGGGCGGACAGGCCTTAAATAAGTGGTTTGTGCTAACAGTCAAAAAGCCAAACGTTTCCAATCGCCTCAAGTCTAAACTGCAGCCTAATGCCAAACAGGAAAGAAACCGCTGGAGGTTACGGAAAAGCCCCAGAGAAGCAACTCCGGAAGCTCCAATTCAACAGACCGTGGACCAAGATCGGGTGGCAAAGAATATTTAATATTCTGGTTACTTTAAATATGCTAAGTGCAAATTAACTGGTTAAACGGTGGTGTCCTGTTGAGTTAGGGAAATCAGAGCCTAAAAAGGAAGTTTCTGTTTGTCCGAGCAGATAGACCCTATAGTAAAAAATATCATTAGAACCATGGATATTTCATGTGCAATAATACCTATTACCCACCCCACGTAGAACACGTGTGCGTGCGTGTGTACATGTATGTACAAGCACACAGATGTACACACGCGCGCGTGACGGCTGCCTTAAGCACTGCCGAACTGATCTAGTGCCAGTACTCGGGTTGCGTTAAAGAAAAGGTTTACAAAAGATCAGATCAAGAAAAAGGTTTCTATAAAACTTTACATTTCAACTGAAGCTGCTCAGCTAAATTTTAAACACTGTCAAAACCCGGTTTGGATACAAAAGGCAAAGACAGAAACAGACAAGGAACAAAAGTTAAAAATCAACGACCTTCTTTTCCATGAGCCTCACTGAGAAAAACGCCAAAATGAAAAACACTCTTGAGCATTTTTTTTTTCTTTTTTCAGTCTGAAAACACAGCTTTACCTACCTAGAGAAAATGGCAACAAGTATAAAACAGTACTTTATTTTGAACTGAAAAGCCCCTACCACGTCATTCCGGTCTCACGCCTCAGGCCAGGGGACGTGAGTCCCCAGCGAGTCCTGCCCTCCCCAAACCTTCCTCCATGTGCCCCGTACCTTGGATTTTTGTGTTTGTACCAATGAACAAGCTGTTTTAGAAGGTGCACACTTACTAATCAAGAAGTTATATGCAAACCCAAAAAGCTCTGAGAAAAATAGGTTTAAGGTAAATTTAGAAATATATATATATATATATATATATAAATAGTCCCTATATACATTAACAACCGAAGATGAAGAGCGAAGGGAGGGAATGAAGAGCCAAGGACGTGCAAACCCAGTGCTCTCCGGCCAGCAGCTCCCTGCACCCTCCCGGGCTCTGCTCCTGCCCGGCCCAGCGCAGCCCCCGCCCCCTCACAACCCCAACTGCCTTTTATCAGGCACAACCTTCTGCAAGCGGAGGAGAGCTGATGCTTTGAGAAGAATTTACAAAAATACAGGAAAAAGATTTCAGGCACAGCAAGCAAATGGAAGTGTATTTCTCGCTTCTAAATCTGCTCTTTAAATCACCAACAAGGCCGGCAGAAGAAATAATTTTCTTCCTTGAAATCCCAACAATTCTTTTAAAAACCACAAGGTCTCATCTGTTCTCTTCTGTCCCGTGGTCTGAGCCCACCAGTCCCGGGTCGCTGACCTCCTCAGCCAAGCAGGAAACCAACCAGGAGAGTTAACGCTCCCGTGGACACTGTCAAAATCTCTACACCCAGCGGGGTGGGGGTGCTCACCTGATATTTCCACACTGGCCGTTAAGTCCGTCCGCAGCGACCACCGCAAGGGCTCTGGGCCGCTCCGACACCAACACGCCGCCTTCCCCGCGCGCCAGCCCTGGGGGAAGCCTCACTCAGCCGCCGCCTTTGCTTCCAGGTCCGGTTTTAAGGGTGGATTAAGCCTACGTACGCCAAGCCAGCACATCAACTCAAGCCCTGAGCCCCTCCCCGGGGCTCCCTGCCCGCCCCAGCTCCGCCAGCCCAGCCGAGCACACCTCGGGAAACCGCAGGAGGACGACAGCAGGTTTTTACGCCCAACCTGAGCTGAGCACAAACGAGCTGGTAAGCCCAGACCAGCAAGGCCCGTGCTGGCAGGTTGTGGTGGGTCGGGGCAGCTCTTGGCCAAGGATGGGCCGTGTCACACCGGTGACACCAGCCACGGCACACCTCGCGCCAGGGCCGCCCCGTCAGCGACCTGCCGACAAGCGAGGGCTTCGCTAAGCCCAGATCCTTCTCCCTCCCAGGGCACCTGGTAGCTACAGCATCAGAAAACCTTCAGAAATTCGGATTTCGGCAAAGACCTGCATCTCCCAGGATGTGAGAGGCTGCGGATTTGCAGGGTCCCACCGAGGGGCAACGCTCCGTAAATACAGCCCCAAACCGCCCAGCTGGCTCGTGGCGAACTCAATGGCCGGAGCAAGGTCCAGCTCGAGCGCGCACCAGTTTAACACAGAATGTTTTAATGGTTCCATTATTTTCAGTTACACTGGTATCGTGCTGCTACGAAAGGCAGGGGCAGTTCTAAAAGGGGGAAGGCTTGTCAGCAGCTTCTCGGGTATTTCTCAGTGACTGTTTTGCAGAAAAATTGCTTTTCATTCAAAAAACAAAATTCGGATGAGGAATATTTATATTTCATAAGGGGAAGATATTTACATGCCCATATTGACAAATGAGGTTTTAATTTAAATTACACGTTAAATAATAAAATATATATTAAATACTAGTTATATTTAAACACAAAATTACGTATAATCAATTTCTTAGGTGCTTTTAAGCATAATTTAACACTTGGAGGACAAATTCAATGTACATTTTTCAGCTGGAGATCAGTAAAACATTCTGAATAGACAGCAGGACGTACACCAGATTTACCTTCACTACTCCCCGCTCAGCGCTCTGCCGCACTAGCCACCACCGCCGCCTCGTTTCTACAATCCTTTCAAAAAAGGAGCCTGTTCTCCTCGTCCTCACCAGCAACCCCCGGAACCTTCCGCGTGGAGACGGCAATTCCCTCCCCTCTGCCACCCTCCCGACGCCCCGCGCGCCACCAGCGCAGCCGCTCGCTGGGGGTCGGCCCTCAAACTGCCTCCGCGACCCGACTGCCTGCCGAAGCCCCCGCGGAAGGGGAAGGGGCCCTCACTGCGGCCCCCCCGGGACGAGGGGCTCGCCCAGGAGCTCGCTGCAGCCAGGACGCTCGGCCGTGGCGCCGGGGGCGGTACCAAGCGGCGCAGGCAGCCGTGAGGTTGGGGAGGCGCAGGAGGAAGGAAGAGCACAAGGAACAGAAATACCTTTTGTCGGGGTCTGGATGGATGTAAGGCACTCGAACAGTGGGGGATTTGAAAATCGTTGTTATTATTATTATTACAGCGTGGGATCCTTCCGCGCATCACGTTCTCTTGCCCTGCTTCCTGGCTATCTGGAGATGAAACGTGACTTGGTTCCAACGCTGGAATGAGAAGAAATTACTCCTTTCAACTAAAACAAAGGCACTGGTGTTTTTGTATCTGGGATTTTTATTGCTGACTGTTGTTTTGCCCTAGAGACAGTTTGCTCCTCCAAGGGCACTCGGTCATCAGCTGGAACACAACCAGGGCGAGCTCCCCGCTGGAGCAAGGACGGGGTCTGGGATGGGATGGGGACAGCACGGCGAAGGGGGGGGGCCAAACCCGACCCCAGCACGGCCGAGCAGGTGACCGCGACCTCCAACCCCGCGGGAGGTTCCTGTCGGTGCCACGAATGCACCCCGGCACGAGGACACTGCCGCACGTACTGGGGGGAGGAGGCGCTCCGGCCCCTGGCCCCCGGGACAGACCATTTCAGGGAAGGCAGCCCATGGAAGGGTGGTCTTGTGGATTTGTACCGTAGAGGTGAAGGAGAAAAGAGTGAGAAATGAGACCAACTGAGATCACACACAGAGAATAGGCTCTATCCCAGCCGGGAGCTGGGATCTACGCAAGCACAAGCGCCTTTTCGCGGCGAAGTCTGAGCAGATGCACTGACAGAGGCAGAAGGGTTGTTCAGGGGTTCACAAGGGAACCAGCAGGAGTGACGGATGTGACAAATGGAAATCAATTACAAATTAATAGGATACATGTCACAAGAAGAGAAGTTTCTG
This sequence comes from Strix uralensis, assembly GCF_047716275.1. NCBI lineage: Eukaryota > Metazoa > Chordata > Aves > Strigiformes > Strigidae > Strix > Strix uralensis. Next base: position 667,489 of record NC_133976.1, read on the forward strand.
CAAGGAAACAAAGGAGTCCCCAGTACTTTGAACCCTCCCACCCCATGCTTTGGCCAACTTGTTTTAAGAAAGAAAGAAAAGTCTGTTCAAAGTCTCAGGCAAAAAGAAAACAGTGCTTTGAAAGTGACTGTGAAGATATTCTTTACAGAGATAATGTTTCTACTTCATCCGTAGGAACTGAATGCTGAATTAACTATCACAATTTACTGTGTTAATTTACTAAATACTTTTAACTTCTAACGTTCTCATGTAACATGCATATTTTCATGTGATCCATATGTTACAGCCAAAATTTACATAAATTCAGAGCATGAGGTAATTAATGGTTTTCTTTACGTTCTTGGGTTCTGAAGGAGTAAGAATGCAGAACTTTACACGTGTACCAATGCACTTTAAGGCAAGTTTCGTGCCCGGGGTTACGCCAACCGGTACCGGCCTGCTCAGAAAACCAACAAAGCCCCCAACAAGGCCCGTCCCTGCTCCCCACGGCGCTTTGCCTGTTCGCCCTTTGAAGGCTTCGAGCGGACGCACCTGGAGAGGCGGCAACGTCTGACCTTGGGGGAGAAGAGAAAACGTGATTTTCTGCATAAAGCCGTTTTTCCAGATTGTCCTGGCAAGTCAGTCATGGTTTGGTGCCTAAGCCTTAGTCTGAAGATGAGATGAGCAGGGAAAGTTTCGGCGCAAAGTCACCACCAACGCGAGGACCGCGGAACCGGCCGCTGCTCCCAGCACAGCAGCACAGCCCTCCCCTCGCCCAGCCCCCGGGGCTGGGAGCGCCCCGGTGACTCTCCAACACCCATTTAAGCCCTCGCGGACACAGAGATGCGGCTCTGCAGGCGCTCGGCCGCGCTGGCAGCAGGACGGAGCAAGGCCAGGACCCAGCGCTGGCTGGCTCAGATGCAACGTTCAGCGTTTTGGCAACGGATTTTCTGTGGGCTGACCAGTGAGTGAGAAATAGTTTCACGCTGTACACGATGAGCAGCTTTCAATTAACGTTTGCTGTGCCTGTAGTTAATTACATCTTAAATTTAGTTCCATTAACAATCTGGCCTGGGAGATGCTTTCGCAGCGTCTGGCAATGGCATGCTTCACCGCAGAAGACAAGCTTACTCAAAATCCACCAACAGTGGGAGATTCTCTACAGCATTTCCAGAATTCCTAGAAAGTTCTGAAAAACTAGCTATGAGCATCAAAATTACACGATAAAAGATTTTTCATAGTTTACATCTGTCCAAACAATTTGAGCAAATAAAAAATAGATGGGGAAGGATTTGTCCTTTATAAAAGCCCCCCAACTTCAGGGAGAGAAAAAGGATTCTTCTCTCCTGATCAGCATCAAATATAAAAATACATTTTACATATAGGCATATTTCACTAACGTTTTTATATTTATGTTGTGAAAGGTGACAGCTAACAGTCACTAGGAAATACAGTTAATTTTTGTACAAAAACAAACAGGGAGGTCGGACTGGTCACCACAATGCCCTTCTAAGTAATGAGGTAAGTGAGTTTTAGATGAGATAAGCTAACATACAGGAGACAAATTGGTTATTTTCTGTATTCAAATTTGTCAGAAAGTTCGTATGAAATGTACACAGGAAAACGCCTGCTTAGGTTTACTTGGAACTTCCTACCAGCTGGCACGTTGTCAGCAGCTACCACGGAGGGAAACCATTATCAAAAATCCCTTTCTCACCCCAAACGAACCAGCGCTCACTATCAAGTCAGAAACTTTAGCCAGTGTGAAACCCACAGGAATTGTATCAAACCCATTTTCCAAAGAATCTTAAAGTTTCACTGAACTGAATTTTAAAGATGGTCTAAAAAGTACCTCTAAGTTGTCCATTTCTGCTACCCAAGACCTATAAAAATAACAAATGAAGCGTAATTCTGGAAACAAGCTAAGGCACTGTCTGTAACTAAACTAAGAATGTGTGGTTCCCCTGACTGGAAAGACTTATTTTTTGCAAGTTGTCATGCAAAGGTAAAATTATTACTTCAAACTTCATCCCGAATTATTTTAAAAATCGGTAATAATGTAAAACCTGTGCTTAGAGCTCCCCGTGCACATGAGATTCTGGGCTCTGCTCTGACTCGGTGAACACACTGGTGCAACCTCACCGGGAAATGATACTTTACTCTAAATGTCTCTTTCTAAGATCGAACGTACAAGCGGGTTTGGGTTGTTCTCGAGTTTGGGGCTCTCTTTTGCTCAAAAAAAATGTTTCTTGCTTTGGTGGAGAAACTAACAATGTAGATATCTTCTATCCACAAAACAAAGACTGCGAAAACGACACAGTTATTAAGAAAAGGGGAAAAGAAGTCACAAAGTCAGTCTTAGCGCATCTTACAAAGGTTGCACCATCCGTTTCCAGACCCCAGAGCTCTCCCCTCGTGTGCCGGGTGCCAGCAGCGAGGTATTCGGCGCCTGCAGACACAACCGAGCTCTACTCGGGCTCCGCTTTCTGAGGACACAGGCTCTGAGGGGGCTGATCTGAAAAGAAAGAGGTACCTGTCGCAACTGCAAAGCGCCACAAACCCGGGTTTAACCTCAGCAAAGGAAAAAATCCTGCTGCCACCTGAACAGTAAGCTATTGAATCAAACAGAGAACAGTTACAAATAAATGCCTAAGCCCTAGATTTTTTAAAGACACATATTGCTGCACTCAATGTCAATACACTCAGGAGCCTCTAAAGCCAAGGTTTTAGTTTAATTAGCTTTCAGAGAGCCTTCAGCTCTTCCCTGCCCACATTGCTCTTGAAAATAAACCTAAATCCCTCCAAGCCTGGCGTTACCCATATTACACCCAACCATACTCTGGATTACATGGTGGTTTGAGTAATAAGGCTTGAACAAATCCTTTTCCACCCTGATTAGGGAAACCATGCAAGTTAGGCCAAGGCTAGAAAAGAAAGAAGCGGTAGCACAAGATGCGCTAAGGAGCGAGGTAACAGTAATGCAAAACGTACTCTGCAAGGACAGTAAAACCACCCAGAAATGGGCAGCACCACCAATTTACAGTTACAAGGCTACTGTGAATTTTCCGTGTACAGTGCTAAATGCAACGTGTCCTAGTTGAAGCCAATTAACAGTAAAGCGCCCGAACGCCACGTCGTGAGGATGGAGACACCCAAGTACAGCTCTCCGTTCTTCTTCAGTTCTTTCCTACGCATCAAATTTGGGGCTTTTTTTTTGGTTTTTTTTTGGTTTTGTTTTTTTTTTTTAAGTAAAGCTCCCATACCATGCAATCTGAACAGAAAGCTGTAAGATACTCACGCTGAGAGAGTTGGGGGGTTCAGCTGGAGAAGAGAAGGCTCCGGGGAGACCTTAGAGCAGCCTCCCAGGACTGAAAGGGGCTACAGGAAAGGGGGGAGGGACTCGTCATCAGGGGGGAGGGATAGGACGAGGGGGAACGGGTTTAAACTGACAGAGGGGAGATTTAGATGAGATCTAAGGGAGAAATTGTTCCCTGTGAGGAGGGTGAGGCCCTGGCACAGGTTGCCCAGAGAAGCTGTGGCTGCCCCCTCCCTGGAAGGGTTCAAGGCCAGGTTGGACGGGGCTTTGGGCAACCTGGGCTAGTGGAAGGTGTCCCTGCCCAGGGCAGGGGGGTGGGAACTGGATGGGCTTTAACGTCCCTTCAACCCGAACCATTTGACAATTCCATGATATGATTCCACAAACAAGGGGCTATTTTTCACCCACTTTTTCACTTGGTGTTTAATGGCCCATGATGCCCACACCAGAGAACTCCCCTGCGCCGCAGGCCAACAGCCACGCTCCTGGATCATGAACCTGCATCGTACTGCACAGCCCTTTCCACATTTCCCCTACTGAGTGCTCTCCCCTAGCATGCAGGGACTGGGATAAGACTAAGAAATTGAATTTCACTTCAGGGAGAAGCATCTTCACGTTCTATTTTAAAGCTGGGCTTGGCAAAAGAGCATGTAAGTGCATTACACTTGCATTGTGGGAACTCGCAACCAGAGATACAGACACTTTCAGAACAATGGAGTACGTGGCAGAACAGGATTTCAGAGAACTGATGCCAGGGGAAAAAAACCCAACAAACAAAACAATCAGCACGCCATTGTTTCATTTTGTCTCTTTTTTCTAACGACAGCAAAATCTGTAACAACAAAATCAATTGTATGTAATTTCTGAATATGATTCAGGGTGAGATTGTTGCTTTGGGGAGAGCAAGAGGAGAAGAAAACCTGTTCTTTAAGTGACTGAAAATTGCAAGATAAGCTGCTACATGGCATCAAAAAAGACTGCACAAATCCTGAATGATCTTATTTATCAAGTATAATTCATCTGGCAGCCAGGATGCAGGGCTCTCTCAGGAAGCCTCAGTGGACAAACTGCACGGTCAGTACCAGAGTACTTCAAGAATTTGTTGCACCTCTTCCACCACGACCGACAAACCGCTTTGGCCGTCAACACTGGCAGAGACTGGGGGCCTCTGCCATAGAGCAGCTGTTTCCCCTACGAGATAAACCGAACAACTGCAGAAAGCGAGGCTCGCTCAGCTTTACTGTGATTATCACTGCAGTAAGACAGTGCTTAGCACAACAGAAGGCAAAGTCTAAAAAAACCTTATTATTAAATCCTGACGAAAACACTACGGAAGGCAGTTAAGAGGGTCAGACAAGAAGCCCAAAGAAAGAGGCGTGAAAACCAAAAGCCCTAGGACGGGGCTCCAGAGCCCCAGGCTGTATTCTCAGGCACAGCTCGAACTGGGCAGGAGGGAAATGGTCTTTTCCAACCCGAATGATTCTACGATTTGATGAAATCAAGGCGCTTTGTGGCTGGAAGGATTAAGCTGAGGCTGAAGCACTAAGGAGCATGTGGTGTAAACCTTTAGTGAGCGGCAGTACGATCTGCTGGAAGTTATGCCACTGATAAACAATGATTTCAACTACAGCTCAATGGCTAATTTTTGGAAAAATGATTTGGGGATGCCAGTAAACAATAAAGCCATTTAATTTTTTTTCCTTTAGGTATGTTATTTAGGAACGTCCCCTAACTTTCATCCACCTTGCACGGCGCACCACACCAAAAACCTTTCTACTGGCAAACTGGGATGCCTGAGCCTTTTTGAATAGATGCTGAGGGGAACACTGTGGGTGGTTGGTTTTTGTTTTCTTATTTTTCTTTTTTTTTAAAGTTTGTGTACCCATTCTGCTTGCCAGCTGCAGCTCTCTAAAAATGCAGTAAGGGCAGCAAAGCCTTGGGACGCTCATGAAACCGATATCAGGCTTTGCTGAGGACACATTATCCAGATGAGTAACTGGGATTTTATCTGCCATAACTGTTGTGACTCAAGAGATGAAGCAATAAATTATATTTGTGTGTGGGAAAATTTTGTTAGAAGACTGGTAAAACTGTGGAATAAACTACAGTCATGTTCCTTGATCACTTTCCTTCAACGGACTGTCTCACCTAAACTTTCATTTGAAGCTGGTGGACACAGTTTTAGAGAGGACCTGATGTCTTTGGGACAGCAAGGGAACTCAAACCGCCCTGCCCCGGTTTGAAGAGGGTATGTAACCGCCCACCTGCCCCCAGCGCTGTCGTCCCTGCTCCCAGCATTAAAAGCCTGCAGTGAGCAACAAAAATAATGAATGCCAACCACTTGAGCTTTTATCTGCTCACATCTCCATGGCTCCAAACTAGTTACGCTTGATCTCTCTGCAGCGCCGGGGTCTGTCGGACTGGAAGCCCCACAGCTGTGCCCCCCCCGTTTAACCCCCAGGCACCCAACCCAGGACGTGGACACCTGAGCACCAGGCCCTGAACGGCCGCATCATCCAAAGGAGCGTATTTTTTCCCACAATCCACCCAGCCAGAGACAAATGTGCTACAATTCAAGAATTATTTAGCGTGGGCTGAACTTACCCCTTTTTTAGCTGCTAATTGTGCAGAAAAGGCCCCCTCCCCTCCCAGCGTGAAAGCGCAGAGGCAAGGCTCCGCAGCAGCCAGACGCCAGCAACTCCAGCGGGATCACGGGACAAGCTGCTGCTCTCCTGTAATCCACCGTTTCACCGCCCAAGCTGGGCAAACCCCCTGAGCTGGAATGTTCCAGCAGAACCGTCTTCCCCAGTACGGTCGCCTTGCTGGTTTTGGTCTTGTACAACAAATGTTTGTTGATGACTTGTTATTGATGGCAGAGCTGTACATAAGACAGGAAAGTTAGGCTTCCTGTGCTCCCAGTGTTTGCTTCACCAGGCTGCGCACGATATCCAGCTGTGTGTGTATAAATATACATGAAATAATACATATTGCAAATATATATCTATATACACACTCATCAGTATACATACTCAAACCTAAAATTATATATACCATATTGATACGGACAGGTTCAAAATACTGCACATCAACGAGGAAGGACAGCGCTGAGCTCACTTCTGTTTAGTCCCCACTGCTTTCTGACCAAGTATCTAAGCAAGCAAGTATCTAAGAGGGGTTTTTGAATGGGCGTAGCTGGGTTAAGTCAATCCACGTGCAGCAGAGCTTCCCTCGAGCACGTGGCTTACTCAGTGAGGAGGCAACCCAGCGCTCCAGCAGCCAGCGAGCCCTGCGGTGCCCCCACGAGCCGCTGGCAGTGCACAGGGCAGGGCCCGACCGCTGGGAAGGGTTTGGCCAAGTCACCGCCCGCCAGGCCAGGCCCGGGGGTCGCCTAAAAGCAGAAAGCAGAGCCCGGCTGCTCTGCAGAGCATGGGGCAACACCTGGGCCGGCGTGGCGGGAAGCTCAAACACCAGGGACCAAGAGAGGCCACGGACAGTGGGACCCTCCAACCTCTGCGTATCCACTGACTCCAGGTAGAGGGGAAGCTCAGACTTACAAAGAGAAAGGAATTTATGCGCGGTTTACCTATAAAATCATTTCAAGCCAGGCAAGGAAACCACCACCTGACTCTGGATCTGTTCTGAACCGCAAACTCCCACATACCGAGCATGAGGAACTTTTTCTAGACCAGCTGGTTGGCTGGTGTGAAGCCAGCCACCACGGGAGCAACGAGGTACAATTCAGAGCTTAAATCCCAAATGCGGAGGAATCATTCACTGTCACAACAGCAAGAGAGCTTGTGCATTTCTACACATCTAATTAACTACCGGTAAAATGTCTTATCACAGAAGTAACTGGACACAAGTAACCAAATTAATAACCCAAGATAACAAGTCTCCCAGCAACTACACTGTGTTTTTAGATCTTCTCACTGGATATATTTAAATACATTATTAAAGCTTTCATTTAAATGTATAGACTCAAAGCCAAAAGCTAACAAACGGCAAGTTGAGAATCTGCAACGAAAGGCACAGACAGACACGTCCTGGCGTATCTCTCCGAAGCGTTTCAGGATGTTATTGCTGCCAGCTGCTCCGTATCACTTTTCAGGGGGAGGTTACTGCTCCCCAGACCAAGGCGTCACGAACAGATCAGGCGGGTACAGCCGACCAGCACGGCTCGAGGTGACGCAAGGTGACCCCTGTCTATGACCTAACCTAGAGCAAAGATCATTTATCTGTTTAACGAGGAGGCTGAAAACGTATCAAGCCAGAAGGATGATCAAATTGTGCCTGCTGCGGACATTTCCCCTTAATCTCTTGATCCTAAATGGACTTGGTCATAATTGTAGCATGGTGGAGCCTGCAAGCACCACGGTCAAGAACCGTGAATGAGACTGGAAGATAACTACTGCCATCACCTGGGATTTAACGGGACCAAGGCCCAGTCATGGTCTTCAACCAGCTGCTGGAATAAGCTGCACCAATGTTGTATTAAATGAATGATTTTTCCATTTTCATAGTATCGGTTTTGGGTCTTTAAAGAATGCCCTAAGAAAATCTGATTTTCAGAAAAACTCTAGCACCAATCCTCTGAAAATTAAGACTTTAATGTATCTCCAATTAGGAACTCAAAACCACCACTAATCGTTTCTGACAATCCTGGCTAAGAGTGGGATTGATCTCCAAAGAGCAAGCAGGGTAACCAAAGCAGAAAGTGAGATTTCTTTTCCTCCCAGCACAATGTAACTTTAAATTATTTATTTTAAATTACAAGGAGTGAGTGAGAAGACTTCCAGAACAACAGTACTGTGCCATGAAAGCACCTGCTTACCAAGTAATTGCAGCTGAGAGAAATCACAGCTATGTCAGCAGCATACAAGTGGCCCCCAACCCTAGCAGGCAGCTCCCAAGCTGCACACAGTAACCTCAGCCTGCCTTCTGTACCGCCACCTCCAGATCTGGTATTCCAGCAAAGCAAATCCGCATTTTCCCTAAGAGCACAAATGAAAGTACGTTATCTTTGGGCACACAAGGATAACCTCGTGCTGCGGGTACGTCACCGTCGGATACTGATCCAGCAGAACAGACTGACTCTAGCAGTGAAAAAGTTTTGTTCATCTCACTCCCCCTGCGCCCCCCCCCCCCCCCCCCCCCCCCGCGACACCACCTCTCAATACAGTTAAGAAAATTTCATATGCACTACATACATATCACAGTTAAAAATAAAGTATTTTTTAAAAAGACTGAAGTCTGGCTAGGATGCCTTTGCTCATAACAACAGATCTGTGTGAGGTACTTTTTCATACTCACAGGGTAAAGTCCCTCGTTATGCACAAGTGAGAATATATCTGAAAATAAGCTATTTGGCTACCTATGTGTCAAGCTTCATGCTTTTATTCCAAAGTGAATGATTTTCCAGCTTAGGTCCTGGACTAATAAAATAAGCGGCATTTAACATCTGACAGGTGGGTTTCAGCATACAGCTTACACACAAAAGCGGGCCCAGCTCTGGATCTAGACTACAGGGGGTAGAGAATAAGCACTGGAGCACTGGTCGTGGCCATCTGCTCTCCCCAGCCTGAGCCTGCTTCTGCAAGTGGCCCAACATCTACACCCGTATGATCTATGTGCACAAGTCCGGTCTGGGAACAAGCTCAATGCAGAGGCCAGCACCGCTCCGTGCAGACCCGCGTCTGAAACGGGGACAGTCTGTACAGGAGTAGGTCCTTCAGCCTACGCGGAAGATCCTCTGTTCCAGAGTCAAGTACACACCTTCAACTGACCTTGCTCCCAGGCAGTCTGAAGCGCAGTCCGGTTCTCCGTACTGTTTTACTCTACTACCCCAAGGCAGCGGTACATGTGTCGTTCCCCGCCCCCCTCCACCCCCCCAAACTTCTCCGTGACCGACTACCTGGGGAGTAACAGCAGGAGTCCTGTGCTGGGGCCATTTCACTCTCCAATGTTGTCACTAGGTACAAAGTGCAAAAGTGTTGCTGTTCCTGCATCCATTAAAAACTTTAAAAACAGAACAAAACGAACAGAAAAGGATTTCCATAATAATTTGAAAATACATTAGTCTCCAAAAAGCCAGCAAACACCTGATAACCTGTTTGTGCCATATCTGCTCTCGCTCCTGCACGGCAGCAGTCCAGTGGATCATGAGCCTCTCAGCTGGCAAACACCACGCTACCTTCTCGGCATACTCTCCAGCCAACGGAGGATGACATCCAGGGAGTTGAGTTCTGATGGCTCGGACAGGAGAGGCCAATGGCTAACTGCCCCACGAACCAGCAGTGAACTGCCACGTCTCCAGAGGGGAGAGCACTGAGCAATTCACCCCAACACAGAGACTTCCCATTTCTCAAAGACAGTTCAGCATCACAGCAAATTAGCTACTTGGCCTCTGGCTTGGGACAATGCCAACGACTTCCCTCCCACCCCATGAAAATGTAACATAAAATCCCTCCCTGCTTCATCCCATTTAAAGTGTTTGCATCTTTTCCTCCTATGAAATGTTTCTGATAAGGCTTTATTGCTATACAAAAGCGGTGCAAATGCTGCCCAAAGACAGCTCCATCAGGAACTTTGGTCACACGACTGCGGGACTCTTGTGCACTGTCCAAGTCCCAGCGTTAGACCTGCTACCTTTCTGAAGAGAAGCTGAATACTGTGTGCAATAACACTAAGAAAATAGGACTGAACCCCAAATACAAAACAAAAACAAGGGAGAGAGGGAAGGGGACAAGGAACTAAAATTAGGCAGAAGGCTTGCTCGGGAAGAACCCCATCATTCCTGTGATGACTAACTGATCAATGCTACATTTAGACAATGCAAGTGTCTTTCAGAACAGATTGTTGGTGTTGAAACTGCATGTCTGGTCCTGAATGCCAGCTCTCTCATCAATGCAGCATTTATTAAAAAATAAAATTAAAATGAAAAAAAAAAAAATTGACAAATTGCATCACCAGGTAGCAGCCTGGCCTGGATCACACACGTCCCATTGCATCCGTTTCATCAAGCGGGGCCATTTAATGTGGCTTCAGCACAGGGCAAGACTTCTTCTTTCCTAAGGAGAAACCCAAAGAGGAGTATTAGAAACCTGGAACGCCTGGAACATACTCGCTCCTGAAGCCGACTTTTATCCTGGTTGGAAACTTTCCTCTTTGGTAGTATCTGAGCCATCCTTCTTCTGTTTTTGTTTCTTCTGCCTGCTAAAACATTATTCGCTTCCTAATGAGAATCTCCTCCAAGTCCTTTACAAAACACTACATTTGGAAATCAAAATAGAAACTGAGAAGCCAGCTTTGACCGTTGATTACACAACACTAATTAATTTATTGAACCAGAAGTTTGCGACACAACTGCCAGGGTCCTGACTCCACCAGACGGAGGTGGCCTGATCAGCCTCACCTGGGGCCTCCCCCCCAGCCCCGGAGCGGGGTTTAGGTCTCTGCCGGAGCCCGGCTGCCCACTCGGCTTCGCCCCTTCCTGCCGCAGCCCTGCCGACTCGACTCCCCGCCTCGCCCCTGGACGTGGCCGCTGGCAGCAGCTGCCTGGGGTCTCAGACTCCTGGTCTCAGGGTTTTTGCCCCCCCGGCTCAGCTCCCTGCGCCCACTGGTGCACCCAGGGCCCTGACAGCACCTGGGGTGCGGCGGCGAGAACAATGACCGATGGGATACCTGACTTCCTCCCCAGTGCGAGTTACACCAGCACTAGAATTGTGTGAGGTGGTGTAAATGCTGGGCTCAGACACACAAAGGCAGTGGCTGTACTGGGGAGGTGAGAGGCCACAGTGCCAGGAGCCGGGACAGGCTGTAATGGAGCGGAGCCGATTGGTTGCATGAAGCTCAAAGTGCTGGTTAGAACTTCCTCCTCCCACCAAAGGTGCCTCACAGAAGAAATTCCCGTAGGATGGCCCAGATGCATGGCTTCAGCTAAGCACCACATCTGAGATTTAATCTAACAGCAAGTTTGCTCCGGGAGGATCGAGCCACCCAGGAGAGGCTGTCTTAGCCCAGGAAGAGCAGAGGCACCTCGTTATGGATACGCATCTCTCTGGCCAAAAACAGGAGCCAGAGCAAAGCTGTGGAGGTGACAGCACTAGATCTGCAGAAGGATTGGTTTCCATATTAAAAAAGACCTAAACTGTCACATTCACAAAAAATCATTAATATAATTTCTCCTTAAGATCACTTCCAAGTTCAGTTATCAAAACACATTCCTGCATTTCCTCATAATATTTTACCTGTAAATGTCTGTACGTTCACCTGAACATACAAACCCACACTAGCTGAGCATTCGTTATGCATGAGTAAGAAATGAGAAGTCAATTTTTTAAATAAAACAGATCATTTGACAGCGCTTCTGGGAAACTGAAAGGTATGTGCAATGTACGGCAGTAACAGCTCTACACGACCTGCAGTGTAACGTACTCTGAGACGCTCCAGATGTGCTACTCGTGGAACTCTGACTCTACACTAACGTACAGTAACCACATTTAGTGATGCAGTAAAAGCCGATTCTCTGTCCCAGGCTGGTAAAGGGGAGTTTTGACCATCTCACCTGTCTTTTGTGGCCGTTTCTGTGACGGCTGTGACAACAGCGGCGGTGTTCTGGTGCTCCTCCGAGTGCTGGGCCACGTTGTTCAGGGGTTTGGATGCTTTTGTCGTTCCGATGTCAGTGATGGCCAGCTTATCAATAACCATGCAGTCTGCATCACTGTGTGGGGAGAATTCAAGTTCACGTTAAAACGTCAATTAATGGGGCTTAAATTCCAACAGAGAAAAAAATATTCCTCCTCCTCTCCTACCACAGGCCACAAAAATCCCATAAAGGATTAAGAACTGAAAAGTAAACTGGAATTAAAAAGTAGTGTACGTATCCTGGAGGTTATGTTTCCTAAAAATCAACAAGACACCAAATATGCACAAGAACAGCTCCTCAAGAAAGGCATTCCCATTTCCTGGAGCAAAATCTGCCTTAAGAGTTCCCCACGTATCCCCATCGCCTACAAATCCAACATTTACCGCCCTCTGCAACCACCTCTGCCAGTGCGCTCTCCTACAGACACACACAGAAAACAAACAGTAGAAGGATGCAAATGTGAAGCACATTTGGCCAAGACTTTGCAAGTTTAGAGGGTCCAGAAAGCCACATGTACCACGGGGAGTGGAAAGCAGACGGTTTGTCTTGGCGGTGAACGGAGACCATCAGCACCAGAACACGGGACCACAGGAGAGCCCGAGCTGGGAGGGACCCCAGAGACCCTCTGGTCCAGCCTTTCGTGGGCAAAGCAGCCTGGAGGAGCCCACCAAGCAGATTTCCAAGCCCAGGCAATTTCCAAGCCCGCTGCTCCTTAAACTGCTGGTTTTGGCAAAGTGTGTTTCTGATCTAATACAGGCACCTACGCGGCTCTGCTCTACCAGCTGCTCTGCCAAGTGGCACCTGATACCTCTGTGTGCACCTAGAAAAGACTTAAATTTAGAACCTAAAATCCTGAGGAAGAAAAAGTTGACTGGACATTCATGAGTGGTAACTTCAGAAGCCAAACACGCTTAAATTAACTCGCTTTCAGTAACACATCAGACGACAGATTCCCATGCCTGAGGGACAACATTTCCAATGATGTCTCCCTACAACAAAACAGAAGCTCAAATCCTGAAAAAGGAAAAATCCTGCTAGCACAAAACCTCAAAACCTTCTACATTTGTATTAAAAAGACCTGTACTTCTAACTGGAGAAGTGATTTCCATGAATATCTCTATTTTTTGCCTTTTAAGGCAGAGGACAAGCTTGCATGGGAATGATCTTCCTCACAGTTTTAACTCAGTCCCAGTTTCGAGAACAATTTCTTCTCCTTCTTTCAGAGACCAAGCCTGCAAAAATGGAAGGAAAGCTCAGTAGATGACTGAGCTGGAATCCTGTCACCAGCTGCGGGGTGAGTTTATAATGCATACATATAATCACAGTCTGGTAATTAAGACATGTGACAGTGGTTTTGAGATCAAAGTTCTATTTCTGTAGCTACTTTTCTGTGTGCTCTTGAAAAAACACACATAAAAATGAGGAGCCATGAGATCAAAACATTTATCTTCCTAAAGGGCTAACATGCTCTTAAAAAGAAATACTGCAAGTACAAAAATACACCTTAGAGAGACGGCAGGGGATAGATGAGACAGCAGAGAATTGAACTAAGTTGCCAGAAATGTCATTAGAAAATGGCTTCCCACACAAGAAACTTGAGCTCATGAGATTTAAATTGCTCAAAGATAAACTTCTTCAATTCAATCACTAAAATTTCCATGACACAAGGATTCCAGTGTTATGAAATCCTGAGGTTACGTGACCACTAAGGGGGCATGGAAATTTTCAAACTCTTCAACAGGCTCACGGAAAGGCAAAGCTGGTCATGCAAACCCCTGCAGGACGCTTACAGGCCAAACTGACAGGGTCAAACAAAATAGGGAGTTTGTGTGGAACACAGAATACTATTACCCAAGCAGGAGGGTTGATAACAGTATCTAATTCTAGCCTAGAATAAACTCTAGTACCTACAAATATTTTGCACTGGTATTCCTCTGGTCAGCTGATCGTTAGCAGCTCGTCGTGCCCCTTCAAGGCCGGTCTGGTATGAAGCTCCATGTCACCACGCAGCACGGTGACACGCTCCAAACCCCGACCAGGCAGGGGGCAGGGACAGAGAACGTCTTACCCGCCAAGAATACAACTGTTCTCTCAGGAGGCTGGTTACGGCAGGCTAAGGAAGAAGAGTTATCGGTGACAACGTCTGTATCTGCTGTAGACTCGTCTTAGTTAAGCTCTGCAAACTGATCTCTAACACTTCCCACTCCAGAAAGAATCAGGAATTTTTAAGCTCTAATTCAAAGCCACTCGCACAAACTTTCCAACACCAAGCGTAAGTCTGTCCAGAACTGTGTCTTTTTTCACAATGGACAAGCGCTCAGCACAAACCACTTGTGAATGCCACCTACAGCCATGCCCACTGGGCTTTCCAACCCGAGAGCCAGGACAATTTTCCCTTCTGTTCACCAAGTTCAACATCACAGCTCCATTCTACAGCTTAACTGCCGAGTTTGTAAATACTGCTCCAGAGGTCACTTGTAACAGAGACTCCTCTCTTTCTACAAGCCCTGCAGTGCGCTTCCTGAGGTATCTAACCACCCCCAGTGCACAAGCTGAACGCCCAAACTCTTCAGTCTCAGCAGAAAGTAAGACTAGAGGATACAACCTGCGTTACTAGGCTCAGCCACTTTCACCTCTAGAAGGTTAGAACAGAGTTTGCATAAAGTTGGAGCTGTCTCCTCCTGATCCCCAGCTGGTTGCTCCGGGACAGCCCTGGCACAGTCTGGGGGTGTTCTCCCACCCAGATGCTTGGCGAGTACCGGGCTCAGCAGCGCTGCTGCAGTGTGCTTCACCGCGGGTGTGACGGCTGAGCTCAAAGCATCCTCAACAGGAGAGTCTACTTGGCCTTTAGGCAACAGGGCTTCTGCAGGAGAACTTTAAGAAGATAACTGTGGGGTCCAGAGGCAGAAGGAACTTTGGGGCAGCAATGGACTGTCTGCCTGGTGTCTAGGAGAGGGCAGAAAGCAGGCAGTTCATCAGCCGGAGTCTCTGGGAGGGTAAATACCTGTGTGCTGTCCCAGCCACGGGCATGGAGTACCTCCTGCCAGAGCCACCTCCCCGCGTGGGGCTTGGTGAGCTGTGGCCACAGTCCTGGGAGGGTGACAGACTCAGGAACACCCTCCAACGACACATTTCACAGACTGCTGTGAAGCATGGCAGGGGATGGCAAAGACAGTGAAAGGGCAACAACTCAGTCGTTCTCCTCTGCTCTTCCTGATTGTGTTACCTGATGTATCTTAAACGTCCTCTATGGTTTGTTTTTTAAGGCAGCAAGTTCCTCGAGGCAGGTACAACCACATCTCCTCTGGGTGATGCCTACTGCCAAGCACTCGGATTTCACTTAGAATAATTATGTGATAAATTACAATAATCATCTTAAGCTAAGAAGTATTTAAAATACTACTTTTTCATTTATTTCTACATTTATTTCACATTAACTGATGTGTAGAGGTATGAGACGAGGCAGGCTACCGAAACACTTGTGGTGAAAGGCACTGGTGTCTGTGCAAAACACACGCACACACAAGGTACATACACCGCCTCACCACCGGGAAACGCTTTTGTTTGCACCAACAATCAGGGGAGAAGGCAGCCACGGAAAGCTGCGACAGTGCGACATCTGGTTTCAGGGAGGCTTCCAGCGACCCTTCCCAAATGCACACACATTGCTTTAGACAAGGGACTTGAGAAAACATCTTCCAGCTGCCTCTGGGGAAGGTGTCACCTTCTGCTGGAAGCCCGACGGGGATCAGCCCGCACGGGGCGCAGGACCTGCTCACGCCGCACTCCTGTGAATGCTTTGCAGAGGTTTGCTTTCCACATGCTACTGAAAACTTGCAGCTCTCTCAACTCAGGAGTTTCAACTCCGTAAACTTCTTAGAGAAAAATCTGCCATAAAGGGAGCAGGGAGTTCTCAGCTTTTACTACATGTAATGCAAAACATGAAACCAAGAATATTATATATCCTCATTCCAGACCTGAGGTGCTACAAAATGGCTGTTCATTCGTTTGGGCTCTAAGGCCCAAATCCTGCAAATGCAAAGCTTCCTCAAGCTAACAATACAACTGTTTTCCTTGAAGTGTTATTTCTTCTTCGAAAAACAGGATTCAACAAGTTTCACACTTCATCATCGCTGAAGTTGTCATTCTATATCAAAACTGATACCCAGTTAAAATAAAGCAATACGCTGTTCTATTTATGAAGATGCAAACGTCAGGAGCTCACTTAACTTTTGATAACAATTCAGTTCTTCCTGTACATTTCCACCAGCTTTACAGAGAAAATACTTCAGCGGTGGAATTTTTTTTAATACCTCTCTTGCCCAGTTTCACCCTGGAAACTCCTTTTCAACACCCATTTCGACAGCACTACTGCAAAACACGCTGTGCTCTCACCCTGTCTGTCCAGTGGTCTGTTTACCGAGAACCTCTCAGACCTGGCAAGACAAAATTACAGTGGAAGAGCTTCGCTGGTGGCTCCAAAAGGCCAAACTGACTCTGAACTGCAGCGCCGGCTGGCAACCTGCAGGCTGCAGCACCTAGTACAGCTCCTCCTGCGGCTAAGGGCAAAACTGATCTATGTCTCATTGCCAAAGGGTCGGTAAAGAATTCAGGCTGCAGTCCCAAATGATCAAAGAGCTTTAGGTATTTTGGGGAAGAAGGATGTGATCTGAAACAGCCTTAGAGTGCAATTCTACCCACCTCTGAAGCTCACTACTGTGGCTCCTGGGATACACTTTAGATACCCTCTAGTCTCTTTGGTAAACATTTAGTATCATAGACAACAAACAGGGTGAAGACACACTAGGAAAAACAGTGGTACTATAAACAAAGCAGCAAGGCATGTATAAAAGCGTACTTAAACACAAGTCTCATGCTGAGCCCACAGGCAAGTTCTTAAAAACCAGGCTCCGAACGACCAACCGAAAGACAAAGAGGGCAGCCACGCTCCAGCCACGCTCCTCAACACACTCCCCGAGTATTGGCTGTTCATTAGACAAAGTCACACAACATGGGAGGTCTGGCTTCCCAATTTACATGCAATCTTCATTAAAAAAGCCAACACTTATGTCAGCTTAAAAGATCCTATCTATGCCAATTATTGCACTAAGCATTCACGTTTGATTGGAAAGTTTTCTGGTGGGATGGGACCTCAGGTTAGTCGCTTTTATGCATCTTTCTGATATGCAGCCGAATTTTACAAAAATGGCGTTGCCATGCTCCATGCCATTTCCCACAGCATGCTCCTTTCCCTTCATCATCTGTTCAGAGCATTCCAGCAACCCTTTGCAGTCAGGCAGCAAAGGGAGATACAAGCAAGACAACCACTTCTCGTGCCGACGTTTCATGCTCATCACGTGCAATGGCGAATCTGAACGTCATGCGAGACAAACAGTTGGAAAAGAAAAACGTATCCCCGAACGGGAGAGCTCAAAACATCCACTGTGACAACGTCACTCCATTCAGCTTGGGAAACTGGAGGAATATTTTCTCTGCTGCGTGTAAGCGGGCGCTGCACCAAAACTCCTTGCTCGGTGCCAGCCAATGCAACGGCCGCCCCGGCCGGACCCCCGGGACCCCCCCGGGGCGCGGAGCCCCCGGCCCCCATGCCCAGAGCAATGGGAGGAACCACTGCCAGCTGCTATTTCTGAGCTATTTCAGCAATTTAGGGTTGTCACGGCTGTTAGAACAAAAGTTAAGTACTTTCGTCCCAGAACCGTGTATGATCAGAAAGGAGAGGAGACTTTTCAGTGATTTTACAGAAACTGTAATGCAGGAATCGGAGAAATCTCTGCGAAATGCAGAAATTGCAAGTGTTGTCTCATTTCCACCTCAGTTCTAAGAAAACCGCTGCAGCACCTACAGTGTCTGCCTCCAAAGCTGAAGAATGTACTAAATGAGAGCTGGTATCACACAGACACAGAAGAAATACATTTGTTTTTAACAGATAGCAAGCACTACTGTTCAGATGGATTCCAGCCTCCCCTCTAAACTTCCTTTTTCAGTTGCTTATCCAAGCTACTGGGGTGAGGAGGCACAAGGGAGAAGTGGACAATAAACATATTCAACCACTGGGGGGAAAAAAAAAAAAAAAGAAAGAAAGAAAAAGATTAAAGGGGAAAAAAGCATTTCACGTGAAGTTGATAAACTGAAAGAGAAATTAAAAGTTATGAACATCCCAAGCCCACTATCACCATACACAGCAAAAGCTGGATTTCTTTTTAAGCACAGCTCATCTTTTAAGGAGCTGCTTAGAAGCCTTATTTGAACAACTCAGCAGTGAAATACTTCAGATAAGCTTTTGCATTTCTTCTTCATGCTGGGTTAATATCATACAGACACAGAAATGCAAGTCACTTCCCACAAAAAGTACTGCTCGCGTTGCATCTGCTTTTGTGCCCACCGTTCTGCTTTCCCCTCTCATGGCAAGTCTCATGACTGTTTGTTCTGCTGTGCCCAGGCCCAGGCGGCCGAGCCGAGCGGAGCCGCCGGGCCGACGCCACTGTGGAGCCCTTGTCACCCATCTCGGTCATCGATTGCTTCTACGACTTCAGCAAAGCCCCGCAGACGTTTCCGAGACCTTCGCAGCTCGCTCCGAGCAGCTTCGGGAACGCTCCACCAGTCACGTGCTGACACGGACTGCGCCTCTCGGATCGCTCATTAATAGCTTCAATATTACATTTTTCTGGCAAAAAATACAGCCCGATAGCACGTACTGCGAGATAAAGGCAATATGTACTCGCCTGCTTATGAAAGAGGCAGAAAACTTTCAAAAGTTTGTTAAAATGGCATTGTTAATTATTAAGATAGGAAGTTAAATGAGTACATGTTGTAATTACAACTATTTTAAATCAGCACACAGCTTACAATCCTGAAAGCCTCCAGGCTCTGGAGACTGCAGGCACACGCGGAGCTGCGTTTCCTGACCCTCCTGCTCCGAGAAGTCAGGAGGGTGTTTCTGTTCATCGGGTGACTGTCCTTTCTGGATCTGAAAGTGTGCCTGTTTGCTGTACCATGCTCCTCTTCAAACCAAACAGTTATGAGACATGCTTATTGAATTTCTCTCTTTTTTTCAGTCATCTGGAAATTTCAGCAGATTTTTGCCAGTTTGCACAGTGACTGGGAAAATTCATTTGTACGGATGAATTCTAGAAAATAATTAGTGAAACCCCACAATTTAAAACAGAAAGAAAACATTGGGGAAAAAAAAAAAAGGGTTTTTTTTTAAAAAGCCTTTGGAAAACACATCAACCATTATTTTGTGGCGTATTACAGCATACAAGTGAAATATTTGTTAGTGCTGTTGTGAGAAAGTCTCAAGAGATTTGTCCGCTGCCCCAGGCAGCGCAGGCAGCAATTCCAGCAGCGTGTGCGTTAGCAAACTGCAGTCGGCCAGGCTGTCCTACAGTCATCTTGACCAGAGCACGACCTTTCCTTTTAAAATAATGAGAAAAAAAAAAAAATCCTATTTGCAGAAAGAGCTCACAAACAGGTGGAATGGCAGAAGCTCAAGGACAAGATGCATGAAATGACTGAGCATTGTATTTGCTTTTCAATGGTTCGTCACTGGCTCTGCTGACTGGGCGCATACTTTCGCAAGGATACACAACCTCAAATTCAGGTTTTCGAAACAGAATTTCTAGGATCTGTTTTAGCTGACTGTGAAAAGATGAGCTTTCCCAGTCCAACGGTCCAACAGCTCTTTTTTCCAGCCCAGTATGAAGTAACTAATGGGAGAAACTACTTGTCAGGTGGATGTTTGGAACCCTGAGGAGGTCGGTGTCATACATACCCTCCGACTGCAGGTCTAAATACTCTGAGCAATACCCACAGCAAGAGAGAAGGGCAGCGAGAGAGGCAGAAATAGAGAGAAAGCAAAGAAAGGAAGAAAAAGAAAACAGTAAAGATTGCTGAAAAAACAGACAAAAGAGTTAACTTCACAACCGTATCCTCAAGCGCTGTTCCTGCCAGCAGAATATGCAGGAACAATAAAAAGCTATTTCAAAGAGTACAGTCAGTGAATATGGCATTTTCCACATAAAATTCAGATCAATACACAAAAAAAGCAAAAGATTCAATACACTGTAAAAAATGTCCTTCTCAAGCCTAACACATGAATTCTGAAGTTATCAGAGAGCGGGAGCTGGCAATACTGGAAGCACTTTAGTCAGAGAACTTCTGCAAAACTACTTGTTTTTTCACAAGAAACTACCACATAGAATTAGGTGTGGGAAAGAAAGTTAGCTAAATATATTTAAAGTAGAGAAATTAGCTAAATACATCTGAAACACCTTCTTTAGCACGATGTTTAAGGTAACCCATGTTCTTAGTCGTAGTTTAAGCAGAGCTGACATGAAGGACATTCTACTGCACCACGCAGGGACAAATCATTAACTTTCCAGAGTTTAAATTCTGGGGCACTACGGGCAGGAGCATCAGCAGTTGAGAAGATGATCATGGAGGGTATTTAGAGGCATGTACTGCACATCTGGAGCTTCCACGTCCCTAGTGACTGCAGAATCTACAGAGTCCTTGGGTGGCTCCAAGGAGCGTTGAAGATCTCCACTGTAGGTTTCAGTACTGCAGGGAGGGGAAGGAAGGAGAAGGAAGACCTGTTTCTACAGAAATAGGCATGCGGTTTGGTACAAGTTTAGCACTTCAGGGTAAGTGCTCGTAGAAGGTCATCAAGAAACACACAGTCAATCCAAAATATTCTTAAACTTTCAGCATATTTCATTTCCTTGGAATCATTAAGGAACGCAGTAAGAAGTGAATATATTCACTACTGGCCATTTAACTGCATCTGTTCCAAGAGAAGGCAGGCTGGTTTGGGAGAGCTGAGGATACCGGGAAGTTCCCACTATCATCACTGGTCAAGATGGCAGCTCATACACCAGGAGAAACCTGGCTCCAAAACATGCCTGGAGCAGCTGAAATCACCATCTATCTAACAGGTTTCTGCCTTCCTACAGCTTCTAGTTTGAGTTTTGGCTATGGTTACAGCTGTGGAAAGCTGGACACCTTTAAAGTGGAGACTGTGGTTACTCAACTATTTACTTTCTTTGCCAAAACAGAATTAGTTTTGTAGAACTGCAATCATGCAAAACCAAGCAGGTTCTGGAAGCCTCGTCCTTACTGAAAGTGCTCGAGAGAGAGTTTTTCTCACTTAAGAGAGAAAAACACATTTAAAATTACACTGCCTGAAACAGCAGCATAGCCCACAACATCTAGACAGCCAAATCAGAAAAAAAAAAAAATTCCTACCTGCTAGGAAATAAATGGAAGACATAAGAACATGCCAAGTAAGATTTACATTGCTACTGTGAATCCAGACAGTCACATGTATCACGCTGCTCTACTCACACCAGAGAGGAAAATCATCTGGAGCACAGACTTTGTTTTAGATACACATGCCAATGGGTTTAATTAGATATAATTCAAGTACACAGAAAACTGGAAAAGGGGATGCTGCTTTTAGCACAGCAGGCAGTATTCTTATTCTCCTCATCCTTCATTTTTTGTGAAGCCAGTCTGCTTGGCCATGCCAGCCCTGTGCGTACAAACTAACTCCATTTAGCAACCCAGCTCCTCAGGTGCCATCACTGCGAGCAGAGAATCCCAGGGATCTCACCCCTTCCAAGGGTGGAGTAAAGGCCGTTGGAGGCGGGCATCAACAATAAAAAAGTCACCTTATTAAAAACTCAATTCAGAGCTGCTGAACCAAGCGTACCTTTGGCCAACTGCCTCCCATCATTCTCCTTAGTGCTCTAAGCCCACTTGTTTCCCCAGCCACCGCTTTTTAACTCCCAGTAGCTATTTGCTGGGTGTGGGCACGTGCCAAGCAGCTCACGTTGACTACCCAAAAAAGTCACATCACCACAACATCATAAAAAGTAAATATCTGTTCCTGAGTCAGATGCAGAAAACACAGGGGCTCCAACTAGTGAAATCATACCCTACATATTTGAAAGGAATAGGAGGAAAAAAACCCAAGTATCTTACAATTTTTCTGGATGCACCAAAGGGAACTGGATGCTTACTGCTCTGAAATGCAACTTCCCCTCTCAAATTATTCAAGTAGGCCAGATTCGA